>NC_143041.1:9375779-9704946 GCF_057628025.1 Oncorhynchus mykiss
TCAGAACATAAAAAAAACTTACACATCTGAACACAAAGCAGCCAGAAGTGTTCCTATATAAATGCATAAGGACACACATACCATGACAGTTTATGGACCGTAATGAATAGGCTATGCGTGGGAATGTGACTGTGTTGTCCAAGTGGTAGGCAGTAGTCACAGCTGTTTTGTGTGGAACACCAATGAAGGAAATGATTACACCGGGCCTGGAAACTGGTGGCTTATCATTTATAAAATGTTGTGCGTGCGCGCGTGTGTTTCTCCATAGAGTTTAGTAATGTAGGTTGTGAGCTGTGTACAATGAAAGGATAAAGAAAATAGCATATGGTAACCAGCCCCGACAAAGAAGGTTTATGATTTGCTGTTGCAAAAAAATAAATGACTAGTGTACTTCAGCTTTGTTTGGCCAATCTGGAGGAAAACAGCTTGTGAAACGCATGGATTTAACTCCATGTCGTAGGGACGGACAGTCTTGTTCCTTTTTCAATGGGGGGGGAATAGTTACCGTGTTTGTCTAATGACTTATTCAAATATGAGCTTTGGAATTGAAGCTCTTGTCCAAGCAGGAACTCGTGTCTGGGGGAGTGTCTCTCTCATCAGTCACAGTAATGAGCGCCAGTGATGAAATCATAAAACAGTGCCAGAAATAGGACTTTATATTGACCTTCTGCCCTACCCCCTTCTTCTCCCTCCCACACAGTAGACATCTTACATCATCGTCAAGATGGCTGCCACTTGCAGTCTCTCGCTGCAAAACATTAACTCTGTCACACTTTCAAAACACCGATCCAAACAAACTAGTTGGCCAACCATAAATCGAAACGGACTACTTGGCTTTACCATGAAAACATCACATCAGATCAACAAAGTGCTAATACTGCTCCAGATATGATCACTTGATAGTGGTTTTACCATAGAGGAAGTGTGGTGGCTATTTTTACATTTTAGAGTCTAAAGTGGCTCTAGAACTTCCTGTGTAAGTAAGTCATCACAGGCCATTATTTCATTTATGGATGTGTTTTGACGTGGGAGGGAGTGTATGGTGAAGCTCTGTGGCTGGTTCTGTGGGCTTCGGTTCCCCTGTAGGAAAATATGTGACAGTCATTCAGGAAGAGAGTAGCAGAGTGGCACTTATCCCAACACTATAACTGCCACCAGACCTCTCTCTGCTGGATCCTTCTGGTATTCTGCACCATATTTGGTGGAGTTCTATTTCTTGTAGTTCTATATCTATTATATGTACAGTATATATTGTTCTGTTCTATAGCTACACTCAGTTCTATTTGTATAATTCATTTAAAAGGGACGTCTATTCTCTTTATTTCTCTCTTTTTCTCCCCCTCCCTCTCTCCCTCTCTCTCTCTGTCTCTATTTCTCTCTCACTACTTGACTCCCTTTTTCCAGTCCTCCTCCATCCCTTCATCTTGGCAGAAAGCACTGCCCTTCCTCTAATATACAAATATTTTCTCTTTACCAACCTCACTGATCCAATACGTAGGAAAAGTCCCATCTTAAAATCTCCCTCGTGTTTTCCCCTTCCTTCTCACTTTGTGTTTCTCTCCGGTGACTCTTACCAAAGCAGTTTATCCACATTGTTGGAAAGTGTGAACGGTTGTTTGTGGACTGCCAATTTTGAGGGTGTCGTTTATAATAAATGTTTTCTTCTCTGATAAACTTGTTTTTCCCCCCAATAAAGTGTCCCAGACGGTGCCTGTAAATGTTTAACAAGGTCCGTTTTTGGTTGTAATATCCACAGTGTATCCTCTCCCCTACGGGTCCTGTTATATTGCTGTGTGTATTATAACACAATGAAAGGTTTGGTTTCTTGTAAAGTCAACCAGAGAGCTTTACGATGTCCTTTTCTATACTTACATAATAATACAAGGATCTCTGCAGACTGCGCTGAGGTTTGGGATCCT
The DNA here is from genome assembly GCF_057628025.1 of Oncorhynchus mykiss. NCBI lineage: Eukaryota > Metazoa > Chordata > Actinopteri > Salmoniformes > Salmonidae > Oncorhynchus > Oncorhynchus mykiss. Next base: position 9,377,699 of record NC_143041.1, read on the forward strand.
CCTTTACTGCCTTCTCTATGTGTGCGTCTGGCTCTCTCTTTCTCCCTGGTTCTATTCCACCTTCTCTCTTATCTCCCTATCCTCCTCTCTCTTTCTCCCTGGTTCTATTCCACCTTCTCTCTTATCTCCCTATCCTCCTCTCTCTTTCTCCCTATCATCCTCTCTCTCTCTTTCTCCCTGGTTCTATTCCACCTTCTCTCTTATCTCCCGATCCTCCTCTCTCTTTCTCCCTGGTTCTATTCCACCTTCTCTCTTATCTCCCTATCCTCCTCTCTCTTATCTCCCTATCCTCGTCTCTCTTTCTCCCTGGTTCTATTCCACCTTCTCTCTTATCTCCCTATCCTCCTCTCTTATCTCCCTATCCTCCTCTCTCTTATCTCCCTATCCTCCTCTCTCATCTCCCTATCCTCCTCTCTTATCTGCCTATCCTCCTCTCTCTTATCTCCCTATCCTCCTCTCTCTTATCTCCCTATCCTCCTCTCTCTTATCTCCCTATCCGCCTCTCTCTTTCTCCCTGGTTCTATTCCACCTTCTCTCTTATCTCCCTATCCTCCTCTCTCTTTCTCCCTATCCGCCTCTCTTTCTCCCTGGTTCTATTCCACCTTCTCTTTTATCTCCCTATCCTCCTCTCTCTCATCTCCCTATCCTCATCTCCCTATTTTATACTAATACATTGCTCAGAGAAAGAGATTTGGATTAACAAGTAATATTTTTTTCTCTGAAAAGGGAAGTGGTCAAAGTTATTGACACCCATAAAGATGTGTATAAATACAGTAGTAAAGTGTTTAGTATTGGTCCCATATTCCGAGCAATGACTACATCAAGCTTGTGACTGCATCAACTTGTGACTGCATCAACTTGTGACTACATCAAGCTTGTGACTGCATCAAGCTTGTGACTGCATCAACTTGTGACTGCATCAACTTGTGACTACATCAAGCTTGTGACTACATCAACTTGTGACTGCATCAAGCTTGTGACTACATCAAGCTTGTGACTACATCAAGCTTGTGACTACATCAACTTGTGACTGCATCAACTTGTGACTGCATCAAGCTTGTGACTGCATCAACTTGTGACTACATCAACTTGTGACTACATCAAGCTTGTGACTGCATCAACTTGTGACTACATCAAGCTTGTGACTACATCAAGCTTGTGACTGCATCAACTTGTGACTACATCAACTTGTGACTACATCAAGCTTGTGACTGCATCAACTTGTGACTACATCAAGCTTGTGACTGCATCAACTTGTGACTACATCAAGCTTGTGACTGCATCAACTTGTGACTACATCAACTTGTGACTACATCAAGCTTGTGACTACATCAACTTGTGACTACATCAAGCTTGTGACTGCATCAACTTGTGACTACATCAAGCTTGTGACTACATCAAGCTTGTGACTGCATCAACTTGTGACTACATCAACTTGTGACTACATCAAGCTTGTGACTGCATCAACTTGTGACTACATCAACTTGTGACTGCATCAACTTGTGACTACATCAATGTGTGACTGCATCAACTTGTGACTACATCAATTTGTGACTGCATCAACTTGTGACTACATCAAGCTTGTGACTGCATCAACTTGTGACTGCATCAACTTGTGACTACATCAAGCTTGTGACTGCATAAACTTGTGACTGCATCAACTTGTGACTGCATCAACTTGTGACTACATCAAGCTTGTGACTGCATCAACTTGTGACTACATCAACTTGTGACTGCATCAACTTGTGACTACATCAATTTGTGACTGCATCAACTTGTGACTACATCAATTTGTGACTGCATCAACTTGTGACTACATCAAGCTTGTGACTGCATCAACTTGTGACTGCATCAACTTGTGACTACATCAAGCTTGTGACTGCATAAACTTGTGACTGCATCAACTTGTGACTGCATCAACTTGTGACTGCATCAAGCTTGTGACTGCATCAACTTTTGACTGCATCAACTTTTGACTGCATCAACTTGTGACTGCATCAACTTGTGACTGCATCAACTTGTGACTACATCAAGCTTGTGACTACATCAAGCTTGTGACTACATCAACTTGTGACTACATCAAGCTTGTGACTACATCAAGCTTGTGACTGCATCAACTTGTGACTGCATCAACTTGTGACTGCATCAAGCTTGTGACTGCATCAACTTGTGACTGCATCAACTTGTGACTACATCAAGCTTGTGACTGCATCAACTTGTGACTACATCAACTTGTGACTGCATCAAGCTTGTGACTGCATCAACTTGTGACTACATCAACTTGTGACTGCATCAAGCTTGTGACTACATCAACTTGTGACTGCATCAAGCTTGTGACTGCATCAACTTGTGACTGCATCAACTTGTGACTGCATCAACTTGTGACTGCATCAAACTTGTGACTACATCAAGCTTGTGACTGCATCAACTTGTGACTGCATCAACTTGTGACTGCATCAAGCTTGTGACTGCATCAAGCTTGTGACTGCATCAAGCTTGTGACTACATCAACTTGTGACTACATCAAGCTTGTGACTACATCAACTTGTGACTACATCAACTTGTGACTACATCAAGCTTGTGACTGCATCAACTTGTGACTACATCAAGCTTGTGACTACATCAAGCTTGTGACTACATCATTCTACATTAATGTGGATGCTGCCATGATAACGGATAATACTGAATAATGATGAACATGAAAGTTACAGAAAGTCAAAGATTATACTCCTTGAAATGCTAACCTCCCCTGTTTGGTGAGACAACAATTTTCCCTGACAACAAAAAGTACTTGTTACATTTTGAATGCTTAGCAGGACAGGAAAATTGTCAAATTCACGCACTTATCAAGAGAACACGTGATCATCCCTACTGCCTCGGATCTGGCAGGCTCACTAAATACAAATGCTTCCATTGTAAATTATGTCTGAGTGTTGGAGTTTGCCCCTGGCTACCATACATTTTAAAAACAAGAAACTGGTTCCGACTGCTTTGCTTAATATAAGGACTTTTAAATGATTTACAGTGCATTCGGAAAGTATTCAGACCCCTTGAGTGTCCCACATTGTTTTGTTACAGCCTTATTTTAAAATGAATTAAATAGTTTATCAGTCAACACAATACCCCATCATGACAAACCAAATAGTTTTTTTTTAAATCTGAAATGTCACATTTTTCAAAGTCCCTTTACTCAGTACTTCGTTGAAGCTCCTTTGGCAGTGATTACAGCCTCAAGTCTTTTTGGGTACGACGCTACAAGCTTGGTATTTGGGGAGTTTCTCTCATTCTTCACTGCAGATCCTCTCAAGCTCTGTCAGGTGTTGCCGCACAGCTATTTTCAGGTCTCTCCAGAGACCAAGACAATGCAGGAGTGGCTCCGGGACACAACTTTGAACGAGATCTTTAGTTTCTTGGCAATTTCTTCCATGGAATTGCCTTCATTTCTCAGAACAAGAGTGGACTGACGAGTTTCAGAAGAAAGTACTTTTGTCTGGCCATTTTGAGCCTGTAATTGAAACCACAAATGCTGATGCTCCAGATACTCAACTAGTCTAAAGAAGGCAAGTTTTATTGGTTCTTAATCAGAACAACAGTTTTCAGCTGTGCTAACATAATTGTAAAAGGGTTTTCTAATGATCAATTAACCTTTTAAAATGATAAATTAGCTAACACAACGTGCCATTGGAACACAGGAGTGATGGTTGCTGATAATGGGCCTGTGTATGCCTATGTAGATATTCCATAAAAAATCTGCCGTTTCCAGCTACGATAGTCATTTACAACATTAACAATGTCTACACTGTATTTCTGATCAATTTGATGTTATTTTAATAGAGAAAAACTTTGCTTTTCTTTCAAAAACAAGGACATTTCTAAGTGACCCCAAACTTTTGAACAATAGTCTATACTGAACAAAAATATAAACAAGTGTTGGTCCCATGTTTCATAAGCTGAAATCAAAGATCCCATACTGAAAAAAAATGTATTTCTCTCAAATTGTGTGCACAAATTTGTTTGCATCCCTGTAAGTGAGAATTTCTCCTTTGCCAAGATAATCCATCCATCTGACAGGTGTGGCATATCAAGAAGCTAATTAAACAGCATGATCATTACACAGGTGCACCTTGTGCTGGGAACAATGAATGGCCACTCTAAAATGTGTTGTTTTGTCACACAACACAATGCCACAGATGTCAAGTTTTGAGGCAGCGTGCAATTGGCATGCTGATTGCAGGAATGTCCACCAGAGCTGTTGCCAAATAATTAATGTTAATTTCTCTACCATAAGCCACCTCCAACCTAGTTTTAAAAAAACATGGCAGTATGTCCAACTGGCCTCGCAACCACAGACCACGTGTAACCACGCCAGCCCAGGACCTACACATCCGGCTTTTTTCACCTGCATGATTGAGACCACCCACCCGGACAGCTGATGAAACTGTGGGTTTGCACAAACAAAGAAATGTCATCTGCGTGCTTGTCGTCCTCACCAGATTCTTAACCTGACTGCAGTTCGGCGTCGTAACTGGCTTCAGTGGGCAAATGCTCACCTTCGATGGCCACTGGCATGCTGGAGAAGTGTGCTCTTCACAGATGAATCCCGGTTTCAACTGTACCAAGCAGATGACAGACGCTAGTATGGCGTTGTGTGGGCGAGCTGTTTGCTGATGTTAACGTTATGAACAGAGTACCCCATGGTGGTGGTGGGGTTATGGTATTGGCAGGCACAAGCTATTGACAATGGACACAATTGCATTTCATCAATGGCAATTTGAATGCACAAGATCCTGAGGCCCGTTGTCGTGCCATTCATCCACCGCCATCACCTCATTTTTCAGCACGGTAATGCACGGCCCCGTGTCGCTAGGATCTGTACACAATTCCATGGCCTGCATACTCACCAAACATGTCACCCATTGAGCATGTTTGGGATGCTCTGGATCAACATGCCGGGGCGGCAGGGTAGCCTAGTGGTTAGAGCGTTGGTCTAGTAACCGAAAGGTTGCAAGTTCATATCCCCGAGCTGACAAGGTACAAATCTGTCGTTCTGCCCCTGAACAGGCTGTTCCTAGGCCTGTTCAAATAAGAATTTGTTCTTAACTGACTTGCCTGGTTAAATAAAGGTAAAATAAAAAGTGTGTTCCAGTTCCCACCAATATCCAGCAACTAAGCACAGTCATTGAAGAGGCCCATTCCACAGGCCACAATCAACAGCTTGATCAACTCTATGCAAAGGAGATGTCGCGCTGCATGAGACACAAGAAACTGATCTACGCCTCTACCTCTTTTTTTTTAAGTACTATATCTGTGCCCAACAGTAATCTGTATTCCCAGTCATGTGAAATCCATAGATTATGGCCTAATGAATTCATTTCAATTACAGATTTTCTTCATTTAAACTGTAACTCTAAAATATTTGAAACTGTTGCATGCTGCGTTTATATTTGTTCAGTTCTTTTGACCAGAGCTCGGTCTGAATAGGGTGCCATTTTGAACGCACCTCGAACCAGACTACGTTTCACTACTGAGACGAACCTTTCTATTTATAAATGATGTTTCTGGGCAGGGTTTAACGGGTTGGTTTAATGTCATTTCAGCAGGGTTGGTTAAACCTTGCCTTGTGTGGCATCTGAAATTAGATCGTGCTCCGACGTCCGACAAAAAATATGAACCTCAAATGTGACTCATCACACATAAAAGGCCCAATTCAACCTCCAGATTATGGGATAGGGATTGTGAGTTGTACTGAAGCTAGTCGTGTCATTGGGTGCAGTTATAAGTGGGACACTTGAATGGAGTTTTACGGAGCATCAGACAGTAACAGATGATGTGTGAGTCAGTGGTTACCTTTAATTGGAACTAATTTCACTCCACTTACAGTGGCAAGAAAAAGTATGTGAACCCTTTGGAATTATCTGGATTTCTGCATAAATTGGTCATAAAATTAGATCTGATCTTCATCTAAGTCACAACAACAGACAAACCCAGTCTGCTTAAACTAATGACACACAAATGAATGTATTTTTCTGGTCTATATTGAATACATCGTTTAAACATTCACAGTGTAGGTTAGAAAAAAAGTATGTGAACCTCTAAGCTAATGATTTCTCCAAAAGCTAATTGGAGTCAGGAGTCAGCTAACCTGGAGTACAATCATTGAGACGAGATTGGAGATGTTGGTTAGATGTTGGTTAGATGTTGGTTAGAGCAGCCGTAAAAAAAAAAAACACTCACAAAATGTGAGTTTGCTATTCACAAGAAGCATTGCCTGATGTGAACCATGCCTCGAACAAAAGAGATCTCAGAAGACCCAAGATTAAGAATTGTTGACTTGAATAAAGCTAGAAAGGGTTACAAAAGTATCTCTAAAAGCCTTGATGTTCATCAGTCCATGGTAAGACAAATTGTATATAAATGGAGAAAGTTCAGCACTGTTGCTATTCTCCCATATGAGTTGTCGTCCTGCAAAGATGACTACAAGAGTACAACGCAGAATGCTCAATGACGTTAAGAAGAATCTTACGAGTGTCAGCTAAAGACTTAAAGAAATCTCTGGAACATTCTAACATCTCTGTTGACGAGTCTACTCTACGTAAAACACTAAACAAGAATGTGTTCATGGGAGGACACCACAGAAGAAGCCACTGCTGTCCAAACAAAACATTGCTGCACGTCTGAAGTTCGCAAAAGAGCATCTGGATGTTTCACAGCGCTACTGGCAAAATATTCTGTGGACAGATGAAACTAAAGTTGAGTTGTTTGGAAGGAACACACAACACTATGTGTGGAAAAAAAAGGCACAGCACAGCAACATCAAAACCTCATCCCAACTGTAAAGTATGGTGAAGGGAGCATCATGCTTTGAAGCTGCTTCGCTGCCTCAGGGCCTGGACAGCTTGCTATCATCAACGGAAAAATGTATTCCCAAGTTTATCAAGACATTTTGCAGAATGTAAGGCTATCTGTCCACCAATTGAAGCTCAACAGAAGTTGGGTGATGCAACAGGACAACGACCCAAAACACAGAAGTAAATCAACAACAGAATGGCTTCAACAGAAGAAAATACGCCTTCTGGAGTGGCCCAGTCAGTCCTGACCTCAACCCGATTGAGATGCTGTGGCATGACCTCAAGAGAGCGATTCACACCAGGCATCCCAAGAATATTGCTGAACTGAAACAGTTTTGTAATGAGGAATGGTCCAAAATTCCTCCTGACCAGGTCTGATCCACAAGTACAGGTTGAGGTTATTGCTGCCAAAGGAGGATCAACAAGTTATTATAACCAAGGGTTCACATACTTTTCCCACCCTGCACTGTGAATGTTTACACGGCGTGTTCAATAAAGACACGAAAACGTAGAATTGTTTGTGTGATATTAGTTTAAGCAGACTGTGTTTGTCTATTGTTGTGACTAAGATGAAGATCAGCTCAAATTTTATGACCAATTTAGGTAATTCCAAAGGGTTCACATATTTTTTCTTGCCACTGTATTTTGTATTGTTGGCTGTAAAAGCCCTTGTGATATAGTATTGTTCAGTGTCTGTCTCTGTCTCATTCCTGACCTAGGGGCTTAGGGGTTTTGAACATATTAGCTCTGTATTGAACAGTTTTTTACATTTCTTTGTTTCTTTGTGATGAATCATTGGACATCTACGAAATATGGAAGAAGATATTTCAGATGTTTCCTGACTGTTTTAGTGGATGATTCATCCCTGCTTTAGGCTAACATCAAGGGGCAGTGAATATGGGCCGGCATTAACCCTATCAGTCCCGAGATTCATTTTATTTATCTGACTGTCATTTATCTGTATGCCCAGACCTTATATTTAGCCTCACATTGAAGTGTTTTACCATTTTCCGGTTTATTGGCAATTGTCAACATCAACAAAAAGTCTATTTGTTTGCTCACTGAGAAATTATTATCAAACTAGTCAGTGACAACTGTGTGAAGTTTGTGACAGCAACTATGAGTTTATTACAGTATTATAGACACTATGTCCTGGGATTTCCAATGATTTTCTAAGTAGACGAACCACTTACCTTCTAACAATGCTTGTGTAGCTTGTGAGAATCATAGAGCAGACTGTGCATGTTCGTGAGAGTCTCATCTTGTCATAGATAGCTTTAATAGTTAGTAGCTCAAACCATTCAGACTTTTTTTTGTAAAAGAGACCCAGGCCCTGGGCCCCTTCGGGATCCGCCCTTATTTCACAAACACTGCTCTACTTCAGCCTCCGTTAATCACACAGACTAGTGGTCAGTATCTACGGATGCAGAGGAAATAGGCAACCCATAAGTTTGTATCTCAGACACACAATGGTTAAAATGGGTTAGAAGTCCAAAACGCACCGGCTATACAGTCTATACAGATACAGAATCTGTTTTGATTCCTCTCACGGCACTAATGCAGATATAGCTAACGTGAAAGACAACAGGAGGAATGACTGAGTCCTAAGCCATACCCCACTCACTCCACAATCACAGTCATGCACAAATACACGCTTGCAAGAAATCACACACACACACACACACACACACACACACACTATATGTAGCTAGAGTAGAGTGTCCGTAATGAATGAATAGGGTCAGCCCAGCTATCAGGACTGACTCGGGGGGCTTCCAGAAACTGGATCTGTGATCTCCTTTCTCTCTCTCCGTTCACCTCCCTCCTTTTTTCTCTTCTTTTACCTCAGGGCTCCTATAGGATCAGACAGACAGAGGACTGTGTGTTGGAGTCCCACTCTGCTCCTGGCTATTGTCTATTCTGTACTGGGACTGGCTAACTGACTAGTGGGATGTCAGGCAAGGGGTTACAAAGGGGCTTCTGCTGGGAAATCCATACAGTCCATTAAAACAGGGTCTAAGATTACACGTAAAGGAGAACGGACATTCGGCAGGTGCTTCTACACCTGCATTGCTTGCTGTTTGGGGTTTTATGCTGGGTTTCTGTACATCACTTTGAGATATCAGCTGATGTACGAAGGGCTATATAAATACATTTGATTTGATTTGGAGAGAAATGCAATCGATAGCAGTCTGTAAGTACAGAGATGTGTATGTTAAGGTGTATATGTATAGCTGCTGTAGGAGATGCACTTGGCACCCTGCCACTTAGCAGGCTGCCAAGTCCAGTTCATGTGAAACTCAAGAACATGTCTTGCCTTTCTCAACGCTACACACTTGTAACTTGGGAAGTCTCTGCTCTCTGCAGTCTGCACCTGGGATTTCCCTGCATAAGCCATGCTTTAGAAGGCTCTCATAACCAGGAAGGTCTGGATGATCACATTTCAGCCATCCAAATAGTTACATTATTTCTTTACTTATAAAACAATGGAGAATAGGTCCCTACTATATTCTGAAATGAAACCTACAGATTTTCTGCTACATATACACACTTTGCATACACATTTGACATATATGGTACTTTTATATAAAGCAATCGCATAACAATAAGACATTACCAAACATAAACTCTCTAATCCCACCCCAGACCACCCCTCAGCCACTCACAGCCCATCCCACCTATCACCAGACCACCCCTCAGCCACTCACAGCCCATCCCACCTATCACCAGACCACCCCTCAGCCTCTCTCAGCCCATCCCACCTATCACCAGACCACCCCTCAGCCTCTCTCAGCCCATCCCACCTATCACCAGACCACCCCTCAGCCTCTCTCAGCCCATCCCACCTATCACCAGACCACCCCTCAGCCTCTCTCAGCCCATCCCACCTATCACCATAGACCACCCCTCAGCCTCTCGCAGCCCATCCCACCTATCACCATAGACCACCCCTGAGCCTCTCAGCCCATCCCACCTATCACCATAGACCACCCCTCAGCCTCTCAGCCCATCCCACCTATCACCATAGACCACCCCTCAGCCACTCTCAGCCCATCCCACCTATCACCACAGACCACCCCTGAGCCTCTCTCAGCCCATCCCACCTATCACCATAGACCACCCCTGAGCCTCTCAGCCCATCCCACCTATCACCATAGACCACCCCTGAGCCTCTCAGCCCATCCCACCTATCACCATAGACCACCCCTCAGCCTCTCAGCCCATCCCACCTATCACCATAGACCACCCCTCAGCCACTCTCAGCCCATCCCACCTATCACCACAGACCACCCTCGTTTGGTTTCCATGTGCCATATATTTTTCAATTGCACTGTGATGTTTTACATACATTTTGACCCTTTCTAAAGATGAAAACCTTTCCTACGAGTATTATATTATTTGTTGACTGACTGTCACCAACAAAACAAGAAATAACAACAACCGTGAAGCTTACTAGGGCTATAGTGCCACTAACAAAGATAACTACCCACACTGAAAGGAGGGAAAAAGGGGCTACCTAAGTATGCTTCCCAATCAGAGACAACACATAGAAACACAAATCATAGAAATAAAGGACATAGAATGCCCACCCTGACCAAACCAAAAAGAGACACAAAAAAGTCTCTCTAAGGTCAGGGCGTGACAATGGGGGTCCGATCGCATTCAGTCTCCTATTAATTATTTTTTTAAACTTTTGATACCAGCAAGAACGAGACTAGGAAGTAATCAAGGCGACTAGCTTGATGAAGCCTCCTCCATGTATATCTCACTACGTCAGGGTTTTTCAGCCTCCATATATCCACTAGTTTTAATGTATCCATGATATTCGTGATCTCCTTAAGTGCTTGCAGGGGATAGTTTGTAGTGTGATTTCCTTTACGATCCATTGAGGTACTTAACTTATTCCCACCATAATAATAGATTAATGCGTTGCTTGTGAGCTCAATAGATTATTATAGATATTTTCAAAGGAGTGTGGATCATCATTATTTGACCCATATGCTGAAGATTAATTAGCCAAATCTGTTTTTGGTGCAGTAGCATATTTAAAAGAATCCATCTTCCTTGAGGATCTGTTTGCACAGTTTGCACAACCAGATCAAAGTTATTAATTAGTATAATCACCCTTTTTGAGTTTCTTTGCCCATGACAAAAATATATTTCTCCCTGTCCTTTTCCCACCCAACCTCATCTATATTTGTAGAATGATTTTCCTGTAAACAATATACATATTCTCTCTTTTAGCCATTACAATTTTATCTTGCTATACTTATTTCCCCACTTACCATAATGGTACCCACGTTTCAATTATACTTACCACATCCAATGTTACCATTAAAAAGCACCATTATGATTGTGTCCATATAGCTGTACCATAATATTCACGGTTAAACATACTGTAGCTGCAACTTTGTAAACCTCCAATTGTCCTAATATTCCACCACTAAAACCTCCCCCGTCAGACCATCTCCCTGACTCACCTTTGCTTCCTAAGGCAAACCATTGGCGTAGGTCAGAGGGAAATATGGGCAGTCCAATGATAACATAATTCAGTACTGCCACCCTTCACTAACACATTCAAAGTGCTACTTTGAGTATTATTATATTATTCATTGACTGACTATGCCTTTCCCAATCGCCCAACACTGCTATTTGTAGGGTTGTCATGGCTGTTGAAGGAACTGGACCAAGGTGCAGTGTGGTGAACATACATATTATTTTATTTAGAAAAGACGCCGAACAAGACAATAAACACTACAAAACAAACTGTGCCGCTACAGGCTCTGTACCATAAACGAAAATCAACTTCCCACAAAGACAGGTAGGAAAAAGGGCTACCTAAGTATGGTTCTCAATCAGAGACAACGATAGACAGCTGTCCCTGATTGAGAACCCTAACCGGGCCAAAACATAGAAATACAAATAATAGAACATAGAATACCAAACCCAAATCACACACTGACCAAACCAAATAGAGACATAAAAAGGATCTCTAAGGTCAGGGCGTGACAAGGGTTCATTTTAAGTGAATGTTTATTGCATATCAATGAGGGTGCTTTTTCAGAGAACTTACCAAATAACATGGAAAACAGTCAGAAAAAAATCAATAATCACAATAATAGATCATATTAATAGAAATAATAACAGCACAATATTATAAATCCACAGGGGTCTTAAGTAAGATATTAATAAGTAGCACCATTGTTGATACAATGCTAGCACTGTAGGTTACTAGGTTCTTCTGAACTGTGTGAACCCTGGTGGAACTATGGGTCTTAGTGCAGTAGTGTAAAGCAGGATCTGAACTGTGTCAACTGTGCTAGAGGATGATGGTCAGTACTTCCTCCAGCTTGGCCAGGCAGGATCCCCAGGGGTAGCCTAGCACTGGAGACACTCATCAAACTGCAATTTACAACGGAAGCTCACTGGAAGCGGAAGTTTAGCTTTGTCTCTGTCTGTGTGCGTGTGTTAGTGTGTTAGTGTGTGTGTGTAACAGTTCTCATCATCCCAAATGACAAGGGAAGAATAGTGCCACGAGTTCACAATTCCTCGTTCTTTTCTCCCTCTTCCATCTCTGCTGAATTACTTTCACATGTTCACAGATGCAATATGATTCTCCTGAGCTCACTGAGTCTGTCTGGAAGTTCATTTACTCTCTGACTGAGCTGGTTTATGGACTGGAGGACAAGGACAGCATGTGTGAGCTAGTATTGTCCAACAACATTTTGCACTGTGTCAATGCACTACATGACCGTGCGCTTGTGTGTGCGTGCATCGGGGCTGGGATCAATTTTAATTGAAGGCAGTCAATTCAGGAAGTGTTTTTTAGAAGATGTCAAATTAAAAATAGCTTCTACTCATCAGTTTACTGAGAAGTCATAGAAAAGAAATGCCATTTTGTCACGGTATGAATTGACCTCAGCCTTGGCGTGTGTGTGACTGGCCCACGCAGCTGCTACGAAGATACATTTTGCCTCTGTCCCTCGACACAGACAGTGTGTCTGTCTGTCTCTGGCTCCGTCCATTAAGCCAGGCCAAGCAGAGCTGTGTAATCTGAAGGAATGGACTGCCCCTGGCACTCTGACATTATGACTGTGTCATCATTAACCGCCTGCCCGGAATAGCCAGTTGAAGTGTGTGCGTGTGTATTCACAAAGGAGGCCTGGATGGCTGTATGACTGAGGGCTCCACTCAAATGGCACAAATGATGGTTCTTCTATTGGCAGCTCCCAAGTTATCCCATTAACCAACCCCCTCCCTGGCCCTCAGAATGCCCTTAGAGAATCATCCCACCACTCAGTAGAGTTGTGCTCCTCTCTGCAGCTTAGCTCTCATGCCTACATTTTCCTTTCTTCTCCTCTCCTCTCATCCTCTGCCGCTCCTCTTCTCTCTGAGGAGATTCTCCCTCTGCTCTCCAGACATAGCTAAACCCATCAGACCCCAGCTGAGAGGAATGGAACAGATCGGTTCCAGACAGTTACTCATCCTAAGCTTGTGTTAAAAAGCCCCTGTATATAGTATGTGTAGTCTAGCTGGCCTAGCAGAGAGTCGCTGTTCATACACTTTCCATCCCCTTAGATGTATCTCATTTCTACCACTTGAACTACAGGAAGTACAAGGCTGCATCGTTCTAATTGTTTTCTCTTCCATTCCCCCTTGAAACAATAGGATCCAGCCTCTTACAGGAAGAAGCACCTGTTGTTTATGTCATATCATCACTGTAAAGCCTTCAAATTAAATTCTGGATCTCGAAGCCAGTTCCACTGCTTTTTTTCATTATTCCCCTCTAATCAGAGATTGATTTGGACCTGGGACACCAGGTGGGTGTATTTCATTATCAGGTAGAACAGAATAAGTGACCTTAATTCATCAATGAAGTGCAAGGGTGGAGTGAAAACTCACAGACACTCGCCCAATGTGAAATGAGTTTGACATGTGATGTGGAGCATCAATGTAGGGTGTCCCCCTACTCTGCCCAAACACGCTTTGGTGATGTAATTTCACTTCCTTATGCTATAAAATACATTTTACGAAGACAATTATGATTCTGAATGTTCTGAATTGTTCAGTTGGGTCTTTCTCTAACATATCATTCAAATTATAACCAAAACGTCTGATTTCGTAACCTAATACATCTGACAATAAGCACCGTGCTCTGTAGACAGAGCGGTGCCGCTTCTCGCAGTGACTTTTGAGGATTTTACATGTTGTGGTTATCAGCAACGTTGTTTCCGCGGGTCGCAAAAAGCTAAATTAACACGCCATGAGCTGAATCAAATGTAAAAAGGCTTGACAATGAAAGCTTGCAGTAAGCTTTGTGCTCCGTTGACATTTCAGAGATCCGCTTGGTTTTCAGAGAAATCTTCTAAAAATAACAGGAATTTCGCATTAATATGAAACTCGTATACTAAAAAATAAAAATACTACATGTCATGTCTCAAAATCGATATCTATCTTACCTCTGTGTTGTTTTATGTCCTCCAGATTCGAGAACAAAGATGACGAGTTCAACGGTGAGCCTGTCGGTTTGCCTTAATTCTTACATAGTATCCAGCCTAGCTGACGCAATGCTATTTTCCTGTTTGTGACCACTTTTCTAGCACTTCTCTCTCTGGCCTCCATTGATTTAGTCACTCTAATATTGGCCATCCTACAAAGGGTTTGTGAAAAAGACATGAGGTTTCGACCATTCGTTTTCTTAGAGTATCTACACAAGGAACGTAATATTTCAACCATCAGTAAAAAGGATGCATTTTTGATTGGACACCGTATCACTGAGTGTTAGACAGCCTTGTTCGCTTCTCTGTAGTGTGAGAAGAGAGTGAGGTCAGTAGTGATTTTCACATATTAGCCTGGTGCAGGAAAACCATCCATTACCCAACACAATTAAAACATAATTGGCTGGGCGGCACGTTGAGAGGGAGGAAGCTGAACAATCCCTGTATATTTTTCTCCCCGCTCACCCCTCACTCTCTTTCTCTCTCTCACTCTTAATCCTTCTTGCTTTTTCACAAACATTCCTCTCACTTCGTCTCCCTCTCCCCTCCCTCCTCCAAACCTACAGTCAGGTCCTAAAATATTGGCACCGTTGATAAAGATTAGCAAAAATAGATCTCTTTGGTCACACACACCAGTAGTGAGTTTTGGCGTCAAAATGAGAAAGCATGAGCAGAAAATAACCCCAGACCTACTGGTAAATATGGGGGTGGATCTTTGATGTTATGGGGCTATTTTGCTCCCACTGGTTCTTCGGCCCTTGTTAAGGCATCATGAACTTTACAGTACCAGGATATTTTAGTCATAAACCTGTTTGCCGCCAGGAGGCTGAAACTTGGCCGCAAGTGGATCTTCCAGCAGGACAATAACCCCGAGCACACAACAAAATCCACAAAGAGATGTTTCATTGATCACAAAATCAACATTTTACAATGTTTTGAATTGAAGAGGGCAGTCCATACGCGCAGACAAAGGATTGATGGTTAAGGGCTTGTAAGTTAGCATTTCACTATTTGGCGCATGTGACAAATAACATTGGATTTGATTTGATGTCAAGGATCTGGAAAGATTCTGTATGGAGGAACGATCTAAGATTCCTCCCAATGTGTTCTCCAATTTCATTAAAAAAAAAAAAAATTCCTCGCAAGGCGTATTGAAAACAGGGGTGCCAATAATTTTGACCCATATCTTTTTCTGAGCAATTGTATTAGTATAAAACAATATAATAAAAACAACTTTGGAGCATACAATATAGCTCTGTCTTTTTTGCTCATCTTTATCAAGGGTTCCAGTCATTGCAAATCCCACTCATCACAACGACCATCAGCCTGGGATCTCCAGAACACTCTGAACACTCTTCCTTCCCGGTAGCTAATGTCGTCTAGAAGGTAGTGCTGCCTTCCTAGAAATGATTTCCGCCCAGCGATGCCGAGGCAGAGGGGAACGTGAATAATGAATGCATACAACACTCAATCCTGCCCACCCTGGACATGTATAGTACCCAGAATCGTCCTGTGCGGTTAAGGTTTTGGGGCAGATGAAGCATGCTGTGGGCACACAAGGGGGAGAGGTGAGAGTGAGAGTGAGAGAGAGAGAGAGAGAGAGAGAGAGAGAGAGAGAGAGAGAGAGAGAGAGCGAGAGAGAGCGAGAGAAAGAGAGAGAAGATGTGCTACGTGCTCAGAGTGATAATAGAGAATACCAGACCTGATAATTAGCAGTAATTGCTGTAAAGGGAAACATTCGTTTAACTTCTGGATTGTGTAGGCGATGGGTTTATGTGGTTAAGTTATGATTATTATCTTAGCTACGCCAGAAGAACATGCTACTACAAAGTAGTCTTTGCTGTTTATAGTTTGATGCAATAAGTATGCATAAGTAGCTGATTTTTCTCCTATACTTCTTTATTGTTCATGCATCAACAAGTAAGTACATACAATTATAACTTATATTTTATTATGCCAAAAGTAGCAGACTAAACTCCACTCCGTGGTGAAGGAAGTTTCTGATGAACTC
Organism: Oncorhynchus mykiss; assembly: GCF_057628025.1. Classification (NCBI taxonomy): domain Eukaryota; kingdom Metazoa; phylum Chordata; class Actinopteri; order Salmoniformes; family Salmonidae; genus Oncorhynchus; species Oncorhynchus mykiss. The sequence continues at coordinate 9,394,057 of NC_143041.1, forward strand.
CACCAACGGAGTGGAGCAGAGACCAGGCTTTGTGGACTATAGCTCCGACTACATCGATTCGCCCAAGATCAATACAATTCCAAACCATTTAAATTCTGAAATGCCTACCTTGTTTGGCCTCAGTTCTGTGCCTTTCTTTGTTTGTTCGAATCCATACATTTCAGTAAATGCTGTTGCTCTAAGATGGCGACAGCGCAAATGCGCATGTGCTAATTGAATCTCAACAAGGAAATAGTCGGTGGTTGTACAGTATTTGATTAACATTTTATTGAAAAGGTATTGATTTCAGCAACAACAACAAAAAAGGCACACAACTACAGAGGACAAACCTAGGTACAAGGTTGGCATTTCAGAATTATCATTTTTTAAGTATTGACCTGGGGCTAATCAGTGTAGTTGAAGCTAAATTCCACAAAGCCTGGTCTCTGCTCCACTCCGTTGGTTGAGTTCATCAGGAACGTCCTTCATCACGGAGTGGAGTTTAGTTCATTATGTCAAAAGTAGACTCGTCGAAGTAGAGAAAATAGATTTAGTAGATGTACGTTTAAACCAGCGTAGAGCCATGGCCCCTGTGCAATTGTACTGTAGGGTTGACAGTAGAACTAGCACTCTTCAAAGCTCTCAATCAGACAGAGGGCTCGTCTACTGAGGAGGGAGGGAGGGAGGGCAGGCAGGAGGGAGGGCAGGCAGGAGGGAGGGAGGGAGACAGAGGGAGAGGTAGGAAAGTGAAGGCCTGGTCACTTGGTGGGTGTCCATTAAGAACAGATAATAGCTTATAGTTTCACAGAGATCACTCTAACAACCTTTTGTCAGTGTAGAACCACTTTCTGAATGCTAGAGTTTCAAAAAGAGGGATTTAGCCAGTCTATGCAAAAAAGAGCACCAAGCAATTTGAGAGTGAATTATTTTGAGAAGCGTATAGCCTACAACTATCTTTTAGATTTGCTATTGAATTTCGAAAAAGGACCATTCAAGATAATAAGATGGATTCTGATCATCAAGTGCTTGTTTTGGCAGCAATGCTCTTCAAAATGAATCACCTTCTGAATGAGCTCATGGGACAAAGACCAGAGACCATTCCATTCAACTTAACTTCCAAATGTGGTTTGGGTACATACTGTAGCTAATACAGTCAAGATAAACAACACCACCTTCAGAGGCATGGTCGGACCCCCCCAGAGAATTACTACAACCCAAACCTCAGAGGGCAATTCTAATTATAAACAACAATAGCAGTGGGGGTTGTCCTTATCCTGCATTGCAGTAACTGGGATAACAATAGTCAATTCCAATTATGTGAAAAGGGTGATTATGTTATTGTCACAGAAGCAAACTGAACATTTAAGTAGATGCATGGATGCTCGGTGATTGTTGACATCAATCTTGGAGCTAGGAACACAAGCATTTCACTGCGCCCGCTATAACATCTGCTAAATATGTGAATGACCAATACAATTTGATTTGATTTGAAAATCAACCTGATCTTCAGCAAGAAAAAATTAACCTTTGGCATTGTGATAGGTTGAAGCAGGTGTTATGGAAGTGTGAATCCATTAATCAATACAATATAGAAGGTCTAACTAGAACAGCACCAGTAGCTATTCTACCTTCACTATTCTACATTAACTATTCTATGTTCACAAGTCTACCATCGCAAATCTACCTTCGCAATTCTACCATCACAAATCTGCCTTCGCTATTCTACCTTTCTCTATTTTACCTGTGCTATTCTACCTTTCTCTATTCTACCTGTGCTATTCTACCTTTCTCTATTTTACCTGTGCTATTCTACCTTTCTCTATTTTACCTGTGCTATTCTACCTTTGCTATTCTACCTTTGCTATTCTACCTGTGCTATTCTACCTGTGCTATTCTACCTTTGCTATTCTACCTGTGCTATTCTACCTTTCTCTATTCTACCTGTGCTATTCTACCTGTGCTATTCTACCTGTGCTATTCTACCTTCGCTCGCAATCTGATGTCAAGCTCCATGTTCAATACAATGGAGACTCAGTCACATTTGCTCCGCTGGGCTCTCCTTAAAAAAAAACCTTTAGCTCTTGGAGTCCCATGCAGGAAAAGCTAGACTAGAATAGCTTGCAGGACATTATTTATTTTGAGCATTTCTTTTATCGATAGACTATTCGAAGAGGGATGCATGCTCCTTTTTGCTGAATGTTAAATACAGCAGCCAGAGAAAGAAGCGGTAGGCTAATAACATTAGGGGAAATATTATGAAAGGTATATGAGTCAGCCTACCGATTATACAAATAGGCTCTATTAGATTTCGAAATTAAATTCGCTAGCCTATACTTGTAACTTTGTAGGTCACGTGCTGCACCAGAATCACATGTTCTCTTCTGCTTTACAATGGTTTGAACGATGTGCATAATTCCAGTCCATATAATACAGTATATTTGTATTTAATTTAACCTTTATTTAACGAGGCAAGTCAGTTAAGACACATTCTTATTTACAGTGACGGCCTACCCCGGCCAAACCCGGACGATGCTGGGTTAATTGTGCACCGCCCTATGGGACTCCCAATCACGGCCGGTTGTGATACAGCCTGGAATCAAACCAGGGTCTGTAGTGATGCCTCTAGCACTGAGATGCAGTGCCTTAGACCACTGCGCCACAGTACAGTCATATAGTTCACACAAAGATTAGCCTACTGGAGCTAGATTCATTTATTTACCCAAGAGAGCATATAGCTAGCAACATCTATGGGCTTTCATGTTTTTCTGCCGTGCGTAATGTGCAGTAGATAATCATATAAGCTATGTATTTGATAACAGCAAAATAATTTGGCCTTTTTTAGGCTTTGGGTCATTAAATGTATTTAATGTATGGCTCATCAGGCTCAGATAGCATCTGGTGTGAATGTTCATGCTGATCAAAGCTTTAATCAAATCCAGATATTTATATGCTTTACAGTGCTTTTGAATGACACTTCCAGGAAATACCGGGTTACCATAGGAAAAGTGATTTATTAAACCGATGTTTCTCACCTTTATTAATTAAAAGCAGTCTTATCTCTTGAAAAATAAATGCCCCGTCATTGAGGATAACCTGGTTAAATAATGTATTGAACGTAGTTAACTCTGCATCAGAATAGAGTTGAAGACCAGGTGCTGTGGACTAGAAATCATCTCCCTGAAAACAGGCCGTAAAAGGATTATTATTCCCTGATGAGGAAATGAAATAGAAACCTACAATTTAATGAAACACTCCTTTTTATTTTGAAGGCAGTGGTACAACAATGTGTTGATTCCACACTTCACTCTGCGACATCATTTATTCACGCGCGTTATTCCTTAAAATGACAGGAATACCTACACCTTCATGTTTCACGCCTTTTATAATGAATTAGTTTTTTTTTTTCATGAGCACTTCATTCTGCATCCCCTGTGGGGTTAGTTATATAATATCCTTTAGGTGTTAGAACTAGCCCCACAGTGGAGCCTCATCTCTGGGCTGAGAGACACTCCACACTCTGCCTCTTTACGTCACCGGGTTGGATGTTATTAGCCTTTTTTAAATGCTTAGTTGCGTTCTCAAGCCCAGTTTTTTTTATTAAGCAAATACATTTTAATTAAATGGAAGCCCTGTATAATTTCCTGGCGGCTTTGATGATGATGCACTGGAAATGGAGTGAGAGGAGTTATGAGTTTCGGAGAAATATTGCAGGCTTCAGTAAGACACTGAAGTGTGCTGTCTGATGTTGGACGGTTTGCTGATGTTGAGGTTTGAAATACACAGGACTGAAAGCTATAAATAATATGCAGTTATAGATGCCATCACTGAACAGGACAGCATAGACCTGCGCTCTGTCTGTATATTGAGAGAGAGAAGAGATGTCATGTATTCTAGTGCTGTTGCTGCTTATAGTGCATCTCTCAATTCGAGCCAATTAATCCTGCAGCACCAGGAAATGTGATTTTTTTTTTATGTGGATTATAATGAATGGACATTTTTGTAGGAGTTGATACACTTTTCGTTAGGACAAATCAGGTCTCAGATTTCAAAGTGGAAATTACAAACTTGAGAAGTCTTTTTAAAACTAAAATTCACAACAAGTTTGAATTTCCTGCTTTTCAGGAAAATTCTCAGCAATAAAATAGTGATGAAATGAAGACCCTACATCTGTAGATACTGTTGCCTCTTTAGGGAGATGGGAGGTGGGTGGCATGATGAGCTGCTATGCCAGTTCACTGTTGTCCCTGGCTGTGATGTGGGGATCTGAAAGGTTGAGGATGGAGATGGAGATTGAGGAAGGCTGTCAGCGGCAGCTCTAGTGAGCGGTAAATCTGTCCCAGATTATGTATCGATGATTGATCCCTCTTTATGGCCTGTTGATGTAGCTGCCTGCCTTGGTATTTACAGGATGTCATTACAACAGGGCCTGGTAGGGGAGGTAGAGGAGGATTGTAGTGAAGGATATTAGGATATGCCCGTCAGTTGATCTACTGTGTGTGTGTGTGTGTGTGTAGGATTACAGATCTCATCCTGTATTGCTTTGCAGGTGCAGGATATGTCAGTCCCTTAGCTGTCTCTTGCTGTCATATTGAAAGCCTCTCAATAACACAATAACACTGACATGCAGTTCTGAGTTCGCCTTGCAGAGGAAAAACACATTTCATGGGGTCACACACATTTACCACACACATTTACCCTCTAATAACTGCCACACACATTTACTTGCCACACACATTTACCACACACATTTTGCCACACACATTTACCCTCTAATAACTGTTTCAAACAGGGATTTCCATGTAGGTCTTTTATATAAACGCAGGCCTTTTGAAATGGCTGCAATGTAACTGACTGAATGTTTATTCTAAGGAGTTTGGTGGTTTAATTCAAAGGGAGGGATATTTCCATCTATTACCCCCCCCAAGCAAGGTCTAAGAATCTCCAATAGCCCCCAGACTAGTAGTTATTAGTGTTTAACCCGTTGTTTAAATAGCTTAGGAAGTAGACACACAAAAGCACTGCCTGGTGTTTTAGAAGGGAGCTGGGTCAAAAGGAAATGCAGAGAGCTGCCCTGTCAGTCTTCTCGTGTTGACTCTCCTGTCATCTCCAGTCTCTGTACTGTGTGAGAGTGAAACAAACATACCCCCGCTGGGCCTTGAGAAAACAGCTGTCTCCAAAGCCACAAGCCACGCTCTTCCTTTCAGCCTCTCTCCCTCTCCATACAGTACCCTCCACAGCCACACACAGCCTCTCCTCAGCCAGCCGCTTCCTTTCAGCCTCTTCCTCTCTCTTCAACCAGCCTCTTCCTTTCAGCCTCTTCTTCTCTCCACAGCCAGTCTTCCGTTCAGCCTTTTCCTCTCTCCACAGCCAGTCTTCCTTTCAGCCTCTTCTTCTCTCCACAGCCAGTCTTCCTTTCAGCCTCTTCTTCTCTCCACAGCCTGTCTTCCTTTCAGCCTCTTCCTCTCTACACAGCCAGTCTTCCTTTCAGCCTCTTCCTCTCTCCACAGCCAGTCTTCCTTTCAGCCTCTTCCTCTCTCCACAGCCAGTCTTCCTTTCAGCCTCTTCCTCTCTCCACAGCCAGTCTTCCTTTCAGCCTCTTCCTCTCTCCACAGCCAGTCTTCCTTTCAGCCTCTTCCTCTCTCCACAGCCAGTCTTCCTTTCAGCCTCTTCCTCTCTCCACAGCCAGTCTTCCTTTCAGCCTCTTCCTCTCTCCACAGCCAGTCTTCCTTTCAGCCTCTTCCTCTCTCCACAGCCAGTCTTCCTTTCAGTCTCTTCCTCTCTCCACAGTCAGTCTTCCTTTCAGTCTCTTCCTCTCTCCACAGCCAGTCTTCCTTTCAGTCTTTTCCTCTCTCTTCAACCAGCCTCTTCCTTTCAGCCTCTTTCTCTCTCCTCAACCAGCCTCTTCCTTTCAGCCTCTTCCTCTCTCCTCAACCAGCCTCTTCCTTTCAGCCTCTTCCTCTCTCCTCAACCAGCCTCTTCCTCTCTTCTCAACCAGCCTCTTCCTCTCTCCTCAACCAGCCTCTTCCTCTCTCCTCAACCACCCTCTTCCTTTCAGCCTCTTCCTCTCTCCTCAACCAGCCTCTTCCTCTCTTCTCAACCAGCCTCTTCCTCTCTCCTCAACCAGCCTCTTCCTCTCTCCTCAACCAGCCTCTTCCTTTCAGCCTCTTCTTCTCTCCTCAACCAGCCTCTTCCTTTCAGCCTCTTCTTCTCTCCTCAACCAGCCTCTTCCTTTCAGCCTCTTCTTCTCTCCTCAACCAGCCTCTTCCTTTCAGCCTCTTCTTCCCTCCACAGCCAGTCTTCCTTTCAGCCTCTTCCTCTCTCCACAGCCAGTCTTCCATTCAGCCTCTTCTTCTTTCCACAGCCAGTCTTCCTTTCAGCCTCTTCCTCTCTCCACAGCCAGTCTTCCATTCAGCCTCTTCTTCTTTCCACAGCCAGCCTTCCTTTTAGCCTCTTCTTCTCTCCTGTAACGATTGTCTTCGGGTGAAAGAGAGGAGGACCAAAATGCAGCGTGATGATTATCCATATTTAATAGTAAACTTAAAGAATGAACAAAAACAACAAACCGACAAAAATGAACGAAGACGAAACAGTCCCGAAACGTGAACACTAACACTGGAACACAGGAAACAGGAACAATAACCCACCAAATACCCAAAGAAGATGGCTGCCTAAATATGGTTCCCAATCAGAGACAAGGATAGACAGCTGCCTCTAATTGAGAACCAATCTAGGCAACCATAGACATACAAAAACACCTAGATAGGACACCCCCATAAACATACAAAACCCCTAGACAAGAGAAAAACACATACATCACCCATGTCACACCCTGACCTAACCAAAATAACAAAGAAAACAAAGAATACTAAGTGCAGGGTGTGACATCTCCACAGCCAGTCTTCCGTTCAGTCTCTTCTTCTCTCCACAGCCAGTCTTCCTTTCAGCCTCTTCTTCTCTCCACAGCCAGTCTTCCGTTCAGTCTCTTCTTCTCTCCACAGCCAGTCTTCCGTTCAGCCTCTTCTTCTCTCCACAGCCAGTCTTCCGTTCAGCCTCTTCTTCTCTCCACAGCCAGTCTTCCTTTCAGCCTCTTCTTCTCTCCACAGCCAGTCTTCCTTTCAGCCTCTTCCTCTCTCCACAGCCAGTCTTCCTTTCAGCCTCTTCTTCTCTCCACAGCCAGTCTTCCTTTCAGCCTCTTCTTCTCTCCACAGCCAGTCTTCCTTTCAGCCTCTTCTTCTCTCCACAGCCAGTCTTCCTTTCAGCCTCTTCTTCTCTCCACAGCCAGTCTTCCTTTCAGTCTCTTCTTCTCTCCACAGCCAGTCTTCCTTTCAGCCTCTTCTTCTCTCCACAGCCAGTCTTCCTTTCAGCCTCTTCCTCTCTCCACAGCCACAGTCTTTAACCATTCTCCCTCTCAGCTGTGGGATCTGAGGCATCAGGGGGGAACTGAGGAGCGCTGGAGGGTCTTTACTGCTCTTAGAGAGACAGACGCACACACACACACACACACACACACACACACACACACACACACACACACACACACATCTGGACCACTGTGTAGGAGTTGTTAAAAAAGGCCACGGGTGTGTGCTCTGGCTAACAGTCCCTCAGTGGAATTTTTACTGCCTAGCTGAGTACCTGTCCACACACTGCCTCTCCCTCACATAAACAAGACAGGGCAGACTGGAGCGCACTCAAGGCCACAGCCTCCTCCTCCTCCTCTTCTTCTCTTCACTACTCTACTCCTCTCATTCTGACCCAGTCAGTACATACACGCACTGCTCACTACGCCACCATTGTCTGTCTGAGCATTAAATCAGTATGAGACACACCAGCCCGCGGAGCAGGACACCATACAGTGGTCCTGTACACTTGATAACCTCTCCCATTTCAACTCTGTTTTCCAATGTGGTTTTGGGGAAAGATACACTTAGAAATGAGGCGCCTCGTTTCCAACGCAACAGCATGATTATGTTTGCATTACATTTTTAGTCATTGCTCTCATAAAAACTATACGCTGCTTTTGTAGACAGATAAGTCACCATCAGCCATTAGGGAGGACCTTTCCAATGACCCTCCCTCAAGATGTGTGTTGCCTTTCTCCTGTGATCAGCTCTGACGTCAGGCCTGGCGCTCCAGTGGCCACCTCCTCACCTGTAGGCTCAAAGTCCCTGTGGTCTCTCTACTGTAGTGCTGTGTGTCTGTCCACAGGGGGCTCAATGTATGTCTGGGAATACAGCTCAACACCTCCCCCAAGAGCTAGAGAGGTTATAGAAATGTATTGTGTAGAACAGATGTGATTCTCTGACATATACAATAGGGACTTACTCTACGCATGCCATGTTCTATCTGCAGCATTGTGAATATGTAGCCTTACTAAACAGGCCCCAGAAGGACCTCATGTTATATCTGCAGCATTGTGAACATGTAGCCTTACTAAACAGGCCCCAGAAGGACACCATGTTATATCTGCAGCATTGTGAACATGTAGCCTTACTAAACAGACCCCAGAAGGACACCATGTTCTATCTGCAGCATTGTGAATATGTAGCCTTACTAAACAGACCCCAGAAGGACACCATGTTCTATCTGCAGCATTGTGAATATGTAGCCTTACTAAACAGACCCCAGAAGGACACCATGTTCTATCTGCAGCATTGTGAATATGTAGCCTTACTAAACAGGCCCCAGAAGGACACCATGTTCTATCTGCAGCATTGTGAACATGTAGCCTTACTAAACAGACCCCAGAAGGACACCATGTTCTATCTGCAGCATTGTGCATATGTAGCCTTACTAAACAGACCCCAGAAGGACACCATGTTCTATCTGCAGCATTGTGAACATGTAGCCTTACTAAACAGGCCCCAGAAGGACACCATGTTCTATCTGCAGCATTGTGAACATGTAGCCTTACTAAACAGGCCCCAGAATGACACCATGTTCTATCTGCAGCATTGTGAATATGTAGCCTTACTAAACAGGCCCCAGAAGGACACCATGTTCTATCTGCAGCATTGTGAACATGTAGCCTTACTAAACAGGCCCCAGAATGACACCATGTTCTATCTGCAGCATTGTGAACATGTAGCCTCACTAAACAGGCCCCAGAAGGACACCATGCAGTCAGCTCCTCATCTTGTGTGTCTGTTTGACAGATGATAGATGACACATAGTGGACTCAGCCTTTACATGCTCCTCTAGGGAGGAGTGATGCCCTTGTCCTTTTACTCTTTAAGTCCTTTACACAGTTGTTCTGCCACATCTCATCTACGGTTTACTGGAGCCCACAGTAAGTATACACTTATGGTTGCCAAAATGACTTTGGGACAATGTGACTTCTCTGCCACTTGTCTGTTCTTTGTTGTTCTGTCAGTGAGAGAGGTCAGGTATGAGATGTAGTGTACAGTAATGCCTATGGTTTTCCTGTTGCGTACGGCTACTATTCTCACACTCCAGTGTTTGCAGACAAGCCGCAGACCTATTGGCTGCTTTGTCCCTCCAAGCCGCCATGCTGCCAAGAAGCTGTCTAACCCTGGAGTGTAAACTATGTGTTTACCCCCTCCTTCAGGGTCATACACAACTGTGTGTGTGTGTGTGTGTGTGTGTGTGGCTCCAGCTGTACTGTATGTAAAGACAGAAAACTCAGCAGCAGAGTGACCAATAAACTTTGATTTGATTTGACAATCCCCTTCTCCCTCTCTCTATCTTTCTCTTCAGGCCGAGGTGTAATACCATGCTCCAGATGGATAGCTTTATTGGCATTTGAATTAGATGTGTATCATAGTAATTACCCAGCCTTCCTGCCTCTGGGCGAGCCACTCATTGACAAAACCGTGTCAACACCGGATCATCTCTGGCCCCGGAGTAGACAATAAGAGGGGAGGAACACACACTTACACACACATCATGCATACACACACACACACACACACACACACACACACACACACACGCATGGGCACATACACACAGTGTCAGGGGACCATAAGTTCACACAGTGAAAACATGGTGTGAATTCTGTTGTACAGAAATGGAATCTAAGCTTTTGTTCTGTCTCACACGGAAAATAATGTATTAGGAATGTGTGAGGTATGATTGGATTTCCAGGAGCCTGAATGACCTTGAATCACAGGACTGAATGTTTGCCTAAAGAAAAGGTAGTGAAGGCCAGTAGGCCTACTGTGCTGGTACAGTAACTTGTGTCTACTAATTCCTGAGATGTATTAGATATTCTGTAATGTAGTAAATCTATCAGTTATGATCATAACCAAACACCCTACGTAGACCTAAACACAGTAGCTTTTTCACTGTTGCTATTCACATCAGGCAAAAACAGTCTGTTTCAATTTAACAGTCCCTGTAGAGTCTTCTTGGAAGGAGAAGATATCATCTGCAGGCTGACTGGCCTTTGAGGATTGAGGGAGAGAGATCGAGGGAGAGAGATCGAGGGGGAGAGATCGAGGGAGAGAGAAAGAGAGAGAACTGAGTAAAGAAGGGAGGAAGGAGGGGAAAGGAAGCGTTAGTAGAGAGTTAGGAATGCGTTGTGGAGTGTTCCAGGGTTCCTGGTGAGTTATTTAATGGTCGGTGCATATGTTAGCCTCACAGCTGGGGAGAAACAATCACAGACAGCTGAGGGCTACAGAGAAAGAGCGAGAGAGGATGAGGTATGAGGGGGGAGAGCGTGTGAGGAAGAAAGGGAGAATAGAGAGACAAAGAGAAGTGCTTGAGGGAGGAAGAAAGAGAGGGAGGGTGAGAAAGAGTGACGAGGAAGAGAGAGAGCAGAGCGCATTGCCTTGCCAAGATAAGAATCTGTTTCCAATCCTCCTCTCCTCTGCTCACTACCTCTCCTCAGCTGATGAGATACGGCCTGCAGAGTAGGTATGGATGTGGAGGGGGCTGCAGACCCATTTCTCCTGAAATGACTTTCTCTGAATTTTGTTTTGTTCTTCTGAAGCTTATGTAAAACAACAGAGGCATGTGTGAGGCACGTCATTGATTTTACAGTGATGGAAAAGTCCCATCACAGCTACATTCCTTCTATTAGTCAGCAAAATACCCTGATTACACTTAGATGTTGGATGTCTTGTGGTATGTTTTCTCCATGAGTGCCTGAGTTCATGAACTGCAGTTCAACTTGCTACCGTGTCTGTTCTGAAAAACATCACTTCTGAGTCGACAATCTACAGGTAACAAAGTGTCTGTTTGTATTTCTTCACCTTCAATGCCTTTGACTCCTTTGCACTTCGGTCGGTCCGGTCTGTTGGGCCCTGTGAGAGGGTTAAGCAGTCAGAATGTGTGTGGAATCCAGGGAGGATCATGGGACTCCAGAAATAGTTAAAGTACAGTAGTGGATTCTCTAACCTTGAGTCTCTCCAGTCACCATCACGAAGCCACAATACGATCCACACCGCTTCAATTGTGGCTTCACCTCTGTTAGAGCGCCAGAGAGGGGCCTTAGTATTGTGGCAGGCAGTGTGTCTTTGATCAGTATAGGAGTTGGCTGAACTTGGCCTCTTGACACTGATCTGAGGTCACCCTTACAGAAAAAACACATGAATTTCACATGTGATCTCATGTGACGTTAATATGATGACATGTGACAACATGTAAAAGTAACTTGTGATAGATAACATGAAACTACAAATGTGAAAACATGATCTCATCTTTACAACAGGGATGCAAAATGTCAACTAAAACTACATGAAACTACATGAGACAACATGTGAGCTAGAAATAAAACATCCCAAGAACATCATTGCCCTTTCCGAAAAAACTATTTTTGGAACACTTCACATGTGAAATCATGTGATTTTTCACATTTGAAATCAAGTGTTTTTTCTGTAAGAACAGTTGTTGTCATCTTCCTCCTAAGCCTTAAGACTTGGCTTTAGGGAGGAGAAGCTGATCCTAGATCTGTGCCTAAGGACAACGTCTACCCAGAGCTTGTTTTCTTGTAAGGGGCTAAGAGAATGATGTTATAACCCCTGACCTCTGCCCTTTCCCCTGCAGGCAGACCCGGGAGCAGGAGACGCCCCCTGACTTCTTCTACTTCTCAGACTTTGAGAGACACAATGCTGAAATCGCTGCCTTTCATCTGGACAGGTAAATCACACACACACACACACACACCTGTACCTGACACCGAAGAATCCACAGGGTGTGCGCGTGTGTCAGTGCATGCACTGTTTTTATCAAATGCCTGTTTCAATCTCTGTGTTTGTGTAGGTGTCTGTCTGGCCCCGTTTATACCTGGTACTAACATGCACCCGTGTCCATGTCTTGTCCACATTCTGAATGGGCCCACATTTTTGGACAGGTGTAGATGATTAAAATATGCATTGTGATCTGATTGTGATCAGATCTTCCTGACCACCTCCGGATGTAGTAAGGCACGCATTGTGTCTGGATATCTTACATGTTTAGACAGATCTGGACAGTGAAATCATCATTATCCCACCGTCTAAAATCATTGACTTATGACATCAATATGTGTCTTAAAATACATAAAGAATATCTGTCAAAAGATGTGCACACAGGGTAGGACCATTAAATCTGGTCACAATGTGGACCCAGTGGACGGATAAGAAACACATTTTAATACCATGTGTAAAATGCATGTCTGAAAATGTGGGCGCAGTCAGTATGTGGACAAGATCAGGAAAAGGGATGCATGTTAGCAGCAGGTATAAACATGCATCATGTCTGTATATCTGAGGAACAGTTTGTTAGCAGGCAGACTTCTGTGTGTTCCTCTATTAAGCTCGGAACATCAGGAGGCCCATGAGTCATACTCACTGAGTTGCTGAGCACTGCCTTCCTGTTGTTATAGGCTGCATCCCTGACACCCTATTTCATACATAGTGCACTACTTCTGACCAGAACCCTATGGTGCACTATGTAGAAAATAGGGTGCCTTTTGGGATGTGGCCTATAACAGCAGGAAGGCCATAGGGCTCCGGTCAAAAGTAGTGCACTATTTAGAGAATGGGATGCTTTTTGGCCAGCATACTACCCTGCATCCCACCCTGCAGCCTCTGAAGCTAAGCAGGGTTGGTCCTGGTCGGTCTCTGGATGGTAGACCAGATGCTGCTGGAAGTGGTGTTGGAGTGCCAGTAGGAGGCACTCTTTCCTCTGGTCTAAAAAAACATTATCCCAATGCCCCAGGGCAGTGATTGGGGACCTTGCCCTGTGTAGGGTGCTGTCTTTTAGATGGGATGTTAAACAAGTGTCCTGACTCTCTGTGGTCACTAAAGATCCCATGGAACTTATTGTGGGGGTGTTAACCCCGATGTCCTGGCTAAATTCACAAACTGGCCCTTATACCATCAGTCACCTAATCATCCCCAGCTTCCAATTGTCTCATTCATCCCCCCTCCTCTCCCCTGTAACTATTCCCCAGGTCGTTACTGTAAATGAGAATGTGTTCTCAGTCAACTGACCTGGTAAAATAAGGGTTAAATTAAACAAATCAAAATAAAAGCACACATTTGATTTAACAATGACTGTTGCCTGCCTAGCTAACCCAACCACCCAGCTCTGTCTGCCTGTCTGTCTGCTTTGGAACTCCACTGGCTTTACAAGGTTAAGGCTTTATGACCTGCCTGTTGACAACGCATTAATGATCATAGGAAAATCTCCTGGTTGTAAGAGAGGTAAACAAATGGGTATTACTGTATAATAATACTGCCATAGTTACGATCCGTATTATAATAATACTGCCATGGTTACACTCTGTATTATAATAATGCTGCCATGGTTACGATCAGTATTCTAATAATATTGCCATGGTTACACGCCGTATTATAATAATACTGCCATGATGGTTTAGCTCTGTATTATAATAATATTGCCATGGTTACGATCAGTATTCTAATAATATTGCCATGGTTACACACCGTATTATAATAATATTGCCATGGTTACACGCCATATTATAATAATATTGCCATGGTTACACACCGTATTATAATAATATTGCCATGATAGTTTAGCTTTATATTATAATAATACTGCCATGATGCTTAATCTCCATATTATAATAATACTGCCATGATGGTTCATCTCCGTATTATAATAATACTGCCATGATGGTTCATCTCCATATTATAATAATACTGCCATGATGGTTCATCTCCATATTATAATAATACTGCCATGATGGTTCATCTCCATATTATAATAATACTGCCATGATGGTTCATCTCCATATTATAATAATACTGCCATGATAGTTACACTCTGTATTATAATAATACTGCCATGATAGTTACACTCTGTATTATAATAATACTGCCATGATGGTTCATCTCCATATTATAATAATACTGCCATGATGGTTCATCTCCATATTATAATAATACTGCCATGATAGTTACACTCTGTATTATAATAATACTGCCATGATAGTTACACTCTGTATTATAATAATACTGCCATGATGGTTCATTTCCATATTATAATAATACTTTCATGATGGTTCATCTCCATATTATAATAATAAGTTACACTCTGTATTATAATAATACTGCCATGATGGTTCATCTCCACATTATAATAATACTGCCATGATGGTTCATCTCCATATTATTATAATATTGCCATGGTTACACTCTTTATTATAATAATACTGCCATGATAGTTACACTCTGTATTATAATAATACTGCCATGATGGTTCATCTCCACATTATAATAATACTGCCATGATGGTTCATCTCCACATTATAATAATACTGCCATGATGGTTCATCTCCATATTATTATAATATTGCCATGGTTACACTCTTTATTATAATAATACTGCCATGATAGTTACACTCTGTATTATAATAATACTGCCATGATGGTTCATCTCCACATTATAATAATACTGCCATGATGGTTCATCTCCATATTATAATAATACTGCCATGATGGTTAATCTCCGTATTATAATAATACTGCCATGATGGTTAATCTCCATATTATAATAATACTGCCATGATGGTTCATCTCCGTATTATAATAATACTGCCATGATGGTTCATCTCCATATTATAATAATACTGCCATGATGGTTCATCTCCATATTATAATAATACTACCATGATAGTTACCCTCTGTATTATAATAATACTGCCATGATAGTTACACTCTGTATTATAATAATACTGCCATGATGGTTCATCTCCATATTATTATAATATTGCCATGGTTACACTCTTTATTATAATAATACTGCCATGATAGTTACACTCTGTATTATAATAATACTGCCATGATGGTTCATCTCCACATTATAATAATACTGCCATGATGGTTCATCTCCATATTATAATAATAAGTTACACTCTGTATTATAATAATACTGCCATGATAGTTACACTCTGTATCATAATAATACTGCCATGATGGTTCATCTCCACATTATAATAATACTGCCATGATGGTTCATCTCCATATTATTATAATATTGCCATGGTTACACTCTTTATTATAATAATACTGCCATGATAGTTACACTCTGTATTATAATAATACTGCCATGATGGTTAATCTCCGTATTATAATAATACTGCCATGATGGTTCATCTCCATATTATAATAATACTGCCATGATGGTTCATCTCCATATTATAATAATATTGCCATGGTTACACTCTGTATTATAATAATACTGCCATGATAGTTACACTCTGTATCATAATAATACTGCCATGATGGTTCATCTCCATATTATAATAATACTGCCATGATGTTTCATCTCCATATTATTATAATATTGCCATGGTTACACTCTGTATTATAATAATACTGCCATGATAGTTACACTCTGTATTATAATAATACTGCCATGATAGTTACACTCTGTATTATAATAATACTGCCATGATAGTTTAGCTTCATATTATAATAATACTGCCATGATGGTTAATCTCCATATTATAATAATACTGCCATGATGGTTCATCTCCGTATTATAATAATACTGCCATGATGGTTCATCTCCATATTATAATAATACTGCCATGATGGTTCATCTCCATATTATAATAATACTGCCATGATGGTTAATCTCCATATTATAATAATACTGCCATGATAGTTACACTCTGTATTATAATAATACTGCCATGATGGTTCATCTCCATATTATAATAATACTGCCATGATAGTTACACTCTGTATTATAATAATACTGCCATGATAGTTACACTCTGTATTATAATAATACTGCCATGATAGTTTAGCTTCATATCATAATAATACTGCCATGATGGTTAATCTCCATATTATAATAATACTGCCATGATAGTTACACTCTGTATTATAATAATACTGCCATGCTAGTTACACTGTGTATTATAAACTACTGCCATGATAGTTACACTCTGTATTATAATAATACTGCCATGATGGTTAATCTCCGTATTATAATAATACTGCCATGATGGTTAATCTCCATATTATAATAATACTGCCATGATGGTTAATCTCCGTATTATAATAATACTGCCATGATGGTTAATCTCCGTATTATAATAATACTGCCATGATGGTTAATCTCCATATTATAATAATACTGCCATGATGGTTAATCTCCGTATTATAATAATACTGCCATGATGGTTAATCTCCGTATTATAATAATACTGCCATGATGGTTCATCTCCATATTATAATAATACTGCCATGATGGTTAATCTCCGTATTATAATAATACTGCCATGATGGTTCATCTCCATATTATAATAATACTGCCATGATGGTTAATCTCTGTATTATAATAATACTGCCATGATGGTTAATCTCTGTATTATAATAATACTGCCATGATGGTTAATCTCCGGTGTCCATAGCCACATACTGTAGTGTCGCGGCGGTTTCCTTTCAGTTCATTCATGCTATATCCTTTGTAGTCACCTGCCACAGGTCTTTTCACACAGCAAGCCTTTGCTTTGTCTGGCTCTTGTATGTTCAGACACAACAGATGTAGTCTACACAGCTGTGGTGTGAAGATGGTGATGATAATGTACTTGTTATCTCTTAGGCTTTCACATCTGTGGAATTAAATGTTGTCCCTGACACAACCAGGTCCGTTCAAGTGGCACTAGAAATGCAGGCATGCACGCACGGATGCACACACACAGAGTACATATAGTATAAAGCTGGATAAAGCTGTGTCTGCCTGGAGGCACAATATCACCATTCAGCAGCAGCAATAGCAGACAGTCTGCCACACATCTGGTACGGCACTAGACCTAGTTGGCACACACATACACACACACACTCAGGCATGCATTGTGGGTAAGGGGGAGAGGAAACCAAAGGCATGAAAAGCCCTGCTTCCTTTCTAAATATAAGGCAGGCAGGGACTAGGGTTAGCCAAAAGCAGCCGTTTAGTTTTTCACATTTGGTTTCTGGTCTAAATGAAAGCTACAGCATTGTCGTTGGGTACAGGCTGGCTACCGATGCTGAGGCTGTTTTGTCTGCTGTCCCAGGAGGCCGCAGCTACACTCACACACACACACACACACACACATACAGTAACGCACACACACACATGCACATACTTTCCATTTGGGCTTTTAAGCCGGGCTCTACGCTCCATTAATTATCTGATTGGATTAAAAGGGGGAAATGCTGTCTTACATTTGGTCTCGGCTCCCTTTGAAATGATGTGGGATGGAGGGAAGAGGAGGAGGAGGAGGAGGAAGAAGGGGGAGGAAGGAGGGATAAGAGCAGTGAGTGACGAGGGGGGAAATTGAATCCAGCACTTCCTTGTTTGCATGGCAGATCCCCCATAGGGCTGTGCGGTGTGGTACGGCACAGTAACATCTGACAGCCAGAGGGAAGGAAACATGTCACACACACACACACACACACACTTGCATGCACATACAAACCACACACAGTCTCTCTTCTTACACATGCTCTCTGTCACGCTCTGCAACATGACGGGGCAATTTGTTCGTTGGAGTGCTTTTGCTCTTTCTCTTCCCCCACTATCTTTCACCTCCCTCTCTCTCTCTCTCTCTCTCATTCTCTTTATCTTTCTCTTTCTCTCTCTCTTTCTCTCCATCTCTCTTTTTCTCTTTCTCTCTCTTTCTCTCTCTCTCTTTCTCTCTCTCTTTTCCTCTCTTTCTCTCTCTCTCTTTCTTTCTCTCTCTCTCTCTCTCTTTCTCTCTCTCTCTCTCTCTCTCTCTCTTTCTCTCTTTCTCTCTCTCTCTTTCTCTCTCTCTCTCTCTCTTTCTCTCTCTCTCTTTCTCTCTCTCTCTCTCTCTTTCTCTCTTTCTCTTTCTCTCTCTCTCTCTCTCTCTCTCTCTCTCTTTCTCTTTCTCTCTCTCTCTTTCTCTCTCTCTTTCTCTCTTTCTCTCTCTCTTTCTCTCTCTCTTTCTCTCTCTCTCTCTTTTTCTCTCTCTCTTTCTCTTTCTCTCTCTCTCTCTTTCTCTTTCTCTCTCTCTCTTTTTCTCTTTCTCTCTCTCTTTTTCTCTTTCTCTCTCTCTTTCTCTCTCTCTCTCTTTCTCTTTCTTTCTCTCTCTTTTTCTCTCTTTCTATTTCTCTCTTTCTCTCTCTGTCTCTCTTTCTCTTTCTTTCTCTCTCTTTTTCTCTTTCTCTTTCTCTCTTTTTCTCTCTTTCTATTTCTCTCTTTCTCTCTCTGTCTCTCTTTCTCTCCTTTCCTCTCTCTTTCTCTCCTTTCCTCTCTCTTTCTCTCTTTCTTTCTTTCTTTCTTTCTTTTTCTTTCTCTCTCTCTTTCTCTCTCTCTCTCTGAATGAGTGTGTAGCATGCATAGAGACATGACAGCACTCAGAAAGACAGAGGGAGGGAGGAGGTTCACATTAGAAGATTCCATCTCCACATGTCCCTGGAGTGGTCTCATACTCGCTGAGAATACTGTATACGGCGAACACATGCATAGTTCATGCATACACACATTCACATCTGCGCCAACACACTGAAATATTCTGTGCACATACACACACATACCTGGGCGCACACACAGATGAATCATCCTCAGAGCCACGTGTCCAGCTCTCACATGTTCTCTACACACCTGTCTTCCTCCAACTTGGCAGTAGAGTAGAATAGAGACATAACATGTAGCAGAACTACACATGGTGTAGAGGAAGACATTAAGACCAAGCATGGTTGATTAGATTATTATCATTGCTGATTTAGACTACTACAGTTACTGTATTTGAGCTGTTGAAGTGAAATCATTTAGATATTTCTGTGATGGCCGCCCTAGGCTGTTTACTGAAGCAGTTGGAAGCGGTGTCACAGCTCCCTCTGGTGGTTAAAAATAAACGACAGTGCACTTTACGCGAAGAAGGATAGCAGAATTATGGTACCATAGCATGTGGACCTTAAGTATCATGGCATTTCTCATTGGTTGAATTCGTGAGAGAGTGATTGATAATTTCAGGATATAAAAAGACAAACCTAAATATCTTCCTCTCTTTGTCCTTTTGCAGAATCCTGGACTTCCGTCGTGTCCCTCCTGTAGCAGGCAGATTGCTGAATATGACTAAAGAGATCAAAGATATGACCAGGGACAAGAAGCTGTGGAAAACCTTCTTCATATCACCAGGTACTAAACCTAGGACAGTTGTCTGAGATTCAAACACAGCCGTCTTGAGCAATGAAGCTTATGCTGCGTTAAGATCATGTCAGCTACATTTCAGTTTATGAACAGTAGGTGGTGCTATTGACGACCAAATGATCAAATCAATATCACCAACAAATCCGTTCATACAAACTCTCATTTCCCAGCCAACAACATCTGTTTCTATGGGGAGTGTTCGTATTACTGCTCTACGGAGCATGCTCTGTGCGGTAAGCCGGACCAGATCGAGGGTTCTCTGGCTGCCTTCCTCCCAGACCTGGCCCTGGCAAAACGTAAGACCTGGAGAAACCCCTGGAGACGATCCTACCACAAACGCAAGAAAGCAGAGTAAGAAAACAATGCACATGTAGAAAGCATAACATAATAAAATACAAAATACATTTATTTAAAAGAAAAGCATATACTTTAAGAGTGTGAAAAGCACGGAGAAGTATAGGTGAAAAGACAAGTTACTGTAGTTCCAATAAAATGCAAGTAGAAAGAAGTGAGAACCCAACAGGTTTCTAATGGCGACCTCTCTGTGTCTGTTTCTGTAGGTGGGAGGTGGACCCTGACTACTGTGAAGAGGTGAAACAGACTCCGCCCTATGACGGCGGCACCCGTCTGCTGGACATCATGGACATGACCATCTTTGACTTCCTCATGGGTGAGACCACACCTCCTAAAACACACACACACACACACACACACACACACTCAGAGTACAGCGACATCCCACTGGGCACAGACGTCAGTTCAGCTAACGTGAATTCAACGTGAAATCAACCCAAAAACATCATCATGTCATTGGATTTAGGTTAAAAGTTGGGTGAAAGAAGAAACTCCAAATCGTTGACGACGTTTTTCAAATCCGATCACTTTTCCACGTTGATTTAACATCATCATATCGATTTTTTGGGGGGGGTTGAGATTAAAGTGGAAACAGCGTTGATTCAACCAGTTTTTGCCCAGTGAGATGGCTCCATTATAAAACAGCGTTGATTCAACCAGTTTTTGCCCAGTGAGATGGCTCCATTATAAAATGGCGTCTCTCCTCAGGCAACATGGATCGCCATCACTATGAGACGTTTGAGAAGTTTGGCAATGAGAGCTTCATAATCCACCTGGACAACGGGAGAGGGTTTGGAAAGCATTCCCATGATGAGGTGTCTATCCTGGTGCCTTTAAGCCAATGTTGCAGGTCAGTAACTTCATGAATCTTTTCTACATCAAGAGCATTTACTTGTGACTGGTGAACCTCAACACACTTAACCTGACTTTTCACTTATCAGGAGTTGACATAGAGGTTAAAACCCATTTTGGACATTGCTATTGAGGGCTCCCACCTTTTTTAAAGTAATCAGCTGGGTGGAGTGTACTTCCTATGGGTTAAGGAAGGATCACATAATTCCATCCAGGTCATCAGGGGGGCTCAGCCAATGAATTGTACACGTGAGCAAACATTCCATTACTGTAGGTGGCAGTAAATAGCCAACCTTGGCTTCGTACTTGTTCAAACAACACACTTTAGGTGGCAGTATGCACCCTTTCAGTTTGTTTGCTAACTCATAGAAGTAGTAGAATAAGAAAATGGACTACTTTAAAATGCCTGTGTGCTCACAGACACCATAATGGGACATTATGAAGAAGACCTTACTAATATTGAGTTGCAACCCTTGTTCTTGACTCAAACCGGTGCGCCTGGTACCTACTATCATACCCCGTTCAAAGGCAGTTCAATATGTTGTCTTTCCCATTCACCCTCTGAATGGCACACATACACAATCCATGTCAAAACTGACTTAAAGCTTAAAAATCTTTTAGTTAATGACTTTATATGAAGTTACAATCATACAGCGTCAATGAACTTCTTCCATTCCCTCCTGACCCCTCCTGACCCCTCCTGACCCCTCCTGTCTCTCCTGACCCCTCCTGACCCCTCCTGTCTCTCCTGACCCCTCCTGACCCCTCCTGTCCCCTCCTGACCCCTCCTGTCTCTCCTGACCCCTCCTGACCCCTCCTGACCCCTCCTGTCCCCTCCTGTCCCCTCCTGACCCCTCCTGTCTCTCCTGACCCCTCCTGACCCCTCCTGACCCCTCCTGTCCCCTCCTGACCCCTCCTGACCCCTCCTGACCCCTCCTGTCCCCTCCTGACCCCTCCTGTCCCCTCCTGACCCCTCCTGTCCCCTCCTGACCCCTCCTGTCTCTCCTGACCCCTCCTGACCCCTCCTGACCCCTCCTGTCCCCTCCTGTCCCCTCCTGACCCCTCCTGTCCCCTCCTGACCCCTCCTGACCCCTCCTGTCCCCTCCTGACCCCTCCTGACCCCTCCTGTCCCCTCCTGACCCCTCCTTACCCCTCCTGTCCCCTCCTGACCCCTCCTGTCCCCTCCTGACCCCTCCTGTCCCCTCCTGACCCCTCCTGTCCCCTCCTGACCCCTCCTGTCTCTCCAGAGTGAAGAAGTCGACCCACCTGCGTCTGCAGCTGCTGGCCAAGGAGGAGTACCAGCTGAGTGATCTGATGTCTGAGTCTCTGCTGAGGGACAAACTGATCCCCATCCTCATCCAGCCTCACCTGGAGGCGATGGACAGACGCCTACGCCACACACTCAACGTCCTGGCAGACTGCATCGAGAAGGAGGGCTATAGTAATGTTGTGGAGGATGACCTGGCGAGTGAGAGGAGGGGGGCTCAGATGCACACATCACCCAGGGGGAGGTAGCTGGGAGGCCTGAACTGTTCTGGAATGGACCAGACTGGATTGGACCGTATGGAACTAGAGTCGATCGGACTGAACTGGATTGAACTGGATTGGACTGGACCAGATTAAACCGGACTGAACCGGTTTTGACCACCATCCCCATAGGCCCCTTAAATAACAGTGTACACCTCCCAACCAATCGATCATCTCCCACCACAGCACCACAGATCATGAAAGTCTTGCGAGAGCCGCTTGTCTTGTTCAGGAGACATTTTTGAATTCAGTGAATTCCAAGACTGGTATTATTCCTTCTGCTGTCAACTGAATATTGTGTTTCTACACATTGTTGGGACCTGTCGCAGGTGTGCAAACGATATGCGTATTGGAGATCGATTCTGTGTCTTAATGAACAATTTATTGCAAAATGTTTTATAACTTCTGTTGCTCTTTTACATTGTATTTTGTATTAATTTAAGAGATATTTCATTGGAGGGTTTACTGCAAAATGTGTCTTCTGCTTTTCATCTTTCAAATGCTTCCTGTCCCGAGAGTATTTATTGCATTTCATATTAATTGTTTGAAATAAATGAGACCCAAATCATTTTTCTATCAATAGGACTGGGGGCTCGAGTCAATCTGTATCGCTGAAACTCTCGAGTGGTGCAGCGGTCTAAGGCACTGCATCTCAGAGCTAGAGGCATCACTACAGACTCTGGTTTGATTCCAGGCTGTATCACAACCGGCCGTGATTGGGAGTCCCATAGGGCGGCGCACAATTGGCCCAGTGTCGTCCGGGTTTGGCCGGGGTAGGCTGTCATTGTAAATAAGGATTTGTTCTTAACTTGCCTAGTTAAATAATGGTTAAATAAATACATGCTCTAGAAATATAAAGTTAATGTCCTGTTGAGCCGACATTTGCAGCGTTTACCATGAATGCAGTTTCTGCTAATGTGGGAACATTGCCTTTAAATTTCAAGCACACTGTAACGCTGAACTTCCACTATACAGATCGAATACAGCCCTGAGTGGTCAGGAGACCAAGAGGGAGTGAGAGATACTACAGATGTGCAGTCCTTAGTTGGTCAAGTAGAGGGCAGCTCTAGTGCATGTACAATAGTGGTCTGCAGGTCAGCTGTTTGTTCACCTGCACCTGCCCACAATTGCTAATAACCCACCTGCAACCGCCCAACTATGCTGTAGGCTACGGTCAGAGATGGCAGAAAGATTTTTTGACAGGGGTGCAGTTTCTTTTTTATAGCAAATATGTTTCTGCTTATAATTACCGACATTTCGGTAGGCTATTTGTTAGTCAACTTGTCTATAATTAGACTATATACATGCTGCTTCTCTTTTGTCATTATATGTTGACCTAGGAGACTAAAATAAACCCTTGCTCACCAGAAAAATTTCATAAATTGATAGAAGCATTCATTCTATCTATGTAGTTGACATCAGTAAACTTTTCTTTGTCGTCTCTATTTCTTTCCCGAAGCAAAGACGTTTAGGGACTGGGGTGAAAATGCAATAACAAAAAAAAAGGAAAGATTTTCTGTGTAAAATGTCCAAATTATATCAGTTTGACCGTTGGTAAGGAAATAGAAAGCTGTAAAAATGACCCAAGATGTTTCTGATAAGATTTCAGGTCGGCTTGGATACATACTTTATGTGGTTTCACAGGAGGCTGCTGAGGGGAGAAGGGTGTATGCTAACAGTGTGAATGGCAATTTAGGTGCCACCAACCTCCTGTGGTTGAAATACTAGGCCTATTAGCTTTTATGATGCTGATAAAAATAGCACCTCTACAGAAGGTCCCTAACTGCAGATTCGGATTCTCTCAAGATGCTCTAAGAAATCAATCATATTTCTCCACCCCTGTTTCCGAGTCAAAATGTAGGATACATTTGAATTTGGTGTATTATTTTACTGCAAGAAATGCATCATTCTGCAGGAGTTAATATTAAGGTTATGTGTAAGGTTATAGACCTACAGTCAGTGTCCAGATTTCAGTTTCCATTTAACCCATCTGAACAGTAGGCTACAGTTAAATTGACTTGTCCTGGTCTTGTGACTGTTGAATTTGTATGCACGCCTTGAGTGGCCTCCCGAGTGGCACAGCGGTCTAACGCACTGCATCTCAGTGGTAGAGGCGTCACTACAGACCCTTGTTTGATTCCAGGCTGTATCACAACCAGCCGTGATTGGGCAACGCACAATTGGCCCAGCGTCAGCTGGGGTGTTCTTTACTGACTTGCCTAGTTAAATAAAGGTTAAATAAAATGTAAAGAATCATCACACATAACATAACCGGCACACTCCTTTACCACTTAAACAACTCTCCATTTCGCAGCTTTTATTTTATTCAATTAAACTCCGACATTATCCTTTTTGCCTCAGTGGATCGACTTTAACTTTTTCTGTCTGTTCCCAAAAGCATTTGGCTATTGGCTTGTAGGCTATTTGGTGGCACTAATGCCAGATAGCCTAAAAAGAATGAAGGAAAAACCTCAATGTAGCCGGTAGATATACGTTCAACAAGAATGATACATTTATGGATCTTTGTATGCATTGTTTCCTCATTATTCAACCCGCTCGCCACCCACCCCTCCTTCATCCACACAATAGGATGACCCTCAAACCCGCTCGCTCCGCAGATACTTTTGTGTGTGTATATATATATATATATATATATATATATAGTGTATGTGAACACCCCTTCAAATTAGTGTGTTCATCTATTTCAGCCACACCCATTGCTGACAGGTGTATAAAATCGAGCACACCGCCATGCAATCTCCATAGACAAACCTTGACAGTAGAATGGCCTTACTGAAGAGCTCAGTGACTTTCAATGTTGCACCGTCATAAGATGCCACCTTTCCAACAAGTCAGTTTGTCAAATTTTTGTCCTGCTAGAGCTGCCCCGGTCAATTGTAAGTGCTGTTATTGTGAAGTGGAAAAGTCTAGGAGCAACAAAGGCTCAGCCACAAAGTGGCAGGCTTCACCATCTGGCAGTCCGACTGACGAATCTAGGTTTGGCAGATGCCAGGAGAATGCTACTTGCCCCAATGGATAGTGCTAACTGGGGCTGTTTTTCATGGTTCGGGCTAGGCCCCTTAGTTCCAGTGAAGGGGAATCTTAACGCTACAGCATACAATGACATCCTAGACGATTCTGTGCTTCCAATTTAGGGGCAACAGTTTGGGAAAGGCCCTTTCGGGTTTGAATGACAAGAATGAATCCGATTCAAAGTGATTCACACTACAGCATATCCTCCATTGTACTTTCCTCTTATTTTTCTTTGGCCCATAGATTATTTTATTATTTGAGGATGAATTTAAGATGAAACTTTAGTCAGTCCTCAATTTTGGTACTAAGAAGCCAAATGTGACACCAAGATTTTTGTAGGATGAATATTCCTTTAGGGTGTGATTGTATGTATGATGTCCAGATGTTAATGTTGTCTACAGATATGCAGGATGTACATTTCTTAACTTTCCAACTGCAGATCTGCTTTGCTGGAGAAAACATTTCACTTACTGTTACTGAAAGTTCATATATATACAGTAGATAAACCTAGTGCCTGTGCAATGATAGAAATACTTGAATGTTTGGGATCATGACTGAAAGGGTATTTATGGGAAATATTATTTCCTGGTCAGAAGCTATATACAGTATACGTGTTTCCATACGTCTGTCTGTGTTGATACTTTATGTATAGACGGAGGTATGGACACCATTAGAGGCTGTGGTTCTGACTGCAGCTAAAATGCTTATTTTTCATCTGTTCATTGTTTCTGTGGAGTTTTGTTTGCAACATCGTAAAGGTGCAATAAAACAAAATGTGCATTTAAACGTGTCATTTAACTGTATTAGTTATACCTGAAACATAGAATAGGTACATTGAAAAAATAACGATGAGACGAGACGGGGGCAAACAAATTGGACTTGATTCTGATCCTTGTAGGCAGCACAGACACAGGAGTCATTGGCTCTTACAGAAAAGGAATATCTCCTCTGTATTTGTCTGTCTGTTCAGACTACAGAGCCTGGTCAGTAAAAATGTCTATAGGCCTACTACAGTACTAATGCAGATGGCCCTCAGCGCCCCAACATGAACATGTTTACAGTTTCGTCTTTTTGTTTTGATAACCTTTCCCTAGCCCCTCACAGCCCCTGGAATGCCTCCACTATGGTTTATAAATGCATCCAAAGGATTGCTCATGAATGGAGGAAGCCCAGTCTGAGTGTACGCCCCAAATGGCACCCCATTCCCTTTATAGCGCACTTATTTGGACCAGCACCCTATTGGCCTTGGTTAAAAGTAGTGCACTATAAAGGGAATATGGTGCTATTTGGGATGTGTTCTGAGACAAACATCTAAGGGACAGGGACCACAGGCCTAACTAGGGTAATCATCCCCACCGCAGACAGGCGGCAGAGGAAACATCGTCATGGGAATGAGCCAGGGATCTGACCAACAGGACACCTTATCTGATCCTGATCCCACTCATTTACCCCTGCACTGCCCGGATGAAGGGACCGTAGAATAGAATTGCTAAAGCCAATAGACTGGGCATAGTTCTGGAATCTGGTTCTAATTCTATGATAGAATGACTCTCCTTGTTTGATCACGTGGGTAGTCAACCCAGGCCCTGGATTTGCTCCTGAAAACGGTGGTGCAATTGATTTCACTGCATCACTAATGACAGGGAATTAGTGTACTGGCATTTTAGAATAGATCTTGGGTTTTGGCAATTAGAGTAACTGGCTAATCACTTTATTTGCTAGATAATGTTGAGGGAGACCAACCAGGGTCGCAAGGTCACAGCGGTCAGCGACATACAGAGAGGATATGCCATGGCTCCAAATGTAAAGACAATATATTTGATAAAGATGTGGACTGGACACTTCATTGTTTCAAGTGGGTTGACACCTGATTAAACACACCACATTTGCTGGTATGGGCCTACCTAGGCTGCCAGCAATTAGGGTATAGCTGTGCATTTTCCAAATAAAACAAAATAGCTCAAATAATTTTGTTTCAAAATGTGCCCAATTCCATGATCTAAGAATAGTTGTACTTTATTTGGACATGGACATCTAAAATGTTCACTCTTATTTGCCACTTTAAAATTGACTGGAGTGTTGACCCTTTCTTTGCCCCATTAGTATCAAAGGAGTAAACACAAAATTGCATTTTTAAACTGTTCTGGTCGCATCGATAGAAGAACACAAAGGGTCTCTACAACAATTAATCTACTGGATCACAGCAGGCCACACACGGAGGCCTCGCGCCCGCAGGCTGTTTTCTCCGGTCTCCGTCGGCTGCCGGGAGAGACCAAAATGCCCCGTTAGGAGCCCTTCAGAACACACATCCCCTCTTTTAGTCACGGAAACACAATTTATGGCTATTATACAGCATTATAGATTGCATCTACAAAACTATCCTTGTTGACTAAAACGTCTGTGACACAAGGAAACCCCCCCACCCCCCACCCCAAAAAAAAAAACTGGTTGCGGAAAAAAAATCGGACAAGCACAACATACCCCAAAACAACACACACTCTTTAAAGTTAGGCGAAAGAAAAAAATAGGATTAGAGAGATGGAGATGTAAGGAGGTTGTTTGTTAGTATTGGATTAGTTGTTTAAATCATGTTAGGTAGATTAGACTATAAAAAGAAACAAAACAAAACATAAAGTCAACAATCGAAATAGTCTATAGACCACCCAGATTCAAGCGAGACAGAGATTAGTCTAGCTACCAGTTGATCACGCCCCGGGTTCAGACGTTCAAGTGGACAAGCTGCGTGCGTTGGGCTGGCCAAGTCATTTGGTGCATGGCATGTCTTATCGGCGCTAGCCTAGCCTACCTGGGGACCAACCCAACAGTGAGGCAGTCGATGAGGAGGAGAGTGGGGGTTCCAAGAGATCTATTCATCACCAAGGGGGAAGGTATACTTCATTCAGTATGCCACCACTATGAGTAGAGTATGTTAGAGTAGAAGAACATTGACATTCTCTGTAAAGAAAACAACTGCTTGGTACTATTGGTCTAAATTTGGAGGGTGGTAAAAACTGCAATTTATTTGTTAATTAGATGAAGCAGTCCTATAATAGCCAGTGTGGAAGTGTAGACATGTTTGATAACTCGCAGTATCCATATAACTGCTTCAACTATGATGGAGATGGATACCCTTCCTGCAGCACGGATGAAGACAAGAAGATGTGTCGACCCGCTTACAGGTAGAATGCTTATGATTAATATCATGGAATTATTATATTATATCATTTCTATATTTTTAAATAATAGAAGCATTATTCATGATATTTTACATTATGTTTATGTTCTACTGAAAAGAAATACAAAACAAATTCATATTATTTTTGTATTTTATAGACCATAATATAAATCACAAATGAATGCAATGCAAGCCATTTAAAATCTAAAACCTAAATACCAAATGTTGTTGTGTTATTTTAATCAGATGATTGTGGAATCTCAACACTATCCAATCTCAACACTATCCAAATTAAATTAGTATCATAATTAAGATTATTAGACCACTTTCCCTGAATGTAACTTTAATCAGTCTTATCGAGATATTATTGGGCAGGGTTGGGTAGGTTATTTTCTAAGTGTAATATTTTAAGGTTACTAGTTGCCTGTCCAAAATTGTAATCAGTAAAATAACTTTTGGATTACCAAAACTCAGTGATGTAATCTGATTACTTTTAGTTGATTTATGTATTAAGGCAAATCAGTTAAGAACAAATTCTTATTTACAATGACAGCCTACTCCAGCCAAACCCAGGCCAATTGTACGCCGACCTATGGGACTCCCAATCACAGCTGGATGTGATACAGCCTGGATTTGTACCAGGTATTATAGTAGTGCCTCTTGCACCGCTGTGCCACTTAGGAGCCCATAATAGCCTGATCAGGTGGAACAAAGCTAAACATATGCCTTCTTTCAATGCTGAATTGAATGTCATTGAGAAAACAGAAAGGTTTCATAATGTATTTTTTTTGCCAACATCCTTTCTGAATTTAAAAGTAATCCAAGAAGTAATCATCTAGTTTTTCAAAAGTATCTGTAATCGGATTATAATATTTGTGCTAGTAATGTAACTGATTGCAGTTTTTTGTCATCAGATTACATGTAAATGATTACATGTAATAATTTACTCCCCAACCCTGTTCTTGGGAATATCATTGTGAACACCAAGAAATATGAATTCAAATAAATCTTTGTACATTGTAACTCTGTCTGCCCTCTCTCTTCAGTTACATAGCGTTGATAGCCATGGCCATCCAACAGAGTCCAGAGCACCGGGTCACCTTGTCAGGGATCTATGAGTTCATCATGAAACGCTTTCCATACTACAGGTAAGGAGCTTCACATGTCACATTCACATTCAACGGTCATTTTCCTTAAAAAGTGTCTGGATAACTTTCACAAATTCATTTTGACAGAGTAGTGTATGTACTGTTTTCTTTATCCACTACAGGTCTAACCAGAGAGCATGGCAAAACTCCATACGACACAACCTCTCTCTCAACAGCTGCTTCATTAAGGTAAAGGACTTTTTAACACATGTTGTGTGATGATAGTTGATAACTTGATCAAGAATCCTTATCAAACAGAGTAAGATACACATGTTATTACTTTCTTCGAAATAAGTTTAACTTTATATAAGTCAGAAGAAAACGAGTAAGACGATAATATTTCATCCTCGTTGATTAAATATTGTATGAAACGTTTAAAACATATTACAATAATAAGGTCCCAAAGGAGACAGGGAACAGCCATACACGTTTACATGCACATTTACAAATGTACTGTATGAATGGTAAGCGAATGTGTCTTTTGCACACAGTAGCCTATAAGCAAAAAGGGTACCAGACAAAACACTGTTTCAATACAGTACTGTATGTTGCATTCACATTTGAGCGCGATCATAAATAGGCTATTATGGGTTTATTTCTACTTTCTTATTTGCGTTTCTTTTTTAAACATATATATTTTTTAGGTTCCCCGTACGGAGGGAAACGAAAAGGGGAAAGGAAACTACTGGACATTCGCCACTGGCTGTGAGTCCATGCTTGACCTCTTCGAGAACGGCAACTTTCGGCGTCGCCGGCGCCGACGCAACATGAAAATGGGTTTCAGAGAGCCTGGGGAGCCTTTCCTCCCAGTAGACAATAACAAGAACAATAACATCAACAACCAACACGGCGGCTCCACCCGGCGGTCCGATCCTAACCCTAACCCCAAACCAGACTCCTTCTGCCCCATCAGCCCTGACCACAGACCAGGTCACCACACCCCCCTCAACCCAAACCAGCAGGATAAACCAGAACCGGAGATTAAATTCAGTATTGACTACATCCTCTCCACCCCCAACCCCCCTCTGCCAGGCTTCAGACCTCCACGTAGTGGTACAACAGTGGCCCCCATACACGCTCTGGAGCCCCAACACCTGAACCTGCACTTCTGGACCATGTGAGTGTCATAGCCTTGCCTATAAAGAGAGATACTTCATCTGAAAGACTGGATGGTTTTTCCTCCATATCTGAATTAGGAAATTAAAAGATCCAAAGACTGCTTCCTTGTGCAAGGGGAGATTTGATTGACTTGTCCTGTAAATAAAGAATATAGAGAGGTCCAGTATTGTGCAATGGATCCTAGCTGATTATACTAAATGTACATCACTCTACACTCAAATTAAGCTTGAACAGTGTTCATAGTCTTGTCCCAAGGCATAAAGGCTTACATAAAGCTGTATTCATAAAGGAGGATGTTCTGTTATGAGGGTCTGTGAAAATAATATTTCACCTATATTATATCGTTACTATTTTAAGGACAGAAATAAATACACTGAGTATGCTGACTGGATGAGAAAGCTGATAAAACTGAAGGCAGGGTGACCTGTGACTTCATCATCATCATAACCAGTATCAATATTAAAAGATAACAATCTCAACAATTGTTTTGGTTGGTGAAAGTGTCAAAGCAATGAACAGGGTGAAGTGTACATGTCACAAGCTGGTGCTCAGCCCCGTCAATCCTTATTGTTGTGATTTAAGGCAATTATCATGGGGTTAATCAACCCAGGCCCTCTCCAAACCTCCTAATCTTTCCCCGTGACCTTTTCAATTCCCCTGAGACTGACACATTCCCCATTTCATCCAGACACATTAGAATACATTATATACATATATTGTATGAAGGAGACTAAAACATGGGGTCTACACCACTAACATGTATTTCCCTGTTAGGAGAAGGGATATCAATCATAGCAGGGTTTCTCTTGCTTGTTTGAAGGGACAATTTTCAATTTAACCTTTATATTATGCCGTGACTGCATCATTCAGGACAGGAGGGGTTTCAACAGAACACAACAACACACTTAACATGAGTGGCATTTAATATAGAATTACACTTGCAAGGTGAGACTGAGATGTGACCCTAGTCAAATACAAGAAGGGTGCCGTGCTGCCGTAACAACACTGCCGCAACTCCCGCCCGCCCGGCCTGACGCAATTATAATTAAACACACCGGCGTATGCTTCCTTTCAAATCCTGTGATCGATCAATGATATTAACATTCATACCTGCTTGGCCCTCCAGCCAACGTCTAGCACCACCACTGTTATGGATCAGTAGGTTTCCATTAACTAAGCTGTTGATGTAAGGTGGCGCTGTGGATGTATTTGGGTAAATTAACTTAGCATAAAGTGCTGCAAGGCTGGGTCTGCTTCTGTGTCGGGTTTGTATTGAGACACCAAAGAGAAAATACACATACAGGAGAGAAGTACTATTATTGTGTCCTAGAATGGCCTCTATTAAATGACCATTCCAAATTCAAAGTATTTGTGTCATGTTGTTTGATTTATTTTTATTGGGAAATGGTCTTCACAAAATATATTTTTTTACGTATCTTGAGGCTATCAATATTTTCATTGAACCTTTATGTCTTCTTGAGCTAAAAACCTCTATGAGAGGGAAATTTGGTCTGGGAAAAATAATATGGAAATGTTTATAATTTTCTGTATGAGCTCACTTCTAGTTGTGGCTATTGTGTACACTCTTAGAAAAAAAGGTGCTATTGAGAATCAAAACAGGTTTGTTGGCTGTCCTGATAGGAGAACCCTTTGAAGAGCCCATTTTTGGTTCTAGGTAGAGCCCTTTGGTTCCACATGGAACCCTTTTGAAGGTTCTGCGTGGAACCTGAAAGAGTTCTACCTGGAACCGAAAAGGGTTCTCCTATGGGGACAGCCTCAAAACCCTTTTGGAACCATTTTATCTAAGAGTGTAGGTAGGTAATGTTGAAATGTGTAGCTCAGGGCAGAATGAGTGAAATGGGGAGGAGGAAATTGGGAAAGCAATGATCTGCAACGTTAATAACATCTCAATCATAAACACAAATAGGTCATTTAATCTACAGCATGTGTTTTATAATTGGATTTTCATTCTTGGGAGTAATTTTGATTATGAATTTAATTATAAATATTTGTGTGCTGTTGTTGGTGTTTTAAAACCACAACAACAACATAGTATATGTTTATATACGAGGGAGGCTGTGTAATTTCACCTTACTTGACTAACAACCATGATTTCCTTGAGCTGTGGTAGGCGGGGACTGGAGGGGCGAATGTACAGTTTGTTATATGGGACATGCTCATGTACCAGAGGCCTACAATGGAAAGCAGATTGCTGGGTAATGATATCAGGCTTCTAGCTAATGAAGAGTGTTGAAATAGCCCGAGGAGACAGAAAGGGCTAACAGGTACACGCCGATGGCTTTTGCCCTTTGAAGCCATTTGAATCCCCATGTACAAATCAAAAGGGCCAGAGGTAGATTCGGCAGGGTGGAATATTCCACAGTTCTGAAATGTTTTTTTAAATGGGTTGCGAATGAGAATATCAACACTGGATGTCAAATCAATGTCAGTTTAGACGTGTTTACAGTTAGATTCTATTTACTGTAGATCTTCCAGGCCCCTGTTTGGCCCCTGCTACTGGAGACCTGTGTAGGATGTCCCTGTTAGGAACACCCAAAACTAGGGTATAAAAAACAACTAGAAGGGTGTAAGAAATGAACCAGGATATAGAAGAAATATGGAAAATAGGCCTTATTTTACACCACTACAACTCTTTTTTGATCATTTGTATGGTAACGATAGCCTTTTAGTGATAGCCTTTTAGTGATAGCCTTTTAGTGATAGCCTTTTAGTGATAGCCTTTTCAGTGGCACTTGGCTTCAGTGAATCTGAAATAAAATAGTGAGTGGTTTGTTACTATGTAATTATTGTAGCTTGCCATTTCTGAGTAAATTCCAAGTAAAAATCGAACTGTAAAATAAAGCGTAATAGCCCTCATTTCCATTTGAACCTGCCTCATTTCATACATCCTGCCTCATTTCATACATCCTGCCTCATTTCATGCATCCTCCAGTTACATGCCTGCTTGTCCAAGTCAGGAAGCCTTGCAGCTTTAAGTTACAGTTGAAGTCGGAAGTTTACATACACTTAGGTTGGAGTCATTATAACTTGTTTTTCAACCACTCCACAAATTTCTTGTTAACACACTATAGTGTTGA
Source organism: Oncorhynchus mykiss (assembly GCF_057628025.1). NCBI lineage: Eukaryota > Metazoa > Chordata > Actinopteri > Salmoniformes > Salmonidae > Oncorhynchus > Oncorhynchus mykiss. The sequence goes on from NC_143041.1 coordinate 9,427,923, forward strand.
CAAGTCGATTAAGACATCTACTTTGTGCATGACACAATTGATATTTCCAACAATTGTTTACACACAGATTATTTCACTTATAATTCACTGTATCACAGCTTGGAAAATTCCAGAAAACTATGTCATAGCTTTAGAAGCTTCCGTTAGGCTAATTGACATAATTTGAGTCAATTGGAGGTGTACCTGTGGATGTATTTCAAGGCCTACGTTCAAACTCAGTGCCTCCTTGCTTGACATCATGGGAAAATCAAAAGAAATCAGTCAAGATCTCAGAATAAAATTGTAGACCTACACAAGTCTGGTTCATTCTTGGGAGCAATTTCCAAATGCCTGAAGGTACCACGTTCATCTGTACAAACAATAGTACGGAAGTATAAACACCATGGGACCACGCAGCCGTCATACCGCTCAGGAAGGAGATGCGTTCCAAGAGATGAAAGTACTTTGGCGCGAAAAGTGCAAATCAATCCCAGAACAACAGCAAAGGACCTTGCGAAGTTGCTGGAGGAAACAGGTACAAAAGTATCTATATCCACAGTAAAACGAGTCCTATATCGACATAACCTGAAAGGCTGATCAGCAAGGAAGAAGCCACTGCTCAAAAACCGCCATAAAAAAGCCAGACTACGGTTTGCAACTGCACATGGGGACAAAGATCATACTTTTTGGAGAAATGTCCTCTGGTCTGATGAAACAAAAATAGATCTGTTTGGCCATAATGACCATCCTTATGTTTAGAGGAAAAAGGGGGATGCTTGCAAGCCGAAGAACACCATCCCATCCGTGAAGCACGGGGGTGACAGCATCATGTTGTGGGGGTGATTTGCTGCAGGAGGGACTGATGCATTTCACAAAATAGATGGCATCATTTGGCAGGAAAATTATGTGGATATATTGAAGCAACATCTCAAAAGACATCAGTCAGGAAGTTAAAGCTTGGTCGCAAATGGGTCTTCCAAAAGGACAATGATCCCAAGCATACTTCCAAAGTTGTGGCAAAACAAAGTCAAGGTATTGGAGTGGCCATCACAAAGCCCTGACCCCAATCCTATAGAAAATTTGTGGGCAGAACTGAAAAAGCGTGTGCGAGCAAGGAGGCCTACAACCTAATTCACCCAACTTATTGCGGGAAGCTTGTGGAAGGCATACTGAAAATGTTTGACCCAAGTTAAACAATTTAAAGGCAATGCTATCAAATACTAATTGAGTGTATGTAAACTTCTAACCCATTGGGAATGTGATGAAAGAAATAAAAGCTGAAATAAATCACTCTCTACTATTATTCTGACATTTCACATTCTTAAAATAAAGTGGTGATCCTAACTGACCTAAGACAGGGAAATTTTACAAGGATTAAATGTCAGGAAAATGGTGAAAAACTGAGTTTAAATGTATTGGGCTAAGGTGTATGTAAACTTACGACTTCAACTGTACGTCCCAAATGTCACCCTATTCCCACTGTTGTTTTTACCAGGACCCATAGGGCTCTGTTAAAAATGCATGCACAAATAGGGAATAGGGTGCCATTTGGGACTCAACCTCAGTAAGACCATAGACAGAACAGAACATCTTGTCCAATTCAACGTTTGATGAATCAATCTGAGACATCCACTTGTTGTTGCAGAGTCAAAGTTATGTGAACCAACTTCAAGAACGTTATCTGTAACCACATCTAGGGGTAAACAGCAGGCTGCTTCAAAAAGCTCCTGGATCTCACAGACACGCCAACGAGCATATTCACATCATATTGTCCCATATTTCAGAGTTCACACTTCACAGCAGTTGTGCTTTGGGTGAAAATAAAAGGATTCATATGCATTTACCATGAAAGGATAGATGAGAAGACCGACATCGTGTCCATAGATGACATGATAGAGAGCAGGATATTCAACAGTTTCAGAATGTCAGACCTTGACTTTATTTCTTTCTTGCTGGCAATTGTAAAGACTGAATTACACAGCGTGTCATCACGACACAGCTCTGTGTTGCATGGAAGGAGCATTGCACACCATGTACACACACATGCAATGCAACAACAATGCATTGCAGCCCTGGTCAACACACACACACGCCAGTTTTTTGCTGCTTTGCTATGAGTGAATGGGCTGATTGATGTTAGTTGGTCCCAGTCCCGGTCCTTTCCAGCGCTGCTTGCACATGGCCATTGGCCTCAAACCCAGTTTGGCCAGCAGGGGCTGCTCACAACCTAGAATGGGAACTGTTGTCATGTTTCCATTGAAACTGAAGGGAGAGAGTAGAGAAGCATACTTTATGACATTCATTCTATTTCGTTTTTTACACTGCCGCAATCAGTGGGTTCTACCACAGATGAAAGGTTATCAGTATCTTTGGTACTACTACCTACTGCAAAGATCCATTGTCGGTTATGGAATCCATTGTCCCGGTACCCCTGTATATAACCTCACTACTGTCTATTTATTTTATTATTGTTGCTCCTTAATTATGTTTTTTTTATTCCTTTTTTTTTTGTATTCGGCGAATGTGACAAATACAAGATGATTTGATTGGAGCAGCACATTGAAAAGGGGAGGGGCAAGAGACCATTGAGGTTGATAGAGGCTGGCTGACTGTAGGCCCACTTGTTTTTCATTCATGTTGTTAGTGTAAGTAGGCTTATGCTGTGCTCAGACTGCTCCCTCTACACACATACTTTAATCAAGAGCTCCTTGGTTTTAATAATTGAATTGATTAAGAAATCTCTGTATCTATTTCAATCAGTGAGCGTGCAGAGGCAGCTCTCCTCTCTCAGATGTCCCGTTATCACCATCACATTACTGGACAACACTCAAGTACTCAATGCAGTACTCAATCTCTTGTGGCATTATCACATGTGGTTCTTAGGTTAAGAATTCATAATGGTTTTGATTCCTCTAGTTATTATAATGAAAGTGTTTTGGTGGGATCGTTCAAATCATACACGTTTTCCAAAATTACAGTGCATACCGTAGCCTTAAATAAAATAAGGATTGCTTTACAAGATTGAGATGTTTCATATTAGATGGTTATTCAATGAATTAATGCACTCTGAAAAAGACATGCATATTGCCACAAGAACAACATCCATCCATCGCAACATGATATAGATTCATACAATGCAAATAATATTAAGATTTACCTTCTAAAGTGAAATCCACACGGTTATGGAACAGAATAGAACTTGTGGACACATGTCCTCACATGAAGTACAGCAGGCAGAGTGGAGCAGAATGTGAAGAGCCAGCCATGTTCTAGGATGAGGCGATCCTAAACGACCAATGGGAGAGCCCATAGACGACTGTCAGTTAGGGCCTGCCCCCACAAGGAAGGAATGGGGCTGAGAAAGAAAAATGGCCAAGGGGTGAGGATTGGAGGGGATACAGTGGTTCCACAGTAAGATGAATGGTCAGGGGTTACTATAGGCCAACTTACACTAGTGTACTGTCTGTGAGGCACAAGCCATGGCAAGGATTCCTTCTTCTCCACAGAACTGCACAGTAATGTACTAGGATTTAAATCATGCACCGCCAAAACTGCACACAAATGTGTCAGACGAGGTGACAGACTTGAATCAACATAAAACTATAGTATGAAAAAAAAACAACTACGAAATAAAGTTGGCACATATCACATACTACTATAGTTTTTTATTGGAGTTCAACACATGCATGAGTCAAACAATATAGAGCTAGATAAAGTCAGGAAACAGCAGCAGCCAGCACACAAACGTCCCTTTGTGTTTTACCATACACACATATTCTTTCTAAGAGCAGGCTTTGAGGTGACCACCTGGCAAGCTAATATTTATATTTGCCTTAATTATACAAGATCATGTATAGACCCATAGTTCCACTGAGCAAGCCAGACCAATATCAAGCTATACATTTTATACTATGCATATTGGATTGCACACACAGCAATATATTTTTACTCCTCCAATACATCAAATGTACAGGGCTACTGTCTCAGCGTAGGGCAACAGTTGTACACACACACTTAAAGTATTCCATTCAGAGAGATGGGAAAACCTTTTAATAATGTGCAATGTCAACATTTCTATCAAAGAGTCTTTCGTTTAGCAATGTACTGCTTGTTCATCAAACCATGGAAAAAATGTAACTCAATAGGGTTCTTTGCTTACAGTTACAAACAAACAAACCAATCACAGAGTGGACACTTGTCATAAATAGTGACATTAAAAGTTACTGTAGAGTGAAATTCATCTGGAAACATTTACATGATCTTTACCATTGAATCAGCATAAGAAATTATCAAACTCCATAAAACATGTTTAACACACAATTAACATGAAAACCCCTAATCTCTCCCGTAAAGTTAATGTCATTCTACTTTTGTACAATAAAACAATTTCAAAAACAGAGATCAGAAGAAAATCCTAAATAAATTATTCCTACACTTGTCAATATTTTTGCAACATTTTCCATTGATTACAGATATGTTAAATATACCAACCCGCTCAACTAGATATTTGAACAATAAAATAAGGGTAGAATAAGGTCGTGAGTGACTATCAAGTGTTACATTGTTTTAAATTCATTGTGATTGTATGAAACAGCACGTGTATTATCATCATCAAGAAAGAGAATAAAGATCTCGGTTTGCAATACTCAATGTTCTTGCTCATACTAGTAAGTAGTGTTACCGTTTCTGAAAACATGAATGTCACTTTTTCTAAATGGCGAGTCTCTCGCACAGCCTATCCCTCTTTTCAGCACCGTCACCGTTTTGATCAGCGGATTAGCCCAGAGCTAACTGGCTAGCATCGGAGTGACATGCCAGAACAGCTAGCAAGCCAACGAGAGACAAGAACAGGAAATGGTACATAAGAGTCCAGGTGATTAAACAATAAAATAAACAACCTTTGACGCTCCAACCAGAGACCAAACAGATCCCCGTTCCTATATTTCCTTCATGATATTCATTACCATCCCTTCTATAGGTTCATTTTATCGCATCCACTTTGTAAAACGTTGGTCCATAAATTAAGTTTATTGTTCAATACCAGACATACAATGTTCAGTCTGTTCAGGTTGTAGTGAAGACTACTAAAACAGGGCTTTAACAAGAAACGGTTATCCTTCTCAGACTGACTGATACAGTGTTACGCCTGACTGAATCTTACAGTATGATACGGTAGTGCGTTCACTATGGATGTGATGCAATCATGCTTAGGCCACATGACGACATCTAGATGATGCTTTCCCATCAGCACTGTACCTGTACTGGTCCTTCAGCATATGGATACACAGAAAATCATTGTCAGGTAAATGGTACTACTTATTTGTTAAGATAAACATAACACCTCATTTAACATAACAGTGCATTTTCTTAAGTGACGTTAATTATTTAGTTGTCTCACTTAAAAAAAACATCATCTGAAAATAAATCAGAAATCGTATATAAATCTCCAAAATAACATTCCAGATAATCTTCTAGAATTCTAAGCTGGTAAAATAGATCAATCTCTAAAGGCGTAGAGAAGATGATAGCATCAATCCCTAGAAATACTTCATCCCTTGAAAGCAAAATGCCCTGTAGTGTAATTCTGTAGTGGACAAATCACATATCCACTTCCCTTTTCTATTGATACCCTTTTTGGGTAATGGCTGTGAAATGTTATATCCAGGTAGACCTACTGTAACAGGCTCCAATGCCCTCATAACAGATCTCCCGTCATCCACCATTTCTTTACCTTATTCTGCTTGATTGAATATACACACAGCGATTCTACATGTCATTATGTTACAGTTATACAACAAAGCCACACTCAAAACCATGAAGTTAAATTGATGAAATAAGACAACCAGAAAATATCGACTAGGAATGAAACGCATAGTCAAAACATACAATGATCCAGCATATTCCCCATTAATATATCTCATCATATTTTAATGCTACCTTCCCCCATCTGACCTACAATAAAAAAGGTTAACAATAATTGTACCTAGTTTTCATTGAATTCCCTTTGACGACCCTTCAAGGGATTGAAGGGTGGATGGATCTGATAATGCATGCAGTAGATTAGGGGACGACAGGATAGGGATGGCTTCTTGCTGCCATAACGGAGCAGAATATGGGTAGTCCTGTAGGTTGGGTATGTCTCATATTACCCTTCAGAAGAAGACCAGCCCCGGGACAGGGTGAGCTGCTGGTTTATAAAGACGGCCGTTGTTGTTGATACTCCACAGTTCTTCAGAGGCTGGAGACTGTTCCAAACCATCAACTGTTAGATAAGGAATGTTGATTATGGAATAACGTGGCGGTCTTCTCCCGAATGAAGCTGGTCTCTTTCTGAAAGAGGGGGGATATCAAAATCGGGGGTTCCCTTTGTAGTGTAGTAAATCAATGCGTTGCTGGGTAGTAGAGGGTTAGTTTTGAAGGTAGAGAGAACCAGAGGGGGAGGATGAGAAAGTGTGTGTGCTTGTCACAGATAAAAGTCTGGGGACTGAGGTCGCTGGCCAGGTCAGAAGTTAAGGTTAAAAGGTCTACTAAGCGAGGGGTTTTCAAACCTCTCCTCTGGGACCCACAGTCGTTCCATGAATTTGAACTATTCAAGAGCTAACACACCTGATTCAACTTGTCAACTAACTATCAAGCCCTTGAATAGGTGAATCAACTCAGCTAGTTCAGGGCTAAAACTAAATTGTGAAACGTCTGGGAGTCCCCGAGGAGAGGTTTGAAAACCACTGTACTAAGCGAACAGGGTGTCATCTGGTCTTTCAGCCTTCTTCTTGAGTGTGCCTGTAGTTGCACCAGGGTCACCACTAGGGGGCGAAGGGAGGCTGGGCACCGTTTCTGCTGCCTTCGCCCGCTCCTCCAGAAACTTGTCAAACTCTAGAAGTGGAGGAAGAGAGGGATCAGAGGAGAAGAGGTAAGCATATTACACATGCTAGCCAGAGGTGAATCATGTTTCCTACCTTCACTGGTCACCCCCTCTTCTCCCTCATCTCCTTGCTGTTGAGGAAGTGAAACAAAGTTACACATTTGTCCCTCACTGACCAAAGTGTGGAAACTATTTTAAGGACAATCCGAACTTACACAACCACCCTCACCACAAATCCATTTACGTTAGAGAAGAAGTTCAATAAATACAAAGTATTACCACATTCTTACATCAAATTAATTTAGAAAAAACAACCATGCACCAAAGAGGACAGAAACCCTTCAATACTGAACTAATTTGTTCAAGCCAAGACACACCGGTAGTATTGAAGTCTACACAGGAAGCTACAATGGATCAGACACGTGATTGGTCAAGGATGAGGAAATGTGTTGAAGGACAAAGAAAGTGGAATGTGTTACAATTAGATTTCTGAAGAACAAGCAGTCCAAAAGTTGAGGGATGCAACAGGAATAAAAAGGAGAAGAGAAAAGAAAAGGCAGAATAAAATCATGATGGTCTCACCAAGTCGGTACACAGCCACTCCTCTATGTCATCCATGACAGAGGATTGGCCAACGGGAATCTACAGGGCAACATCATGGACAAACGGTGCAAAAATAAATAAAAAATATACAAAAATCCAAAAGAAAATGAAACAAATGGTAGAGAAAACACAAAAAGAAAATCAACTTAAATATAATTGAAATATGATGCAAAACCAAAATACTAGAAACTCAAAAAACGAACAAAAATGCTAACAAACCACTGCATTTGATAAAATGAGACAAAGACCTCTGCCATTGATCAATGACATGAAGAAGTACCAATGGCACACATGAAACAGAGAGCCATGTGAAGGCTTTGCAATGCCATGCAGTGACGGTGAATATGAACATCTTGAAGGCTGTATGAAACTATGTGGGTGTGGGATGGACATGCACTAGATGAGACTAGTCTGAGTTAGTGTAAGCTTTGGAAGATTGGTTATAGGAGGCCAACAGCGCGCACACACACACCACGGCCAAGCATTGTGGAAAATAATGTATTGCCCATAGGGCTGACCCCATTTAGTCGACTGGTCGATTGTTTGGTCGATAGGCTGTTGGCCAAAAGAGATTTAGTTGTTGATCGATCGCAAATTGATAAAAAAAACATTTGGGGGGCACACGAGAAACCTGTGATTCACGCCTGTCTCAGTGAGTGGACTAATCCATTGTGCAGGCCGCGGGGATGGCACAATCCATCACTAAGGCTGATTATACAGCATACTCATTAGACAGGTGCACCTTGTGCTGGGGACAATAAAAGGCCACTCTAAAATGTGCAGTTTTGTCACAACACAATGCCCCAGATATAGCTCAAGTTGAGGGAGCGTGCAATCGGCATGCTGACTGCAGGAATGTCCACCAGAGCTGTTGCAAGAGAATGTAATGTTCATGTTTAACATAAGCCACCTCCAACGTCATTTTAGAGAATTTGGCAGTGCATCCAACCGGCCTCACAAATGCAGACCACGTGAAACCACGCCAGTCCAGGACCTCCACATCCGGCTTCTTCACCTGCGGGATCATCTGAGACCAGCGACCCAGACAGCTGATGAAACTGTGGGCTTGTAAACCCAAAGGATTTCTGCACAAACTGTCAGAAACCTTTAAGAGAAGCTTGTCTGTATGCTAGCCTTCCTCACCAGGGTCTTGATCCGACTGCAGTTTGGAGACGTAACCGACTTCAGTGGGCAAATGCTCATCTTCGATGGCCACTGGCATGCTGGAGAAGTGTGCTCTTCACAGATGAATCCTGTTTTCAACTGTACTGGGCAGATAGCGTGTATGGCGTCGTGTGGCCGAGCAGTTTGCTGATGTCAACGTTGTGAACACTGCCCCATGGTGACGGTGGGGTTATGGTATTTGCAGGCATAAGCTACGAACAACAAACAAAATTACATTTGAAATTGATAGCAATTCGAATATTAAGTGGGTATCGTCAGACGGGGCCACAGTGCCTCCCGACCCCTCCTGTCTCAGCCTCCAGTATTTATGCAGCAATAGTTTGTGTCGGGGGGGGGGGGTCAGTCCGTTATATCTGGAGTATTTCTCCTGTCTTATCCACTGTGACTTCTCTCGCTCTCTAGCAGGAGCAGTTGAGATACTCTGAATGATCAGCTATGAAAAGCCAACTGACATTTACTCCTGAGGTGCTGACCTGCTGCACCCTCGACAACCACTGTGATTATTATTTTTTGACCCTGCTGGTCATCTATCAACATTTGAACATCTTGGCCACGTTCTGTTATAATCTCCACCTGGCACAGCCAGAAGACTGGCCACCCCTCATAGCCTGGTTCCTCTAGGTTCCGTCCTAGGTTCTGGCCTTTCTAGGGAGTTTTTCCTAGTCACCGTGCTTTTATACCTGCATTGCTTCCTGTTTGGGGTTTTAGGCTAGGTTTCTGTACAGCACTTTGTGACATCAGCTGATGTAAGAAGGGCTTTATAAATACATTTGAGATACTGTGACGAGATCCTGAGGCCCATTATCGTGCCATTCATCCACTGCCATCACGTTTCAGCACGATAATGAATAGCACAATTTCGTAAGGATCTGTACACAATTCCTGGAAGCTGAAAATGTCCCAGTTCTTCCATGGCCTGCATACTCAGACAGGTTTGGGATGCTCTGGATCAACAGTGTGTTCCAGTTCCCGCCAATATCCAGAAACTTCGCACAGCCATTGAAGAGGAGTGGGACAACATTCCACAGGCCACAGTCAACAGCCTTCAACTCTATGCGAAGGAAACGTGTCACACTGCATAAGGCAAATGGTCACACCAGATACTGACTGGTTTTCTGATCCATGTCCCTACCTTTTTTTTATGACCAGATGCATCTTCCTATTCCCAGTCATGTGAAATCCATGACTTGTTTAAAATGACCAATTTCCTTATGGTTCATATAACTCTGTAAAATCTTTTACATTGTTTCATGTTGTTTATATGTTTGTTCAGTGTAGCTTGTTATCTTGATGTAGTTCTATTTTTCATTCTAAATTAAAAACTCATGTTCCAAATACATTTGTAGATAACAGCAATGGAAGGGTGGATTTATTTTCTGCTCCATCTTGTCAGAAAAGGGAGTAGGTGTACTAGTTATATAGGGCAGGTTGTAGGATGACATTATGTAAATATTCTCTAGTTTTAGTCCCTAGAGAGGAAAACTATGAAGCAAGAGAGATAATAGCCAGGCCTTAATTGTAATAACATGAAACCTGTTTCTTTGAGAGCTGTGAAGACATGTCTGCAGATGTATTTATTAAAGATTTCCATTAGCTGCTGCTAAGGTCGCAGCTGCTCTTCCCGGGGTCCAGCAACATTAAAGCAGTTATATACAATAAAATATTACACTTAACACGTTTCACAACACATTAAGGGTGTTCCCTCAGGCCACTACTCTTATCACATATCTACAATGAATCCCAAGAGACTGCTTGCACATCCTTGTATGCCATTATGTGTATTTATGTAAGCAAAATGTTGTATACAATACAAAACATACCACAGCTTCAGCAGACCAATCCTTCTCCTAGAGGTACGCAGGCTTCTGTTCCAGCCCAGCACTAACACACCTGATTTAACTTATCAAACCTACAGGAGTTGATAATCATGTGTATTATTGCTGGGCTGGAATAGAAGTCTACTCACCCAGTAGATCAGGGAGTGGAGCAAGGTTGGCCCCCCTCGCATATGGACTTTTTTTGTTCACCAAGTAATTATGCTTTCATAATAGCCTACTTACTAAGATGTCTAAAATGTACAAACCCGTTAGATTGTACATTTTGATTCATTGAAGTGAAGTGTTTCATCTTGTTTTAATTGTTAACTTAAACTATTATTCAAGATGAACTAGTGTTAATGTTCATTCATCACAGATCACAATTCTGCAAAAACAATTCTCTAATTTGTGTTGCTTCCTCAAATGAACATGACCTTTGTGTCCAGTTGTGAGCTCTCCAAATGGGTTTTATTTGATTGTCACCGTCTCAGGATATCAGCCATGTGAACCCATTGTGCAGCTTATCATAATGTCATGCCTCATCAATGCAGCCATAGGCCTACAGTATGATGACATAACTGGCCTAACGGATATGTGCAATCAATATGCCCATTGTCATTGTACATCTGAAGCAGAGAACAGCTAAACTCAGTTTCCATATTGATGAGATCGATAATGCATGAGGCTAAGCATGCATGATCATAATTTCCTACATGATGATTTTTATGACGAAATTGTCTAGTGTAAGTACAACCCTTGCATTCTAGGTACAGTACATTTTTTACAAATCTGACTATTTTTAGGCTAATTAAAAATGTAGAAAAATAAAAATGTTGCGTGAGGGGATTTGTAATTCTACCTCGTTTACTTGCCGAGAATGATTTTAGAACACAGAGACAAAAATCTGAATATGAAGAATGGCATGGAGGATTGCAGATGATGTTGATCAAATCAAATTTGCCACATGCACCGAATACAACAGGTGTTCAAATCAAGAGATTTGCAAAGCTACAATTTCCTTTACCCAAATTACCCATTCATGTGAAAGGTAGGCCTATTTATTTTACAGGAAGTAAGCTATAATTATCAATGTCATTAGACAATGAAAGAGCCATAAGATAATGGGAATCATAATGTTAAGATACCATAACCCAATTAGTAGGATATTACATGGGAAATGCAAGCTTTGTAAATTATACACTGTTATAATTTGTGTTACTGGTGATTTCTATCCTTTGGTGGGAAATCTCACAATTTGTTGACTTTGATAATAGTTTTGATGTCTAGGTTGCTTGATGTTCATAGCTAGCTAGCAGCACAAGCAAACATTGATGTGCAAATCTCTTCACCCAGCATCAACAGCAAAAATCTCTGCAATCCTCCATGCCATTGACCTTCAGATTTTGTCTCTATATTCTAGCAAAGCAAAATCATATAGAATTGGAAAACCCGACACAGCAATGATTTACGTTCCTCCATCTGCTTGTCAGGAACTAAATGACAGGTGGAACTGTTCCATAAAAGGACGATTTTCAAGCAAACATCTGCCCCTCACCTGATTGGTTAACAGCAGCGGTGGCCGCGTGTAATTTGCATAAAGTAGAACTGAACTTTATCGCGCCCCTCGCCTTCCCACAATTCCCTGTGCTGCGCTCCCGTTGAAAATGAATGGGGGCGGAACTTTGTCTCTGGCGAATTTGGAAGCGGTGTATACCCTACCAGTACATACCGTAGCTTCTTCATACTCTTATTAGGCCAAATTAAGACATGTCGAAAAGGTCTGTAGTATGGCAGCATTTCATTGTAGTAATGGATGACGCCAAAAAAGTGGAATGCAAACTCTGCAAACAGCGGTTTGCTTACCATAGTTCGACAACGAATATGACATATCACTTGAAAACAGTAAGTTAGCATACTTTGTTTTTCTAGTTGCATGCTAAAACAGTGACAGGGTTTATATGCATGTGAACATCTCCAAATAATGTAATAACAATGGTATACATCATTAATTCAAATGTAGGCCTACTTAAATTTTAAACTTCGTGTATTTATAGGCGCATCCCCAGTACAGCACGAGCGCCTCCACTGCTAGCTCAGGTTTAACCCAAACCACCTTGGACCAGAATTCCCCAATCTCAGAACAAAGAAAGAGAGAGATAACGGATGGTATCGTGGACTTCATTGCCTTGGACATGAGGCCCGTTAACCTGATAGAGGGCGTGGGATTTAAGGATATGATGAAAATCTTGGAGCCTGGTTACACTGTTCCCAAGAGAGAGACTGTTATGCATGCTCTGACAGCGAAATATGAGACCACAAAAGAGAAGGTTTTGGAGTCTATCAAAAACAGCCAGGCAGTAAGTTTTACAACCGACATGTGGACCTCACTGAGGATGGAGTCATACATGACCGTAACTGCCCATTTCATTACGGAGGCCTGGGGACTGCAGTGTCTTGTGCTGGAGACAAAGCAAATGGAGGAGAATCACACCGCCGCCACCATTGCGCAGAGACTTGGAGAAGTGGCCGACAAATACGAAATCCCAGGATGTAAAAGGGTCGCTGTGGTACACGACAACGCCGCAAATATGATTTTGTGTGCAGATATACTGGGGCGGGAGGAGAAATGGGCAGGCGTTAAAGGAATCAGATGTGCTGGACACACCTTACAGCTGTGCATCAACGCCACTCTCAATCAAGACCCCATCTGTCGCACTGTGGTTGCAGCCAGACTCCTTGTGGCTCATTTTAAGAAGCGAACAAAAGCCAGAAAGGGACTAAAGGAGAAACAAAAAGAACAAAAGGTGGTTGAACATGTCCTGATCCAAGACGTTTCCATGCGGTGGAATTCTTCTCAGACCATGTTAGCGCGTCTGATAGAACAGAGATTGCCTGTAACAGCAGTGCTCTCCGACCCCAACTACACTGGGGAAAATGAACGCAACCTTGATCTCACCCCAGCGCAATGGAACATGGCAGAGGACATTTCAAATGTGCTGAAGCCCATTGTCACCCTGACTGAGCTGCAGTCCGAGGAGGAAAATGCATCCTTATCTGCAACCATACCCATGCTGGCCAACCTCAAACGCCGCCACTTGGCACCAGTGGAGGACGACAGCCCCACCACTAAGAGTCTTAAAACAAGGCTGGTGGAGGAATCTGACAACAGATGGCAGCTCAAAGACCGACTATTTGAGAGTAGTATATACGTCCAAGCAGCAGTCGTAGACCCCCGCTTCAAGCTGCTTTCGTTCCTTGACGATGCAAAACGGGACGTAGCCTACATCAACGTGTCCCAGCTGGCCGACCGGTTGAGCGCTGAGGGAGACAGAGACAGCTCTACACCCACGGATGAAGAGGTACCCGCACCAAAAAGAAAAAAAACAGATAAGGAGCGGGAGATTGATATGCTAATGTGTGGAGATGAGGGAGAGAAAGAGTTTCCGGGGGATAGCAAAAAAGAAGTTAAGTATTATCTCCAAGATAGAACGAAAGTCGACGCTGGACCACTAGCTTGGTGGGGGAAAAATGAGGACAGGTATCCGAGGCTGGCCAGAGCAGCGAAATACCTCCTCTCGATTCCGGCGACCTCTACTCCATCAGAGCGGATATTTTCCAAGGCAGGGTTTATATTCAATAAAACGAGGAGCTGCCTTCTGCCCGAAAATGTTGACAAGCTGGTGTTCCTGTCGCATAACTTGAAAAGATTGGGGAAGTAGGCTATTAAACGGCAGCCCAGGTCTATGTGAGTAAGTAGGCTAGTCCGATACAGTTGACAGATGGAGAAGATCAAACTATTATGCTAAATGTTTGGAATAGCCCATGCTTATTTTTGTAGCCTATGCAAGCCATTTTATATGTTCAGCATTAGAGTTTAAGCTGATTTTGATACCATTTGGGGCTACACCTTGCTCTTTATTTTGTTATTCATGTATTTAATTCATAATTAAACATTTACTGTTTAACTCTGTTGATTGAATACTAGGCCTACTGGCTGTAACTGCTGCTTTTCATTATTTTAATTAAGCACAATTTAAAATAGTTCCATTTGTTATGTTCTTAATTGGATATTTCCATTTTGCAAAATCATTTGAGAGAGTCCGTGATAAACTTAGCTTTATTTAAGCTAGGCTACTGTAGGTATAATTCAGATTGTTAAGTACCATGATAAAGACACTAGAAAGTTGTTATCTGGTTGTGGTAAAAACAATACGGCCCTGTGGTGTTTAAACAGAGGTCCAGAGAGACAAAAAATTAAATGCTAATTTCTAGTGTCTTGAGAAATAGACATGGGCAAATTTACAAGGCTTTAGATGGGCCTTGCAGAGTTGCATCTACTATGTATGGTACAGTCCAATCTGTTTCAGGGCCATGGCCATTCATACTGTACTGCACACCAGTGTGACATAATATACACACTTTATATAGTCAATTAAACAACCATTTTGTACTCCCTCTGCTACTGTGAGGAATTTCCTAGTACAAAAATCTGGACTCAACATGAGAGGCTGAAGTAGCTCTCTGGTTTGTGTAGACATCCATACCCACACCTGGAGTCAGAGCCGGCCCTAGCCTTCTGGGGGCCCTAGCCACCTTGGTAATTCAACCATGATTAGTAGTAAGTTTAGGTAGCTGGCTAGACAATTTTACCAATAAAAAAATCATTATAAATGTAGCTCATATGGGCTAATTGAGTGACTGACAAAGAGGAAAAACTACTGATGCCCAACCACATTTCAAAATTGCACTTTGTGTATTCTACTACTACAACTCTCAAAAGTAAGTTGAGCCCCCGACTGAGTTATTAAAATGTTTATTTGACTTGCTTCTAACATTAGGGAGGCATGTCCCCTTCTAAAGTTCTAAGGAAAGGGGAATGGAACAATAATCAAATCAACATCAAACAGCATTCTCTCATCCGGCAGCCTTTTCCTGACATGGCAAAATTGTCTGTAGCACAGTTCCCCACTCCTCTGCCACAGGTGTGTGGAACTGGCTGATTAGGAGTGCTGTTGTGGGGTGCGGCCGATGCAGTGGCCCTCCAAGGTGCTGAACTGAATCTTCAGTGAGCTTTCTCTCCAGCGTTGGCTAGCGGTTGCTCTCCACGGTTCTGAAAGATAATCTTCAGTGCGCCGTTGAATTGGGTCGGGAACAGGTTCTTGATATCTGACTCCCTCTTTCGTAATTTGTGTCTTAATTATTTCAACAGTGCGCTTAAAAGCGTCAGAGAAGCTCAGTGCATATAGTTCATTTTCTTAAAACACATAGGGTGTGTATGTATGGGAAAAATGCATATTTAAATAGTTCCACCAATCGATTGGACGGCCGACTAAGATTATTTATTCTTTTTTTTACGTCGGGGAGAGCTTTTGACAGTGTAACAGCACATTGAATGTAAAAGTTAAACGTCATCCTTAGTGATGTTAGGGACGGCAGGTAACCTAGTGGTTAGAGCATTGGGCCAGTAACCGAAAGGTTGCTACATCGAACCCCCAAGCTGACACGGTACAAATATGTCATTCAGCTCCTGAACAAGGCAGTTAGCTCACTGTTCCTAGGACGTCATTGTAAATAATAATTTGTTCTAAACTGACTTGCCTAGTTAAATATTATTATTTTTAAGTAGTGCACTTCTCAAAGGTTGGCCAGCCAGAGTACTCACCCCTCCTGCGGGCTGCCGCCTGACTTCCAGAAGAGGCAGCCCAATCCCACATACAGCATTAAGGTCCTCTAGAGGAGCTCTGCCAGGAGAGAGTTAGTGTTTAATGACCAGACAAACACAACATTCAGATAGAAATGTATTGTGTAGAACATATCAGTCATGTAGAATAGAGAATTGTGTATGCTCGATCCATTACAAGCCTAGGAGGTAAGGGCTAGTCTCTGAACGGGATACCAAGTGCGATGCGTTCTTACGTCACGAGTGTTTCGGTGGTCAGAGGCAGAGCTCCGGTCCTGGTCTGGGCGAACATGTCAAAGTCGTCCTGAGGTTTACAGCTGGGCAGAGAGCTCAAAGTGCTGCTCACACTGTCACCCACATCTGAGTCACAACAAAGGGACATCAGTTATATTGTTCAGACATAATAAAATGTCAATTGCATGTGTTAAGAACATGTTATATTGCTGAAGGACCTGGTAAACTGTTCAAAGAGAACCAATGAATCAGCACTCTTACAGTAGATTTGTCTTTTACTAAATAGACTTGGATGGGGCGTATGTACAGTAACAGTGTCCAGGGAACATACCAAGGCCGGCTAGCCGAGAGGCCAGGGAGGCAGGTGATGAAGGCCGTGCAGCGGGGGTGGTGTAGAAAGGGGGCAGGCTGGACGGGGGAGTGGTGGTGACCATGTTGCTGACGACAGCAGGAGAGCCAGGGCCCAGGTCTATCAGGTTGTCCTCTGTAGCCTCACTGAGGACCTGCAAACAAAGGGGTATGAGAATGAGTGTGAGTGCACGTGAGAGAGTCAAATCAAAATCACATTTTATTAATTACGTGCCAAATAAAAACAGGTGTAGACCTTAGTGAAATGCTTACTTACGAGCCCCTAACCAAAAATGCAGTTTAAAAAAAATACAGATAAGAATAAGAGATAAAACTAACAAAAGTAATTAAAGAGCAACAGTAAAATAACAACAGTGAGACTATATACAGGGGGGTACTGATACAGATTCAATGTGCAGGGGCACCGGTTATTGGAGGTAGTATGTACATGTAGGTAGAGTTATTAAAGTGACTATGCATAGATGACAACAGAGTAACGGTGGAGGCTGAAAATAGTCTGGGTAGCCATTTGACTAGATGTTCAGGAGTCTTATGGCTTGGGGTAGAATATGTTTAGAAGCCTCTTGGACCTATACTTGGCGCTCCATGCGGTAGCAGAGAAAACAGTCTGACTAGGGTGGTTGGAGTCTGAACATTTTTAGGGCCTTCCTCTGACACCGCCTGGTATAGAGGTCCTGGATGGCAGGAAGCTTGACCCCAGTGATGTACTGGGCCGTTCACACTACCCTCTGTAGTGCCTTGTGGTTGGGGGCCGAGCAGTTGCCATACCAGGCAGTGATGCAACCACCATGCTCTCAATGGTGCAGGATCTGAGGACCCATGTCAAATCTTTTCAGTCTCGAGGGGGAATAGGTTGTCGTGCCCTCTTCATGACTGTTTTGGTGTGCTGGGACACGTTGAAGAGAATGAAAGACCACTTTTAGGAGCCCACTCCAAACCGACTGCCAATTACATTTCCCATTAGTCACTACAATAAACAAAGCAATTAACTAGTCGCGAAGGGGAGGGGGACTACACAAAAAGGGCCCGACACCTGGCATTAGTTTTGTTCATCAATTTGACCAACAAAATGATTAGCTAGAACAGAAAGGTTCAGGCAAATAAAGCACATACGAATGTGAGAGGTCAGGGAAAATCCTAGGTTAGCTGGAGAAAAGCATGAATATGCCCATGAATGAGGAACAGTTGTAGTTTGTGGGAGTTTTGGTTAAGGGGGTAGGTACTCAGCCAGAAACAGTTAGTAAGAGAAATGCAATAAGATTTGATTGTGGTGAAGAATGAGCTGTTGTGTGCCTCTATGATTTTTCATTCATTTTGCCTGTGTAAGAGAACCTTGAGAAAGATGGGTGGTTGTGGGGTAGGGGATATCTTCAGACATTCGGTAGATGTTGCCCCTTAGGCACAGATCTACGATCAGTTTACCCTCCCTGAATCCCAACTTTAACCATACAGGGAGGAAAAATCAAAACTGATCTTAGATCAACGTGTAGCGGCAACTTCATTATACTCCTAGTTTTAGACCGTCTCTGGGTCAGTTACTGAGGGGGTTGTGCAGTTAAAACATGCCATATGGAGCAGATGGGAGCAGGGTCAATATCATTGATGTTTTAACAGTGTCACTTGGTGTCCAAATACATGTGACATACTAATTATTGGGGTGACTTTCATACTTGCCCGTGTTAACTATCCATAAAGAAAAAAATACCATTAACATGCCTGGGCAACACGCCACGGTCAGTGTGGGCATGATATTAACGGTACGGACAGCGACAGATGATCTAACATGCCTTAGCCTACATCTCTAGACAGAACAGTCAGTCTTTTAGTCAGACTCAACGACGTTACAGAATGACAAAACATTTGTAAGATATGGAAGACAAAATATCAAGCAGAGATAGGAATAATATGATGCAAAGTATCAAATAGGAATAACATTATGCATTTGCATGCGCCAACCATGTACAAATAAGGAAGTGATGTCCTAGTTTGTGTTTGTGGGGGGGGGGGGGGGGGTTACTGCCTATGGCCGTCACTGCTAACTCACCCCATTGTTGATACCCTGAGATGCTCTGCCTGACCGGAACCTCTCGTACCTGAGAGAAAAATGAACATAAAAATAACTGGTCCACGCTTGTTCATAACGACTGCGTTACATGAAGTCATCCATGCCTCTCATAGGAGAAAGGTGTTATTTGAGACAAATGTTAGCCATCGCTCCGTGATGAGAGATGTTAGTGTGTGTGTGTGTGTGTGAGCTAGCCTACCTGTCGTAGCGTAGGAAGATGTTGTTGAGGTCGTCGTTGACGTGCAGTAGTTCCTCTGTGACCTCCTCGTTAGACACGCAGGAGATGAGCTCCACTATCCTCTGCTGCATGGCCCGGCATGTCCGGTTCAGCTCCTACAAACAGCACACAGGTTTACACACAGCAGCGTTACCCAGTCTGACATTAACTGTATAAAGGGCTGGACCCAGGGTTGTCAGAGATCTGAAAGGATCTGATGGCGTTAGTGCTTTCATGGTGTACCAACTGCAGAAAAAGGAAACTACCAGTACAAACATTGAAAGCGCACTCTCTAGTGGCCTGTGCGAATACCCTTTTCGGTCAATCATCTGTTTTCTGTTTGTCAAGAAACCAGACCCTATAAATGAACTAACAATACCAGGGTCGAAGCTGACGTCATACAGTCAGAAAGGGGGTTGGAGTCTAACCTGCAGGAGCTCGTGGTCCGAGGGGTCCTCCTGTCCAGGAACCATCTCTGTCAGCATCTCTGACATCACCTTGGTGTTGCCACGCACAATGTCCAGCTCACTGCGCAGCCGGCAAATCTGTACAGCAGAGGGAATAACATGCCAACTCCTCTCAGATCCATCTCCTTGAACCTTAGAATGCAAGCTATCCAGAATATTTTAAAAGCCTTTTCACAACTGTAATGGCTATTCACTGACTCAGTACCTGGTCAGGTGAGGGGTTGATAGACCCAGAGGCACCGAGGTTGGGGACCTGAGGGGCGGAATAGGTAGGAGGGACAGATGCTGCAAAGGGTGGGGCGGAGACAGCATGGGGAGGAGGCTGCTGGTGGAGGATAGGCTGGGCTGGAGGAGGGGCGGTGGCCTTCAGTGTGGCTTGGTTCACCTCAGAGCCAGCCGACAGCTTTAAATTAGAAAAAAAAATTACAACAAAATAGCAGATGGATTCTCATACTCGATATAGATTAAGGAAATGCATGCAAATGGATGTGACAGTCCTACTCGTTGAGGAGTGTGGATTGGAGACAGGGTCTCCAGGTCAGACATGGGGAACTCAATGCCTTTCCTCTTCAGCTCCTCATAGATATGGACCACACCCGTCAGGTCTGGACTACTCCTGAACGCGTCAGCCCACGCCTGGGAGACGGGTTGAATGAGAAAGACAAACGTTACCTTAACCGTGTCATGTCTGTCAGTGCTTTATTCAGGTAGCCCTTTACACTCGTACCCATATACGGGTTGAAAATGGCAGATTTGGACACCGATAAACACCTTAATTGGAACACAGTGGCTGCACAGTAAAATGCTATGCATGATGTCAGCGCTCTGGCGCTGCGCTTCACAGGGAAAGGCTGTAAATTAAAGAAGACTATGTATTTTGAAAGAGACATTGAGGATTATACTAAATACGGCTTTGATGTCATAAAAGCAAGCAAAACACCCATGAGTCCAAATGTGCACTCCACATTTCCATATTATAAAACTCATGTCATAGTGTCAACGTTTATGATCACTATGTTTGATGTAGTTACAAGACATGGCGTCACCCTGGGTTGTTCTGAACAGAACTAGTCTGTCTATTGTGAAGACAATTTGCTGCGGTGCACGCACCTCAATGCACTCATGACTCATTTCAATGCGCAGTAAAATAATTATCTGTTTCCTGAATTGCATTGTGAAAGCCTAACACCGTAATATTGTTTTGTATAACTTAACTAGTCGTCATGTTAGCAATAGAACAAGCTTTCAAATGCTGCCCACCTGACCCAGATTTACAATGGACTGTTTTTTTGGATTGCATAAACAATTGTGTGATGGCGGGGATGCAGAGTTGTGTTCCAAACAAAACTACAAGTGCGCTTGCTCTATTTCCTAAAGTGCACAAGTTTTCTTTGAGTCATACGTGCATCTGTATCCAGAGTATTTTCAGATTTTGATGTCAACAAATGATGCGAAAAGTACAGTAATGTAAAATGAAAATAAAAATCAACAGTTTAGATTCAGTCTTGTGTCAGGTGAACTGTTGTCCTCACCTTTGGTCTAATAATTTTTCCAGAATCTCCTAACTATTACTTTTCAATTGATACCATGATTATGCATATGTTTTTCATTTTTCTAGAAGAAACATTTTAATTTAGCCCTATTCATACGTGTAGTGAATAAACTGGTCAAAGTATTTAGGTCCAGGGTGTCACAAATGACATTTACACTACCACAAAAGCTCTTGCTGGCTGAGCAAGAAAGCATGTGAGTATCTTGGGTGTATCATTACACATTCATCCTTGTGAGAAAACAGTGCCACGTTTGTAATAACACTTGCATGTGGTCTGGTGAAAACCATTAAAGTTCCATCAACAGCCGCCATCTTAGTGGGAAACTAGAGGCCACCGGAGGCAATCGGCCAGGGTTACCTAAGATCCCCATGGTAACCAGAGAACACCTGGCTGCAGGTAGCACAACACCCGAGGCCCTGCCTGAAGAACACTGGATCCCCCAGGGCTGCAGCCACAGGCAACCAACACCTTTCTCTCCTCAACTAGCTCATACAGAGCAGTACAATATACTCTGAAAGCACTTCCATCTATTTGCTCAAGGACAAACTATCATTCTCTCTTAACACAACTGTCAGAATACTTTAAAAATGTGGTTTATCAATGAAAGCTTCTTCTATTAGCTTTATCACCAAAGTTGTCACAAATTAATAAAAACATGTCATGCATAAACTCTCTCACCCATAAGTATGTGATCCCTTACCTGGATCAAGGCGAGCACTTTGTCTTGTACGATAGTGGGAGGGTTGTTTTTAGGCGAGATGATTTTTACAAGCACGCCATCTATGAAGTCTCTGCTGGTGACGAGGGCATGAAAACGATGCCCGCAGTTCTTCACACATGTCTCCAGGACGGTGAGTGCCAGCATCACCTCCCTGTAGTTCTTGTTCCCGTTCAGCCTCTTCTTCATTGCCCTGATGGCATCCTTGGGCCTGCAGAATCAACACACAGCAAAGAGCAGAGAACAGGGTGAGATTGGGAGAAGACTGACACATGATAACTACAACATACCATCTACTACAGCGTAGTAACTGCACCACCAAGCATCATTTCGCCATTTTGACTGAAATAATGTTATGAATAATTTAAAGGATTTATGTAACAGGCAATGCTTTACTAAAAATGGTCTAGGCTACACTATAATGCAGACACATCATTAACAGTGGTAGGTGTGGCCTTCCTGATACAGAGGGCTTTAAGAAACTGATGTCATATTATGAGAAACTGGGAGTAGGGGTAAATCCACCTTCCCTCATTTACCACCCACTTATCAAACAGAAAATGGACTTCAACACTTTTACATCAAGTTTAATGGATCAGATAGCTATCCAAGCACTAGATAGTAGGCCAGCACTTGGACCAAATCCATTATTGTTTCTGATAAGAGGCAAGGCAAACAGAGCAAGAGACCTTCACAGAGAAAGTGTGGCCATATTCAGATGTAGTTAAGTCACTAGGGACAAATTATCAAGTCCATGTCACAAAGCTCCAGAATAGGTCTAACGTGTGTTTTATAATTCACATAATTCATTAGCCTAGTTAGAATGCGCTTTTCTACTCACCCATCCTCGGTTTCATTGATTATGTCACATATTTCCATATTGAGGGCCCAGTCCTCATTCTGAAGGGAGCCATCAGTGGCTCTCTCTAAAGACAGAACATTCAATTCCGCCTCGTCAGAGCAGTAGAAAATTGTCATTTGAAAACAATATCCTTTTCATGATTGCAATGATCACATATGCTAACTTGTTAGCTAGCTAATTAGCTCAGTTACAGCAACGCTATACTAATTTAGCTAGCTAAGTAACTTAAGTTAGTTACCCAGTCATGTGCCTTGGGTTATCGAGAGCTAGCTAGCTAATTTAGCAGTAGTCCAGCTGTCAAATACGTGTCATATGGTTCATTCGAATAGCTAGTCAGCCACAAACAGTTATCGCGACCAGATACAGACAGTAACGTTAGTTAACGTTAGCTAGCTTAACTTAAGTAGCGAGTGTAAATGAATAAAGTGCAACAAACGGAATATGCCCAACCACTACCTAGCAGGATTACCACGAACTATTGCTTATGCTTACATTGATGAATATATAACTAGTTAACATATTTTTTTGCCAATTATCTGAAGCTAACCAGCTTGGAAATAACCAAAATGAATGCTAGTCAACTGGTTAGCTTCGCGTATGGGTCGATAGCCAATGAACTTAGCTGAGTAAGAATCAAATGTCATGACGATTCAAAAATGTGAAACACGATTATCTACAAATTCCTTTCAATCAGAGTTTGTTAAAAAAAAAAAAAAATAATTGTTTTACTTACCAATACAATGTCCCACCGGAGTACTGTATGGATTTCCCAAAAGGAACTCCATCTTGATCGACAACAAACAATGTGTACGATTCACTTCATGGAAAGATAGTAAGCCTCGCCCATCAAGCAATTGCATTGGCAGAGACATCCAGTACGTCAATCTGATTGGGCAACATAAACGTCGATCATTACATTGCAGACCATTGTAAATAATGACAACCATCACTGCGTTCATGAATCTAACAGGACTACATGAAGAAAACCTAGATAAAAATATGTTTATGGTGAAAAGATTTTTGTGACTTATTTCCAATATGGTTATGTAAACATTAGATTTTACAATCTGTGCACACAATCCAAAGTATGTTATCATGTCCACAAGCGATTTTACATTAGGATTTCAAAATGTTTGCTTTAAAAATAACAGAACAGTGTTTCTGAACATCTTTATTCTAATGCATTTAGGGTTTGATTCAAGTGGTTTGACAAAAAAGCTGGTGATATGTGTAACAGCTGTGTATGTAACAATAAACATGTTTTAGTCAGTTTGACCCATTGATAAATTACATTTTTACTGAAGCAACAGAAAAACGAAGTCAGCTTTGCTACAAGCTACTAAGCATAATACAGTGGGAGTGAAAGAGACATCTGGGCTGAGACAGGGGGGACAAGGAATTAACATTCCTCCCCTGAAGGAACAACACTCACTGTTTCCATAGAAACATGCAATGTTCCCAAAAGTCACTGATGACTGAGAAACTGATTCAAAACACAAACTGTAGAAGAGATGGCCATCATCATACTTGGCTGCTGCCAAGTTGTACTTTATAGGGAATGAGTGTCAGAGAAGCCTGTTCCTCTTTACTGAAATTAAATTACACATCTTTCTTTTTGAGGAGACTAAACTGCTTGGAGTAACCCTGGATTTTAAACTCTCATTGTACAAACTTATTGACACAATAGTAGCTAAGCTGGGGAGATGTCTGTCTATAATAAAGCACTACTCTGCCTTCTTAACATTATCAAAAAGGCAGGTCCGACAGGCCCTAGTTTTGTCACACCTGGACTACTGTCCAGTCATGTGGTCAGATGCCACAGAGGGACTCAGGAAAACTACAATTGGCCCATAATAGGGCAGAACAGCTGGCCCTTAAATGTACACAGAGCTAACATTAATAATATGCATGTCATTCTCAAAGTAGAGGAGAGATTGGTTTCATCACTACTTGTATTTGTGAGAAGTATTGACATGTTGAATGCACCGAGCTGTCTGTTTAAAACTACAAGTACACAGCTCGGACACCCATGCATACTCCACAAGTCATTCCAGAGGTCTCTTCACAATCCCCAAGTCCAGAACAGACTATGGGAGGTGCACAGTACTACATGGAGCCACAGAACTATGTTCCACATCAATTAACTCATGCAAGCAGTAAAATCAGATTTAAATAACCAATCGAAATTAATCTTATGGAACAGCGAGGAGATACACATACAAACTTGATTTTTTTGTGTTGTAGATATATTTATGTATATTTTACCTTTACTTAACTAGGCAAGTAAGTTAAGAACAAAGTCTTATTTTCAATGACAGCCTAGGAACAGTGGGTTAACTGCCTTGTTCAGGGGCAGAACAACAGATGTTTACCTTGTCAGCTCAGGGATTTGATGTTGCAACCTTCTGTTTACTAGTCCAGCGCTCTAACCACTAGGCTACCTGCCATCAGAGGTAGCCTAGGTAGGTAGCCTGTATGGTAGAAGAGTAGTGGCACACTTAATGTGTTGTGAAATAACTGCCTTAATTTTGCTACGTCTCGTGCATGTATTTTTATCTTGTGAACATGCGTCAGGTGATAGAAATCTGAATGCACTACAAGTGCTTTGAAAAGTTTATGTAATTATACTTTCCTCATTCCTACCGCACGGACAACCGCTAAAGTACATTAAAATATATTATTCAATATTCTGGCTTGTAGAGGTCAGTAGAAGTAACTTTCCTGATTCAAACGCACATTTTTGCACGATGTAAAATTCAATGCAACTGAACGTCAGGTTTCCAGGCAACTACATTTCTAGCTCTTTGGAGTTTTAGGCTGGGTTTCTGTATAAGCATTTTGTGACACTGCTGATGTAAAAGGGCTTCATAAATACATTTGATTGATTGACATAGAATATTATGTGTTTTTATTCCGCAAAAGACAACAACCAGAGATAAACACAAGTCCGAAGGAGTTGGGATTTCTTCCCAGTCAGAGGCCAGTACACTGCCTCTGTTGCCTTTGCTCTTAAGAGTCCTGTCTGAGTTTGTGTTGACTCAGGGAAGCACTGAATGTCCTCCTTAGTCTTGCATGAGTTTGCGTTTGACCGTTGAACTTTCAGAAGAGAAATGTACAAACAGAGCCCCTGCTGCTGTACGTGACCTCAGCTCATACAGGTCAACATCATGAGCCCACTCTACATTTCCCCAATGCCCGATCTATGTAGAGGGAAAAGAGACAGAGGAAAATAAATCATTAGTAAGAGAGAAAGAGATTGAATACATATCCACAACGCTTTTCTAATCTCTGTATATGCATTGTTTCTGTGGCGAGTTCCTACCTGGAACTCCTCCTCTAGTCGTGACAGCAGCACGGCCTGCTCCACTGTTATGTGTTTGTCTATTAAAGCAAAGGCAAGCACCACTGACTTCAGCTGGGTGATCACATACTCCAGACCTACACACATAGGAGGTCACACAAAGAATATTAGTAGTCTTGTACAGCCTATTTAACTGAGACTCTGCAATATTATGTGATCATAAACACCGGTCCTACTTCTGAGTGCAAAGCAAGAGGCTCTACCTGAAGTGGCCCAACAAACTGAAAATAGAGACGATTCTCTCTCCATTTTCAGTCCATTGGTCTAGGCAAGAGGCTGATTCCTTTTAGCACCCACATACAGTAAAGAATTTGCACATGTCCACGGGACGGGAGTACCTCTAATGACTCTTAGATGTTTTTACCTGTCAGGGACCAGAAGTTATAGGAACCCAGGTGCTGGCGGAAAGTATCCATCGTCGCCTGTGGGATCTCTGGCCCCAGTATACTGGTGGAGGAGCCAATGACTACGTTGTACCTGAAAGAGAAAAACATTCATTCAAGTATTTGCAAGACAATGCTACAAATCTCTGTTTCCCTCCTTTGCTGAAGATGACATGCAAATACGTATACATGTCCAGTGAACTTTTTGTAAGGTAACTCACAGAAAATGAGTCAATGATCATGTTAAAGTGATACCAACCGGTCTTCAATCCAGTTCAACACAGGGTCCCATTCATTATTCTGAAGCTCAACTAGTGATGGAGGCTCCTCAACTCTGTAACTGCAAGGAGACAACATACTCACAGTTTCAATCCCTGTGCAATCATACACATGAATGATCTGTAGAAATAATTTCTGATGGAGAGAACCTAAACCCACATGCTACTACAAATATCTCTGTGTACCAGATAGTGTCAGTCTCCAGATACTTGAGGGCAGCAGTGATCATTTGGTCCTTGCTGCGGAACGTAGGGTTATCTAGGGCTGTGTTGCAGAGAGTGGTCTGGAGGAGAGAGAACAAATCTCAAATTGCACCCTTTTCCCACATATAGAGCATTAGTTTGAATCCAGGCCCAAGTCAAAAGCTCTAGAGAAAGTAGTGCCCTGTATGGGGTACAGTGACCATTTCAGATACAGCCAACATGAAGCATTGAACAAAAGTACTGAGGTAAAAGGTCATACCATATGCATGCTGTAGAACTTCAGCATGTCTTTCTGAGTATCCCATTCATTCGCCACGGCAATGGCTAAGGCTTCGTTGGGGGCTGTGAACAGCTTTCCTCCTGGTGTTTTCAGTTTCCGCCGGTCCAGGTTGATCTCAAACATGCCACCTGCAGACCAAAAATTTAAGGTAAAAAAAGAAAAAAGAAAAAGTGAGTTCTTGAATTCTTACCACTCAGACTTCTTATTTAAATAATGTCAAGAGAGAAAGACCCTCACTCTCCAAGTTCCGATACAGTACTCACCCTCTCCATGGGATATGCTAACATCCTCATAGAATTTCTTTCTTTCTGTTGAGAGCGAAACAAAGTAAACAAGACATGTGCAACCTCCGTGGTGCACATAGCCACGATCACTGTAAACCAGCAAGCTCGAGAGCCTTTTCTTGATATTTGATGAAACAAGTGGCTGGTGCATCTCTTACCTGTGATAATGGAGTAGGATTTTGAGTTCACAGAGAGCAGCTTAAACATTTGACCTCTTGGGCAGACAGTGGGGGGAGAGAAAGCATGCCCCAGACAATTGTGAAATCTCACAAGATTCCTCAACATCGTGTCAGTGACAGAGATGTTTTAACAAACAAGTTTCCCCAATTGAAGTGGGGTTCAAACCTACAGTTGACTTGGCTAGCTGAACTAACGTTAGCTAACAGGAATGTGAATGCCGGATAGTATCGCTTTTCAAAATGCAGGACACACTACTGTTGCTATAAGAAACGACTGAAACGGCTGACGAATAATAGTTGAAGGTTGACTGATCTAAAACGAATCATTTGGAAAAATACGATCGTATTTGCACACACCTCTCACTGCATCCCATGTGTGACCTTTCGTGTTTGGCAGATTCGACAGATTTCCCAGATACATGGGAAATGTAGTTCTATTCTTGTTATACAATCAAACAGAATGGAAGAGTGCCAGAGCGAAAAGGACTACATCCTCAAAAGTCATTGATAGCGTTGCGATAAATAAGCCAATGAGCGGCGCGCTTTTAGACGAGTGCATCCCTTGGCTAATGAGAGAAGAGAATGCTGCTGTTTTATGACGCCCGCGACGAAGTCCATTTACTTTTCTGGAGCTTGGTGTGAGTGACTGAAGTATTACATTTGAAGGGATTTGGATGTAGGTGAGCCGCCTCATTCGTGCTCTCTGTACCATCTTCCCACATCTATCGCCCGGACGGCCACTGACTGCGGTCGGTGTCCTTCCCGCGGTACCAGAACCATGCCTGTCCTCGCTGGATACATCAGTAACACCCCCATGGCCTTCAAGTCCTCGGCCTCGCTTATCCCACCTCCCTTGATCAACACCCACCAGCCCGGTGTTATCGCCTCGCTTCTCTACAGCGGTTCCAAGTTCCGAGGACATCAGAAGAGCAAAGGCAACTCCTACGATGTCGAGGTTGTTTTGCAGGTCCGTTAGATTTATGAAACTTTCATTTGCCAGTCAGGTGACGACTAATTGTGCTGACTAAAATGTCAAAACACGTAATGATTGCCAGCTTCCAGAAGGAGTGTTCATAATCACCGGCCATGAAACCTAGATGTTATCATTAATTGAATTTACATTCTAGTGACGGTAGGTGAGCTGGCATTAGTAGTGAACATGTTATTACCAGAATGTGATTCAGCTGTGTTCAGATGCATCGTTGGCTCACATCATGACACCATTGGAAAGAAGTTACACAATGAATGATCCTTCATTCCACTATCTAGCAAGTGAACATTTACATACAGTTTTCAAGTCTTGTGTTGTTTCTTTCAGCATGTGACCATGGAAGACTCATACTTGTGTGGGTACTTGAAGATCAAAGGGTTGACAGAGGTGAGAATGATTTACTTGATACTGAAAAGAGGTTGAATAAAGGTTTATTCTAACCCTTTTATTTTAATCATGGTTTTGATTCCCAGCATAACCTGTTTCTCTTTCTGTTTTTTTCTTCTGAAGGAATACCCCACTCTGACTACGTTCTTTGCAGGGGAGATCATCAGTAGGAAGCGTCCGTTTCTAACCAGGAAGTGGGATGCAGATGAGGATGTGGATCGCAAGCACTGGGTAAATCGAATATGCGATCATTCATTTAATTTAGCCTAATTTAATTTAATAGTCTGATACCACCCATGTTGATCTGCTTTAGACCGCTGTGTCAAATGAAGTAGGAGTTAATCTTTCCTGGTGAGAATGTGAGGGTGTCATCCCCCTCATTAATGTTTTTGGTTGCTGTTAATCTCTCGTGGACAGACTATGTCAAATAAATAGTATTGTGACGTCTGTGAAAATTCCCTGGGATGCGACGGCTAACAGGCTAGTTTTGGTGTTCCGCCACTGGTTATTTGGTCGTATCAGGATTTGGTGAATGTGGTGCTTAAAGTGGGGGCAGTGATTTCAAGCAATGAGGGGATTCGACTAAGCTATCCCAGGTGGGTGGACGTTGCACCGGGTGAAAAGTGATTGAATTGGTTTGGAACCTGGGGGGGGGGGGGTCTGATAACGGTAGATTTGTCAAGCAAGAACAATTGTTATGATTGTTAAACGTATTGTATTGTTCCAGCGATTAACGATTTTATATTTGGGCCCCAGGGAAAATTCCAGGCCTTCTACCAGTATGCAAAGACGTTCAACTCGGATGAGTTTGACTATGAAGAGCTGAAGAAGTCTGACTACATCTTCATGAGGTGGAAGGTAAGCTCCATTACCATGGAAAAGCTGAATCATGGCTATGAGGTTTGGCAACATTTCCTGTAAAAAATACTGTTGTTATAATGATGTACTAACTGTTGCATTCTCTTCCACAGGAGCAGTTCCTGGTCCCTGATCACACCATTAAAGATATCAGCGGTGCTTCCTTCGCTGGTTTCTACTACATCTGCTTCCAAAAGTCCACAGCCACCATAGAGGGATACTACTATCATAGGAGCTCAGAATGGTAACAGGAGACTAAATACTAACTGGGTCATTGATGAACATGTGATAAAACTGGTTCAGATGTAGCCAGGCCTTGTGAACTTAGAACATATGCATCTGTGCGTCATCAGTTCTTATGCGTTTCTTTTTTCTTTAAATTCATATTTTATTTGCTCAGGTTATCAGCGTCGGGATGCAGTTCATGCCCTAATTCTGTGGGGTGTTAACTTTTATTTTTTTAAATATAATTTTTTCAACTAATCAAAAATAAATTTAATAACTAATCTCTGTACAATAAGAGTTGAGGGCTTGGGGTTGATTTGATTTGGGACTGGCCAATGCATCTCGCCTCTCCTGACTTTCTGCACTAAATAGCACTGTCTGACTCCCTCTCCGTCACAGGTACCAGTCTCTGAACCTCACCCATGTTCTGGAACACAGTGCAGCCATCTATGAGTTCCGGTGACCCAGGCATTGTGGCTTTGTTGGCTCAGAAAGACTTTAAGGCCTGCAGAAGCTACATGAAGGAGGCATGAAGACTGAGAAGGACTGGGGAAGGATGGGTGGAAGGGGGACATGAAAACGGTGTTGTTTCTCCTACCAAGAGGATGTGCTTTTCTGTCTGAGGAAGAAAAGGAAATGGAATGATGGATTTATTGATGGACAGATGGAAGCAGGTCTGTTGGACTGGAACTTTCACGGAGGAAGGTATGGATGGATGGAAGAGACAGAGGGAAAGGACTGCTCTGCCCCAGCCAGGGCAGGCAGGAGCTTCAGTCCTGTGGGATTGGGGCAGAGAGCCATAGCAGTGTGATGCTTTATCATTTCTTAATTTGTTTTAACGTCTGATTTTAAAAGCTTGTTGACTTTCACTCTGCTGCGTCAAGGTCCAGTCATGAGTTATGAAAATGGAGACTTCAGTACGACAACACTTGTCTTTGGACACTTTATAAATAAAGCTGGGGTTTTCCTCTTGCAACTGGGGATTTGTCTGCTTTTATCCAATTCTCATCTGCGCTTAACAGATATTGGACAAAGATTCTTCTGCTCTACTCTATCAAACGCTGGATCTCTTTTGAAGCTAAATGTCAGCGTGTGGAATAATGTTCTGATGAACTACACTCTGTCTTTTGGATTGAAGCTTTAAACACTTCATAGCTCATTGAATGTCAGTGTTATTGTTTTATTTTCAATCTAGGCTAACTCTTCTGATTGCCTGCAAAGAGATTTTGCAAGTTACCTCTTCAGCTACTCGTTGTAAATGTTCAGACGACAGAGTAATGACTGTCTGGAGGCCCGTGCTCTGTGGAAAAGACAAGTGACATTTGTGAGTGCTTGTGGTTCTTGTATCGTGGGTTTCATTTGCACACGTTGTGTTTAACTCCAGTGCCACACTTCTAATCCAATATACATGTGTTATGTAACACAGGTCATGGTTGGATTTAAGATGGAATCATGTTACTAGGCCCATGCAGTCAGCAGCATTTTACTCTACTCGCATTCATTAAAACAGAAATACTTTTGTCACCAACTTCTGTTTTCCTTGGGTGTCCATGCCCCTTCATTGTTAACTATGCAGCATAATGCAACAGCAACATTCTTGACCTGAACCATACATCTCCAAGTTTCAAAAACCAGATGTATTCTATAAAGTAGTATTCAAAATGTCTTCTCGTTAAAGGAAATCTTTTGTCTAATTGCCCTTTTCAAGCACTACCCTTCTACATTTGCACCTGTCCATGCAATTGTGCCATGTTTTTAAACTGTAGCAAAATGTATTATACCAGTATGTGTGTGTGTGTGTGTGTGTGAGTATGGACCGAAAGCAGATTGGTGTGAAGAATGGAGTAAATCATATCAACATCCCTTGTTTTTCTGTTAAGACTATTGTATGAACTGTACTTCACTGACATACTAGCAATGGGTCCTGTTATTTATATTACTCCATAAAAACACAATGAACTAAATATTATTCTAGCTGGACAAATAAACAGTATGTCAAATATTAAGAAACCCTGCTCTTTCCATGACAGACTGACCAGGTGAATCAAGGTTAAAGCTACGATCCCTTATTGATGTCACTTGCTACATCCACTTCAATCAGTGTAGACGAAGGGGAGGAGATGGGTTAAATCATTATTTTTGGTGTATGTGTGCCATTCAGAGGGTGAATGGGCAAGACAAGTTAAGTGCCTTTGAACAGAGGTATGGTAGTAGTCAACATGGGTTGACTCCAATGCTTCCCACACCTTCTAGAGTCCATGCCTGGACAAATTGAGGTATTTCTGAGGCAACTCAATATTAGGAAGGTGTTCCTAATGTTTGGTATACTCTATTCTGAGCTACCTCAAGGTCAAGAATGCACAGCTGGATAAAGTGGCAGTTTTGGCTCCCTAGCTGTTCCTACCTATCTAATACTACCCTCTAGTGATACCAGTTTGATACACATTGTTGTTGGGTCTATGCTATCTGGAATGCTTGGGACGTCTATACCCCCCATTGAAGTAGACATTTAAAATGGTACGGGTAAGGTTTAGGGTAGGGACGTCCCAGGGATACCAGATAGCACTGGCCAGGGTTGCTGTCAATAGTTTACAACACAGTATTCAGGGTCATAATGAAAGAAAGGATTCCAAAGGCAACAAACATTCCTTACCCCAGGACAATAAAGTAAAGGAGCACTCTGTTTCTGCATAGATCTGTTCATTTATTGACAGGGCAAACAAGCAGGCGTCCGTTTTGGCATCTTTGCCTTCATCAGAGCCTTGGGGGTCAGTGAAACTAACAAGTAACCATTTCCGATGCCTGACTCAGATTCTGTCTCTTAGATTAGTTAACCATAAAGTACACTATGCTTCATAGATGTCCCCTCCTGTGCTGTGCTGTAATGAAAAGGATCGCTGCAGGGAACTGAATTTCCTGAGGTCCCGCACGGAGATGGAGGGACCGGACGGGGGGGGGGGGGGAAAGAGACATAGATACGGTATATAGTTGTTACGAATCCCTTTTGGCCCGACAGTCTAGGGGGGATGGTAATGAGACCCGTAACATATCTCATGCAAATTATAGCTGTGACAAAGTGTGAACGAAATAACCACGACAACTGAAATAATACCGTCAAACTCAGGGTTTATTTATAAACACACGGTAATGGGGGGAGCAGGAAAAGGGGCTGAGCTGGACCCAAGGAAAGAAACAATAAATATGCAAAAACACCCCTAAGCTAGACTAGCCTACTTTAACAACAGCTAACTAACCAAAAATACAGTGGGTGGTCCGCCCAGTTCTAACTAGTGTATTTAACAAAGTTCACCTACGGGTAGTGTATGCCCATGGGCGACTTGTCTTGGTTTCCCGTTTTCCCACCAGCAACAAACAAACAAACACCATAACCAAAACAATATGCTATGGAGGTGCTCAAACAAAAGAGAGGTTAAGTAATACACAGAGAGCGAGTGAAACACAGAGGTCTACAAACATGGCATTTACAAAGAGATTGAGCTCTAGAGCAAACAAATGATGGGGTTTTTAAACCATGGGGAAGGAACTGTGATAGGGTAGGAAACAGGAGGAGGTGTGTCTTCTGATTGATGGGTTGATTGTTGACTGATTGGGGAGTGATGATTTTCACCTGTGAGGGGAGAAGGAGAGAAAAGAAACACACACAGACACAGGATACCTGTATCCGTAACAATAGTGAACAAAAATTCAAACGCAACATGTAATGTTTTGATCCCATATTTCATGAGCTGAAATAAAAGATTCCAGAAATATTCCATACGCACAAAAAGCTTATTTTTCTCAAATTCTGTGCACAAATTTGTTTACATCCCTGTTAGTGAGCATTTATCCTTTGGCAAGATAATTGGCAATTGGCATGCTGAATGCAGGAACGTCCACCCGAGCTGTTGCCAGAGAACTGAATGTTGGCATTTTCCTCCAACGTTGTTTAAGAGAATTTGGCAGTACATCCAACCGGCCTCACAACCGCAAACCACTCCAGCCCTGGACATCCATATCCGGCTTCTTCACCTGCGGGATCGTCTGAGACCAGCCACCTAGACAGCAGATGAAACTGAGGAGTATTTCTGTGTGTAATGAAGCCCTTTTGTGTGGAAAAACTCATTCTGATTGCCTGGGCATGACTCCCCAGTGCATGGGCCTGGCTCACAAGTGGGTAGGCCTATGCCCTCCCAGGCCCACCCATGGCTGCGCCCCTGCCTAGTCATGTGAAATCCATGGATTTGGGCCCAATTAATGCATTTAAATTGACTGATTTTCTTACATTAACTGTAACAGTAAAATGGTTGAAATTGTTGTAATCGTCTACATTTTTGTTCAGTATCGAAAGAAGGGGCGCGAGGTGCAAACCTGTAACCCAGGCCTGAGTACTTTCTCATTTGGGTCGAATACAGGAGAGAAATGCATGTTACGTGCCTGAAGATTGCGAGAAATTGACAGTTAGTGAACTTGAAATCGATCCTGACAAGTGAGGAAAAAATAACCTGTGTCATGAGGTGAAGGCTTCCGAGGTCTGACTTAGTGAGTATGAGGCCCCAGACAGATGCCAGTCTGTGCACTGTGCACCTGCCAACTTTCCTTCAATTCGCAAGTATCTGAAACTTTCACCAGAGAAAGAATCTGAGTGAAACAGCGCCCCTTCACCTTACTACATGTAGCCCATGTATCTGATGCTGTCTGGGCAAAAAGAGTAGGACATGCCATACTCCTTTTGGCCAGACACCATCAGATCCATGGGCTACATATACAGCGCTTTCAACGTATTCACACGATCACTCACACGACTTTTTCCACATTTTGTTGTTACAGCTTGAATTTAAGTTGAGATTTTGTGTCACTGGCCTACACAAAATACCCCATAATGTCAAAGTGGAATTATGTTTTTAGTTAAAAAAAATTACAAATGAACTGAAAATCTAAATAAGTCAATGAGTATTCAACCCCTTTATTATGGCAAGCCTAAACAAGTCACATAATAAGTTGCATGGACTCACTGTGTGCAATAGTGTTCAAAAAGACACTTAAGTAAAACTGAAAAAAAGCATGTCCTGAATACAAAGTGTTATGTTTGGGTCAAATCCAACACAACATATCACCGAGTACCTCTCTTCATATTTTCAAGCATGTTGGCTGCCTCATGTTATGGGTATGCTTGTCATTTGCAAGGACTAGGGAGGTTTTTAGGAAGAAAAAAAAACAAATACAGCGAAGCACAGGCAAAATCCTAGAGGAAAATCTGGTTCAGTCTGCTTTCCAACAAACACTGTGAGAAAAAAAATTCACTTTTCAGCAGGACAATATCCTTAAGCAAAAGGCCAAATATACACTGGAGTTGCTTACCAAGACAACATTGAATGTTCCTAAGTAGCCTAGTTACAGTTTTGACTTAAATCGGCTTGAAAATCTATCGCATGACTTGAAAATGACTGTCTAGCAATGATCAACAACCAACTTGACAGAGCTTGAATAATTTAAAAAATAATAATGTGCAAATATTGTTAATCGTTAATACCACTGACAGCTGTTCAGTATGGCTTATAAATGGCATGCAGTCCATGATGACAGCAAAGTGTTTTTCCTTCTTAATCTTCTCAACATTGGCATTTTTTTGTGCAGTCAGAGCTATCGGTTTATTTTGGATACTCTTGCTAAGATAATTATGAATTATGTAATGATTTTCAAACTATCTCAAACGTTCAGTCATTACAGGGTCAAATTGTGCCATTAGCTCCACCTGCCCAAGGAAGTTGCCGTTTCTTGGCTCGTGTATATCCTCTGTCTACAAAAGGCTTGGTTTCATTCAGCCAAATGACAGATCAATGGCAAGCAATCTCCCCAAAACCATCTTACAATGATTTACCTCAAGTGCCATTAACTCCATGTTTACATTTTTCCTTAAGGTGGCGCCAACTCTCCATATTTTGTAAATGCTCAGTTCAACGCTCATGTGCTTTCAAATTGGTCCCGATATTCTTCCAGCACTGAAAACCATCACTGCTCAAATTAGTCTTATTTTTCCCCAAATTCCGACAATAAAAACGAAACGCGGCATCAGCCTAACTTGAATACAAAAGCCATGTCCGTGTATTGTTTTTTCTCGGTTTATCATAACTTTTTCATAGATGTCACTACTAAATCTTAAAGGGACTGCGTCCCCACTTTGAGGGAATGCTGTTTTGGCCCCTGTTTGACAAGATCACACTTCTGTTTGTCAGACAGCGCCTCTGCCCACATCATCACTTCAACACACAGTAGGTCCATGTGTTGATCTCTTTGTGACTCTGGAAGATCAAGGGCTAGAGGTGAATAAGGCTCTGAAACCGAATTTGCATGATTTGCATCTTCCTCTCAGAGCTTTTGCTCTGCTTCGACATTAGCTACCGCTGTGCTACTACTAGTCATAGCATGTAGTTCCGATGATGATTATTCACCGACAGCAGCAGAGGCAGTAATGCTACTGGTTAAAGCTCTAGCTAGGCTAATGCTAGTGGTTGTTGAAGTGCTAACTAGGCCTGGGCCTGTCTGGGCTCATCATTGTGTCCTCTGCCTCGATGACCAAGGTAGTGTTATCAGCGGCACCTGTTTCTTTACAAAAAAAATTTGTTAACTTCGGTAATTTTTCTGTTCAAATAAAATGTCCTTATTTTATGTCGAATTAAAGTCAAAAGTTGATTTTGCTTTGGTTCATTTTAGCTTACCCTAACCATTTTCCTAACCATAATATAATTATCCTAACCTGCTACGTTAATTCTCCTAACCTGCTACAGCAGAGTGAGCACCCCCCACCCCCCCCCCCCCATCCACATCGACGGGACCGTAGTGGAAAAGGTGGAAAGTTTTAAGCTCCTTGGTGTACACATCACAGGCATACTGAAATGGTCCACCCACACAGATAGCATGGCAAAGAAGGCGCAGCAGCGCCTCTTCAACGTCAGGAAGCTGAAGAAATGTGGCTTGTCACCTAAAACACTCACAAACTTTTACAGATGCACAATCGAGAGCATCTTGTCGGGCTGTATCACCGCCTGGTAAGGCAACTGCACCACCTCAACCGCAAGCCTCTCCAGAGGGTAGTGCGGTCTGTACAACCCATCACCGGGGGCAAACTACCTGCCCTCCAGGACACCTACTGCATCCGATGTCACAGAAAGGCCAAAAAGATAATCAAGGACAACAACCACCCGAGCCACTGCCTGTTCACCCCGCTATCATCCAGAAGGCGAGGTCAGTACAGGTGCATCAAAGCTGGGGCGGAGAGACTGAAAATCATATTTTATCTCAAGGCCATCAGACTGTTAAACAGCCATCACTAACATAGAGAGGCTACTGCCAACATACAGACTCAAATCTTTGGCCTCTTAAATAAATTGACTTAATAAAGGTATCACTAAACACTTTAAATAACACCACTTTAGTAATGTTTACATATCCTTCATTACTCATCTCATATGCATATACTGTATTCTATACCATCTACTGCACCTTGCCTATGCCGCTCGGTCATCGCTCATCCATATATTTATATGTACATATTCTTATTCATCCCTTTACATTTGTGTGTATAAGGTAGTTGTTGTGAATTTGTTAGATTACTTGTTAGATATTACTGCACTGTCGGAACTAGAAGCACAAGCATTTTGCTACACTCGCATTAACATCTGCTAACCATGTGTATGTGACCAATACATTTGATTTGATTTGATTTTGATTTGATTTAACGGCAAAAAGTAATTTGACAAAAGCTGGATGCCTTCTGTCCATGAGCCGGCAGAACTCAGGGTGAAATAGTCCATTATAAATATGAACCAGTCCGTGGGTGATTAATGACACTTGTTTCTACTATTTATGATACAAACGTGGATTATATTAATACATGATTTATCGATTATGAATTATTATTTGGCTTTATGGATTAATTTACATATTTGGAGGCCTTTTTTGTAAACAATGTGGCCTCATTAACCTGGGCACAGTGGCCAAGCAAAACCCCCTTCCATCCCCATTTGCTTTGCAACTTTGAAGCTTCTCACATATTTTGCTGCTGCTGGACCAACCTGCTGAAGCAAGATAGAATGACAGCGATGAGCTGAGCAACCCATGACAGCTCGAACCACCCAGTTTATAATTCCAGCTCACAATGCCCCTTGATGATGTGAGGCCTGAAGCAGTTGCCTCTTCTGCCTAATAGTAAGTCTGCCACTACTTCCAAGCCCAATGATCAGAAAAACACCCAAGATGACTCTGTCCCAGTGGGAGTACGATTCATGGAGAAAGTGTATCCATACCTTTTAGCATCCATTTGTGGTAAGAATGAGTTGGATTCTGTCAATTTGGTCAAAGTATCCAGAGGTGGATTTTTTTTGGTGCACTGCGTGTTTCAAGACTCGGGACGAAAGCGGTGTCCTGCTTTTTGCTCTCTGGAGCAGAGTGCCGCTTAAAGCAGTGATAACTGGGTTGTGGTCGAGTGTTAAGGTGGATCAATTGAAGTTGGGAATCCTTGGTGTCTGTGATGCACGTTGCTTGGTGTGACGCAGACCCGGTGGTGAGCACGAGACTGACGAGACTGTCTGTCCTTCTGAGTTTTGGTGCAGTGTTTCCCGGCTAAAATCATGTTAGGGTATTTAAGTTATCCTGTAAGAGCTTTTGTTCCAAACCCACTAAGGTGTTTCAGGTGCCAAGTTTATGATCATATTGCAGCAGTATGTAGAAGGGAGATTCAGAGGTTTGAGAAGTGCGCAGGAGGGCATGGGGCAAAAGTGTGTTGTTTTGGTGAAAGAATTGGAGAGTTTCAATTGTGGGGGTGGCCATGTTGCTGGGGATCAGAAATGTTCTGTGGAAGTGAGACAGATTGAAGTTTCCAGGGCGAAAGCAGTGCAGTAAGTGTAATATGCAGAGGAACTGAGGAACTGAGGAACTCAGTCCAGCTTTCAACTTACTCTTGAAAGTTGTAATAGTAGAATGACATTTTTTTTATTGGCTAGTGCATCATCAGCGTTCCTCTTGTCATGTCAGTGATTGGGTACCTTAGAGGGCTATTTATTCAGTATATTTCTATATTCAGTGCAGTGTTCTTTATACAGTATGGTGCACGCCACAGGATTAATCCCAGGTCAGTGCTCCAAGTCAGGACCAAAGTTGTTGCTATTTTTCAAATGACCACAAGAGAACAGCATAAAACTTGTAGAGCAAAGCCCGTTGATACGTCCCTGCTATCTATTCTTTGATAATATAACATGAAACATTACAATAAAAGAGTTTACAGGATAGATTAATAAACTGCTTATTTGTGAAGGTAACATGTACTTTCCCCAAGCCATTCAAAATCATTGCATAGAAATGTTTTTAATGCAATATTTATATATATAACTCACATAACCACATTTATGGTGTCACCCAACATTTCTATTCCCCAGAGTTTTGTGATGACCCATAGAGAAATAACTCCCCTGTCCAGGTAACAAACCACTGTCAATCAGTCCATGAATCCTCATACCACATCCATCCTGTGCCCTTGTCATAGACATAACATTTAAGTTGTAACTCCAGGTAAATCTACTGTCCTGTAGATCTGATGTGGTAATGTTGGTTAGTTGGCACATTTGGTTTGATAACATAAATAGTAGCAGGTCTGGAAAACCCATCCCTCTCTTTCCCCTGGTATGCAGTGGTTGAAAAACCCATTGTCTAGTCATGTTCACACCAACACAATGTATCTGTGTGTTATTTCTTTTCCTGATATTGTAGGCAGGTCAGTGTTGCTCTCCGGTGACACAAGGGCCTGGCTTGTACTTCCTGACAATCATAAAATGTATCACTGGAATGATATAAAGTTTTATGTTCCTGTGTTCCAGCCAGTGGAGACTGGTAAGGGAAGGACAGCTCATAATAATGGCTGGAATGGAGTTTCATTTTCATTTCCTTTTTCATTTCACCTTTATTTAACCAGGTAGGCTAGTTGAGAACAAGTTCTCATTTGCAACTGCGACCTGGCCAAGATAAAGCATAGCAGTGTGAACAGACAACACAGAGTTACACATGGAGTAAACAATTAACAAGTCAATAACACAGTAGAAAAAAAAGAGAGTTTACATTGTGTGCAAAAGGCATGAGGAGGTAGGCGAATAATTACAATTTAGCAAATTAACACTGGAGTGATAAATTATCAGATCATGTACAGGTAGAGATATTGGTGTGCAAAAGAGCAGAAAAGTAAATAAATAAAAACAGTATGGGGATGAGGTAGGTAAAATTGGGTGGGCTATTTACAGTGCCTTGTGAAAGTATTCGGCCCCCTTGAACTTTGCGACCTTTTGCCACATTTCAGGCTTCGAACATAAAGATATAAAACTGTATTTTTTTGTGAAGAATCAACAACAAGTGGGACACAATCATGAAGTGGAACAACATTTATTGGATATTTCAAACTTTTTTAACAAATCAAAAACTGAAAAATTGGGCGTGCAAAATTATTTAGCCCCTTTACTTTCAGTGCAGCAAACTCTCTCCAGAAGTTCAGTGAGGATCTCTGAATGATCCAATGTTGACCTAAATGACTAATGATGATAAATACAATCCACCTGTGTGTAATCAAGTCTCCGTATAAATGCACCTGCACTGTGATAGTCTCAGAGGTCCGTTAAAAGCGCAGAGAGGATCATGAAG
The DNA here is from genome assembly GCF_057628025.1 of Oncorhynchus mykiss. Lineage (NCBI taxonomy): Eukaryota > Metazoa > Chordata > Actinopteri > Salmoniformes > Salmonidae > Oncorhynchus > Oncorhynchus mykiss. The sequence continues at coordinate 9,468,644 of NC_143041.1, forward strand.
AACAAGGAACACACCAGGCAGGTCCGAGATACTGTTGTGAAGAAGTTTAATGCCGGATTTGGATACAAAAAGATTTCCCAAGCTTTAAACATCCCAAGGAGCACTGTGCAAGCGATAATATTGAAATGGAAGGAGTATCAGACCACTGCAAATCTACCAAGACCTGGCCGTCCCTCTAAACTTTCAGCTCATACAAGGAGAAGACTGATCAGAGATGCAGCCAAGAGGCCCATGATCACTCTGGATGAACTGCAGAGATCTACAGCTGAGGTGGGAGACTCTGTCCATAGGACAACAATCAGTCGTATATTGCACAAATCTGGCCTTTATGGAAGAGTGGCAAGAAGAAAGCCATTTCTTAAAGATATCCATAAAAAGTGTAGTTTAAAGTTTGCCACAAGCCACCTGTGAGACACACCAAACATGTGGAAGAAGGTGCTCTGGTCAGATGAAACCAAAATTGAACTTTTTGGCAACAATGCAAAACGTTATGTTTGGCGTAAAAGCAACACAGCTGAACACACCATCCCCACTGTCAAACATGGTGGTGGCAGCATCATGGTTTGGGCCTGCTTTTCTTCAGCAGGGACAGGGAAGATGGTTAAAATTGATGGGAAGATGGATGGAGCCAAATACAGGACCATTCTGGAAGAAAACCTGATGGAGTCTGCAAAAGACCTGAGACTGGGACGGAGATTTGTCTTCCAACAAGACAATGATCCAAAACATAAAGCAAAATCTACAATGGAATGGTTCAAAAATAAACATATCCAGGTGTTAGAATGGCCAAGTCAAAGTCCAGACCTGAATCCAATCGAGAATCTGTGGAAAGAACTGAAAACTGCTGTTCACAAATGCTCTCCATCCAACCTCACTGAGCTTGAGCTGTTTTGCAAGGAGGAATGGGAAAACATTTCAGTCTCTCGATGTGCAAAACTGATAGAGACACACCCCAAGCGACTTACAGCTGTAATCGCAGCAAAAGGTGGCGCTACAAAGTATTAACTTAAGGGGGCTGAATAATTTTGCACGCCCAATTTTTCTGTTTTTGATTTGTTAAAAAAGTTTGAAATATCCAATAAATGTCGTTCCACTTCATGATTGTGTCCCACTTGTTGTTGATTCTTCACAAAAAAATACAGTTTTATATCTTTATGTTTGAAGCCTGAAATGTGGCAAAAGGTCGCAAAGTTCAAGGGGGCCGAATACTTTCGCAAGGCACTGTACTGATAGACTATGTACAGCTGCAGCGATCGGTTAGCTGCTCAGATAGCAGATGTTTGAAGTTGGTGAGGGAGATAAAAGTCTCCAACTTCAGCGATTTTTGCAATTCGTTCCAGTAACAGGCAGCAGAAAACTGGAACGAAAGGCGGCCAAATGAGGTGTTGGCTTTAGGGATGATCAGTGAGATACACCTGCTGGAGCGCGTGCTACGGGTGGGTGTTGCCATTGTGACCAGTGAACTGAGATAAGGCAGAGCTTTACCTAGCATGGACTTGTAGATGACCTGGAGTCAGTGGGTCTGGCGACGAATATGTAGCAAGGGCCAGCCGACTAGAGCATACAGGTCGCAGTGGTGGGTGGTATAAAGTGCTTTAGTAACAAAACGGATGGCACTGTGATAAACTGCATCCAGTTTGCTGAGTAGAGTGTTGGAAGCTATTTTGTAGATGACATCGCCGAAGTCGAGGATCGGTAGGATAGTCAGTTTTACTAGGGTAAGTTTGGCGGCGTGAGTGAAGGAGGCTTTGTTGCGGAATAGAAAGCCGACTCTAGATTTGATTTTAGATTGGAGATGTTTGATATGAGTCTGGAAGGAGAGTTTACAGTCTAGCCAGACACCTAGGTACTTATAGATGTCCACATATTCAAGGTCAGAACCATCCAGGGTGGTGATGCTAGTCGGCGTGCGGGTGCAGGCAGCGAACGGTTGAAAAGCATGCATTTGGTTTTACTAGCGTTTAAGAGCAGTTGGAGGCCACGGAAGGAGTGTTGTATGGCATTGAAGCTCGTTTGGAGGTTAGATAGCACAGTGTCCAAGGACGGGCCGGAAGTATACAGAATGGTGTCGTCTGCGTAGAGGTGGATCAGGGAATCGCCCGCAGCAAGAGCAACATCATTGATATATACAGAGAAAAGAGTCGGCCCGAGAATTGAACCCTGTGGCACCCCCATAGAGACTGCCAGAGGACCGGACAGCATGCCCTCCGATTTGACACACTGAACTCTGTCTGCAAAGTAGTTGGTGAACCAGGCAAGGCAGTCATCAGAAAAACCGAGGCTACTGAGTCTGCCGATAAGAATATGGTGATTGACAGAGTTGAAAGCCTTGGCAAGGTTGATGAAGACGGCTGCACAGTACTGTCTTTTATCGATGGCGGTTATGATATCGTTTAGTACCTTGAGCGTGGCTGAGGTGCACCCGTGACCGGCTCGGAAACCAGATTGCACAGCGGAGAAGGTACGGTGGGATTCGAGATGGTCAGTGACCTGTTTGTTGACTTGGCTTTCGAAGACCTTAGATAGGCAGGGCAGGATGAACATAGGTCTGTAACAGTTTGGGTCCAGGGTGTCTCCCCCTTTGAAGAGCGGGATGACTGCGGCAGCTTTCCAATCCTTGGGGATCTCAGACGATATGAGAGGTTGAACAGGCTGGTAATAGGGGTTGCGACAATGGCGGCGGATAGTTTCAGAAATAGAGGGTCCAGATTGTCAAGCCCAGCTGATTTGTACGGGTCCAGGTTTTGCAGCTCTTTCAGAACATCTGCTATCTGGATTTGGGTAAAGGAGAACCTGGAGAGGCTTGGGCGAGTAGCTGCGGGGGGGAGGGGGGGGGGGGGCGGAGCTGTTGGCCGAGGTTGGAGTAGCCAGGAGGAAGGCATGGCCAGCCGTTGAGAAATGCTTGTTGAAGTTTTCGATAATCATGGATTTATCGGTGGTGACCGTGTTACCTAGCCTCAGTGCAGTGGGCAGCTGGGAGGAGGTGCTCTTGTTCTCCATGGACTTCACAGTGTCCCAGAACCTTTTGGAGTTGGAGCTACAGGATGCAAATTTCTGCTTGAAGAAGCTGGCCTTAGCTTTCCTGACTGACTGCGTGTATTGGTTCCTGACTTCCCTGAACAGTTGCATATCGCGGGGACTATTCGATGCTATTGCAGTCCGCCACAGGATGTTTTTGTGCTGGTCGAGGGCAGTCAGGTCTGGAGTGAACCAGGGGCTATATCTGTTCTTAGTTCTGCATTTTTTGAACGGAGCATGCTTATCTAAAATGGTGAGGAAGTTACTTTTAAAGAATGACCAGGCATCCTCAACTGACAGGATGAGGTCAATGTCCTTCCAGGATACCCGGCCAGGTCGATTAGAAAGGCCTGCTCACAGAAGTGTTTTAGGGAGCGTTTGACAGTGATGAGGGGTGGTCGTTTGACTGCGGATCCGTAGCGGATACAGGCAATGAGGCAGTGATCGCTGAGATCCTGGTTGAAGACAGCGGAGGTGTATTTGGAGGGCCAGTTGGTCAGGATGACGTCTATGAGGGTGCCCTTGTTTACAGATTTAGGGTTGTACCTGGTGGGTTCCTTGATGATTTGTGTGAGATTGAGGGCATCTAGCTTAGATTGTAGGACTGCCGGGGTGTTAAGCATATCCCAGTTTAGGTCACCTAACAGAATAAACTCTGAAGCGAGATGGGGGCGATCAATTCACAAATGGTGTCCAGGGCACAGCTGGGAGCTGAGTCAATGGAATTGTATCAAACGTGGTTTCCGTGTGGTTGATACCATTCCATTGCGTATTCCAGCCATTACTATGAGCTGTCCTCCCCTCAGCAGTCTCCACTGGTCCCAGCGTAGTGTTTTAATTCAATAATATGGCGGTGTGGTATATGACCAATAGGTGGGGTATATGACCAATATACCACGGTTAAGGGTTGTTCTTATGTACGACACAACACGGAGGGCCTGGACACAGCCCTTAGCCGTGGTATATTGGCCATATACCACAAACTCCCGAAGTACCTTAATGCTATTATAAGCTGGTTACCAATGCAATTAGAGCAGTAAAAATCTACGTTTTGTCATACCCGTGGTATACGGTCTGATATACCACGTCTGCCAGCCAATCAGCATTCAGGGCTCGACCCACCCAGTTTATAATTCTAGTTATGTAAGGCTCAGCATGTTAAGTCCAGAGATAGGGATGAGGCAGAGGGCAGGGCATGAGATCTACATTTTTATACAACTATAAATAATAGGGATCAGCCTTAATGATATGAGGTTGTTCTAGCAAGTGCTCATCGGGGTTCCATTTCAATTCCAGTCAAGTTAATCAAATCCATGGCCTGTGTGGTCCAGCGGTTACAGCGACTGACCCTGGCACGCCGCACACGTATGCCAGAGTCGGAATGGGTTTGAATCCGTCCCACTACCCTTTGACTCACCCTCTCCCATCTTTCCAACACTTTACAATCTCTTCAATAAATAAATAAATTACGAAAGGAGTGCGTCTGCACCACTCCTCAAAAAATACCTTTAGAAAGTAATCCAAACTCTAATTCCAAATGTTCCTAATTGAAAAGCATTATAGAGAATAGGAATTGGAATTTCAGTCTACTTCCTGAATTGACTAGAATTTCAGTGGTGCTCGTGCATTTTACCTGGTCTTGCAAGTGACAAAATGATCTTTCCTTTTAAGACTGCATAATATGTAAATGATCAATTATTCAAGGGTTTTTCTGTGGGTAGTACACACAACGTATTGCCAAAAGTTCAACTTTCCCTGCACAGGGACTCCAAATCTTCAATGAATGACTAATACAGTATAGATAAACTTCCTCCTTGACCTCACTGTTACAGTACATAAAGCTTTACACTCTTCTCAGAAACCATCACTCACGCCACTCCCTGCTCCCCAGCTTCATTGGTTTGGTCATGGTCCGATACATGGGAAAGATTATATAGCCTTCACAGATACACTAAAATAACAGAAACAATATTAGCAAAGGTAACAATGCTTAAGTGAAGTGGTGAATCAGTTGACTCATAAGAACTCTAATCTTATTCAATATGCACAGGATGTTCAACCGCTTGATACAATATGTCAATTCTTTGGGTAACTTTATGAATGCACATTGTATTTGCCATTTTCTAAGCATCTTTTTCTTTCTGAATAAATGTTTATTCTAATCAACAAACATTCTGACATTTCCTGGTCATTAATCTTATCGGGATCTGTATTGTTTTTGTTTCAGTGGCGTGTGATTCACATTTGAGGATTAGAAATCAGAGCTAGCTGGCAGTCACTGTTACACTTTCTCAGGTGTGGTTGCCTGGATGAGGTAAGGAACATTCTGCATGTGACCATTCTGCAGGATGTGAATGAAAAGAAAAATATTCCTGTTTCCTCAACTTCAACAAAAAGCATTTATGAGGATCATTGAGAGGTAAATGTCCCGCTTTGACTACACCTATGAATGTTTGACACACACACACACACACACACACACACACACACACACACACACACACACACACACATTTCATGGGCAATACCCCTCTATTGTTATTATGTCTTGGTTTAGTATATTTCATATAAACACATTTACTGGAGACTAAGGAGTCACAAAGTGCTATAAACATGTACTGTTATTTCACATTGGGTTACAAATACAATAAGATTAAATACATTCACCTACAGTAAAATATGTATTATGTTAATACACTATACAGTTTACAGCAAAAGTGGGTGGTGAAGTATCCAATGCCATTTTTTAAAATCATGTGTAAAAATCCACATAATATAATATATATATAATAATAATAAAAATAATGTAACATACGATAATAATAAATAATATAATATATGCCGTTTAGCTGATGCTTGTAAGCGACTTACAGTCATGTGTGCTGACATTTTACATAATGGGTGGTCCCGGGAATCGAACCCACAATCAGAGCATTGCGAGAGCCAGCCACATGCCTGATACAAACACAACCAAAGGCCTGCACACACAGTTTCCATATGTCAAAGCCCCCCCATTACCTACCTCCTCATTATCATATTCTCTACCAGTACCAAAAAACTAAGATGGCAACAAAGCTGGTATAGACATTTTTTTCTATTTCTGCAGATTTCCAACACGTTTTGATAGTAAAGTAAAGGCCCTCAGAATACTGTGCTATTCTGTATGGCCATATTGAAAGAGAAAAAAAACATTCCGAGTGACAATAAGAAAAGGTAAGTTAAGGTTCCAGGTCATGAACTGACTAGAGGAAAGGATTTCACCAAAGTGTTACTGGTATTTGAAAGTAGAATGCACGTGCCATGCATAAGCTTTTCTGGCAGGTCGCTGGTAAAACAGTGCTATGCACGGCTCCGGTTCCTCCTCAGCTATTGTCTGTTGTTGAGCAGAGATACTGATGCTTGGATAGATAACATGTCTGGTTGGAATAGAGCACGTTTTTTATTTTTTTTATCACCTTTATTTAACCAGGTAGGCTAGTTGAGAACAAGTTCTCATTTACAACTGCGACCTGGCCAAGATAAAGCAAAGCAGTGTGTACAGACAACAACACAGAGTTACAAATGGAGTAAACAATAAACAAGTCAATAACACAGTAGAAAAAAATAAAAAAACATACAGTACCAGTCAAAAGTTTGTACACACCTACTCATTCCAGGGTTTTCCTTTATTTTTACTATTTTCTACATATAAGAGTATATTATACAGTGCCTTGCGAAAGTATTCGACCCCCTTGAACTTTGTGACCTTTTGCCACATTTCAGGCTTCAAACATAAAGATATAAAACTGTATTTTTTTGTGAAGAATCAACAACAAGTGGGACACAATCATGAAGTGGAACGACATTTATTGAATATTTCAAACTTTTTTAACAAATCAAAAACTGAAAAATTGGGCGTGCAAAATTATTCAGCCCCTTTACTTTCAGTGCAGCAAACTCTCTCCAGAAGTTCAGTGAGGATCTCTGAATGATCCAATGTTGACCTAAATGACTAATGATGTTAAATACAATCCACCTGTGTGTAATCAAGTCTCCGTATAAATGCACCTGCACTGTGATAGTCTCAGAGGTCCGTTAAAAGCACAGAGAGCATCATGAAGAACAAGGAACACACCAGGCAGGTCCGAGATACTGTTGATACATGTGGAAGAAGGTGCTCTGGTCAGATGAAACCAAAATTGAACTTTTTGGCAACAATGCAAAACGTTATGTTTGGCGTAAAAGCAACACACCATCCCCACTGTCAAACATGGTGGTGGCAGCATCATGGTTTGGGCCTGCTTTTCTTCAGCAGGGACAGGGAAGATGGTTAAAATTGATGGGAAGATGGATGGAGCCAAATACAGGACCATTCTGGAAGAAAACCTGATGGAGTCTGCAAAAGACCTGAGACTGGGACGGAGATTTGTCTTCCAACAAGACAATGATCTAAAACATAAAGCAAAATCTACAATGGAATGGTTCAAAAATAAACATATCCAGGTGTTAGAATGGCCAAGTCAAAGTCCAGACCTGAATCCAATCGAGAATCTGTGGAAATCTGAAAACTGCTGTTCACAAATGCTCTCCATCCAACCTCACTGAGCTCGAGCTGTTTTGCAAGGAGGAATGGGAAAAAATGTCAGTCTCTCGATGTGCAAAACTGATAGAGACATACCCCAAGCGACTTACAGCTGTAATCGCAGCAAAAGGTGACGCTACAAAGTATTAACTTAAGGGGGCTGAATAATTTTGCACTCCCAATTTTTCAGTTTTTGATTTGTTACATTTTTTTGAAATATCCAATAAATGTCGTTCCACTTCATGATTGTGTCCCACTTGTTGTTGATTCTTCACAAAAAAATACAGTTTTATATCTTTATGTTTGAAGCCTGAAATGTGGCAAAAGGTCGCAAAGTTCAAGGGGGCCGAATACTTTCGCAAGGCACTGTATATAATATAGGATAATAGTAATAGAATAATAGTAGAATAATAATAATATAATAGTAAGGAAGACATCAAAACAATTAAATAACACATATGGAATCATGCAGTGAAAAAGTGTATGTACGTGCGTGCTTACAGGATTGCGTACCTGCATACAGAATGTGCATGCATATGATGTGCTCATGCACGTGTTTGTCCTGTAAGACAGTGTGCAAATCCTCCTAGAAACAGACAGTTACCCGCTTGTGTCCTGTGTCCCGTGTCTAGCCCAGCAAGGCACATGTGGCTCTGCTCCAGGTGTTTCACCAAAGTGTTCTTGGTAGAATGACAGGTCGCTGGCATGTCAGTCCAAGTGCCATGCCCAGCTCGGGTTCCTTCTCAACTATTGTCTCTTGTTGAGCAGAGATGCTGATGCTTGCATAGATAACGTGTCTGGTTGGAACAGGGTAAATGTTGAGGCCGTCTGCTCTCTTTTCAGGTCCTTACTACTGAATAGTGTCTGTTCCAGGTGCGTAGGAGTCAAAATAAGAATACTGGAGGCAATGGTGACCTGCACACTGTCGAAAAAAGGAATAAATACAAAACTGAGGCTTAAATGCAAAACAAATGTGTTTATTTGAACATCATGGTGCCCAAAAAATGCATATATAAAAATTTAAAACAAAAAATTTACTTTTCGGCCTCAGGCCATCTTCAGTCCATCCTCAGCATCCGGTTGGAACAGGGCACATAGCTACAATATTCACTGCCAAACACACATTTATATATACAGTACATCAACTACATAGACCAGGAATAGATTTTGTCTATTTAAAATACTTTTTGCATTGCACTCTGTTTTAAAAAGAAACGGATGTTAGATATTTCCTGCCATTTTGTCTGTAGGTGCCCCAAGTAAAATCCATATCCTCTGACCTCTGACCTATAGCGCCAGTTCTTATCTGCGAACATTGTGTGAAAGTTCATGGGAACAGCCTAGGGGAACATCTTTCTAATTAAATGCTGGTCATTACTAATTTCACATTCCCTAACAGTAACATTTGTAAAATATTGACATGAGAAATACATTCTAAATATGAATTAGTACCTGAAATTATTCCACACGGGGATGTAGCATCAGCTTAAGTCAGTTGTAATGAATAAGCTGGTGAGCTCTATAGTCCCTTATAGGAATTCCTAGACATTACAAATCAAACTATGCACAAACAGACATCAATATAGCACACTGATCGTATTATCACATTCAGAAAAAAGTATAGCATAATTAGCATATTGCTTGCTGGTAAACATTATGATGCTGTATCATTATTTAGTTACTCAGTGGAGGCTGCTGAGGGGAGGACGGCAAATGGAACAGCATCAAATACCTGGAAAAGATGTGTTTGATGTATTGATACTATTCCATCTATTGCACTCCAGACATTTCCACTAGCCTGTTCTCCCCAATTAAGGTGCCACCAACCTCGTGTGATGGCACGAAGACCCATTTAATTCTAACCCAGTCTCAGATAAAGACTTAAAACACTACACTGTCCCCATAAAAAATGTGTCAACTTAAACTATTTTTTTGTTGCATGGGCTGCGTCTCAATCCACTGCATCTGTGGATGTCGCCCTTCCGCATCTCTGGTGAAAGGTGGCAGAGCTAGAGTGGTGTTTGTTATTGAGAAAATCGGTCTTCGGCCTACAAACTATTCTCAGTTTTGCTCTACCACCCCCACAAGCTTCACCTGTTTCAAATGTACTGCTCGACCATACAGATACTTGTATGTGTGTGGTACATAGATTAGGTAGTCATTAAAAAAATATTTGTAAACACTATTATTGCACACTGTCACGGCAGATTTCCTCCTCTTCCTCTGAAGAGGTGAAACAAGGATCAGACCAATATGCAGCATGGTAGGTGTCCATGGTTTTTTATAAGAAAAACTAAACATGAACACAAATACAAAATAATACAGTGAACTGGCAATGAAACAGTCCCATGTGGCACAAACTCTGACACAGGAAACAATCACCCACCAAAATACCCAAAGACCATGGCTGCCTAAATATGGTTCCCAATCAGAGACAACGATAAACACCTGCCTCTGATTGAGAACCAATCTAGGCAACCATAGACTTACATAAACACATAGAATGAACACAACCCCATAAATCTACAAAAACCCCTAGACAGTACAAACACCCTAGATGAGACAAAAACCATACACCACCCATGTCACACCCTGGCCTAACCAAAATAATAAAGAAAACAAAGATAACTAAGGCCAGGGCGTGGCACACACAGAGTCCATAACACAGGGGTTGAATACGTATTGACTCAAGATACTTCAGGTTTTCATTTTTTATTAATCTGTACAAATTTTGAAAAAGTTATTTCATTTTGACATTATATGGTATTGTGTGTAGGCCATAAAATCTCTATTTAATCAATTTAAAATTCATGCTGTAACACAACAAAATGTGGAAAAAGTCAAGGGATGTGAATACTTTTTAGGGACTGTATATCACCTAAGTGTTCAGATTTTAAACATTAGTGTTTACTTTCCCATTGTCCTGTTTAGTGTGCATTTCGTCATTAGAAATTGACATGACTTTTATTCTTATGATCTTTAGGAATGTCTGTCACCTTACCTATATTTCAGCACAACTGGAAAGGACATTTGATTCAAGAAATATTTTCAATCGCATGGTGTTATTGCTCCTCGACTGTGTTGAGTTCATTTCCATGAACTCTCTCAAAGTGAAAAATATGTGGGAGGGGCCAAATTATCATATTTCCCAGAATGCTTTGTTGTAGGGAGATTTTTTAAATAGTTTTGTTTTAATATTTATGTTTCCTCATGCACAATGATTGATGAATTGATCTTATAAATGTATCTAAAATAATCCAATCTGTGAGGGGTTGGACTTATCGCACCTATTACTTGTTGTTACAGTTTAGATGATTTAGGTAGTTTTACCACAGCAGTCATCCCGAGTGCAGGTTGTGGGGGATAAAATATTTCAAGTCATGGATATTCTCCCTCTGGCTGGATTCAGATAGGAATTACCAATAACTTCACAAACCACTATATTGTGACTTGCAGGTCTGATTTGGCCCATGATACAATATTTTCAGACCACAATGTTGAGAATAACTAGGCCATAACTAAAGGCCTTATGAAATGTCTAATATGTGGTCATAGAGGGGTACTTTTAATGTAAACACATTCACTTAGGCAGTCACTTGGTGAAGGCTTCAGGAATGGAAGGAATTAAAAGCAACATCCACGTAAAAAAAACACTGTCATAGGTGGGTATCTCTGAATAAACATGTTCATGTGTTTAAAAAGTATAACAGGCAGCGAATAAACATGTTCTGGTGTTTACAATCTAAACGCTGTGACACGTTTTCATTGAAATTCTAAATGCCTTGACGCGTTTAAAGTTACACTATGCAGAAATCGCTCCGTCATTTTCTGGTTGCTAAAACTCTAACAATTTGCCTAATTTCAGTTTATGTGACAAAATAAGAGAGTATAATGTAGAGAATCATTGTACCATCTAAATCTTTGTGAAATATGGTTTCCATAACCAAAAATGTTGTTGTTTCAGCTGCTTGAAGCTGGTGTACAAAACTGAAAGTAAAAATAAGAAATCTACCCCTTCTTCGTTATATATATATACAAAACTATTCTTCGTCCTGACCCATCCTGTCTCAGCCTCCAGTATTTATGCTGCAGTAGTTTATGTGTCGGGGGGCCAGTTTGTTATATCTGGAGTACTTCTCCTGTCCTATTCGGTGTCCTGTGTGAATCTAAGTGTGCGTTCTCTAATTCTCTCCTTCTCTCTTTCTTTCTCTCTCTCGGAGGACCTGAGCCCTAGGACCATGCCCCAGGAATACCTGACATGATGACTCCTTGCTGTCCCCAGTCCACCTGACTGTGCTGCTGCTCCAGTTTCAACTGTTCTGCCTTATTATTATTTGACCATGCTGGTCATTTATGAACATTTGAACATCTTGGCCATGTTCTGTTATAATCTCCACCCGGCACAGCCAGAAGAGGACTGGCCATCCCACATAGCCTGGTTCCTCTCTAGGTTTCTTCCTAGGTTTTGGCCTTTCTAGGGAGTTTTTCTTAGCCACCGTGCTTCTACACCTGCACTGCTTGCTGTTTGGGGTTTTAGGCTGGGTTTCTGTACAGCACTTTGAGATATCAGCTGATGTACAAAGGGCTATATAAATAAATTTGATTTGATTTGATTTGATATATATAACTCATATTTTTTTGTGAAATTGGTCGGGTCCCCCAAAAAGTTACATATTGCCACTTTAAAAAGTGTTACAGAAAATGTTCAGTTATGTGTTCAGATCCTCAACACTTGGTTTTACAGCGTGTGTGCATGCATGTGCACACACGTTATGTTGTCCCAATAAGACAGCGAGCAAATCCTCCCAGAAACAGCCAGTCATCCCCCTCGTGTCCCGTGTCCAGCCCAGCGAGGCACATGTGGTTCTTCTCCAGGTGTTTGTTGACATCCACTCAGGTCCTGATAGAGCTGACCTTTACTGACGGAGTCTGGGGGAGGGGTCCTGGCACCCCTTCAGACGCTCCCAAAGCCTGCACCCCTCAGATCCAACCCCCTATCACCACCCTCACTTTGAAGAGACACCTGGGACTGTCTCCCCCATCCAGTCATGACGGGGGAAATTAGAACCGGATGACAGGTGTGGAGGGATTGCACATGCAGCAGGAGTTTTATTAGGAGTCAGATAAACAGAGCCAGGGCCAGAGGTCCGTGGCAGCCAGGGGAAACAAAACAATTTGGCCCAGTTAGGAAGGTACAAATGGGGAAGGTTGGTATTAGTAGATTATTAAATCAAATCAAAATCTAATTTGATTTGTCACATGCGCCAAATACCTTACCGTACCGTAGACCTTACCGTGAAATGCTTACTTACAAGCCCTTAACCAACAATGCAGTTCAAGAAATAGAGTTAAGCAAATATTTACTAAATAAACTAAAGTAAGAAATCAAATAAAAAGTAACACAATAAAATAACAATAATGAGGCTATATACAAGGGGTACCGATACCGAGTCAATAGGCGGGTGTACATGTCCTCTGTATCATCACAACTTTTGGTGATATTTCAACAAAGCTATTTTGTGGTAAGTTGATGAAAACATTTGAAATTTTGAAAAGTTTTTTTAAATATACAAGTAGGAAAGCCTCAAGATAAATAATCCACTTGTTTAGACAGAAACATTTTAATACTTTTTGAGTAAAGTTGGGGCAACTGGCCCCTCCCCCACCTACTAGGAGGTATCTGTTACTCCTTTATGGTTAGCGCTAGTTTACGCTAACTTGCTAGCTAGGAACTTCATTAGTAGTAAATGCTAGCCAGCTAGATAGTTAGCATAAACTGCTAGGACGGCTAGCTAGCAACCTTACTACTAGATCGTCTGAGGTAAAATACATAAAAAATATAACGTAACTTAATTGCAGTGGTAAATGTTTCCACTAGTGACTGATAGCTTTACAGTTAATGTTACTTTATAGCCCTTTGGCTATTTTACACAGCATTGTATATCATATAGCTAGCTAGATAGCTAGCTACATTTTTAAGAGAAAGCTTTTCAATTGGCATCTCTCCCCCTGTTTTAAATCACAGGAGGGGTCTGGTTTAGATGTGAGCAGTGCAGGAGGTAGGTTCGTGAGTTGTGCTCCAATTTTACTGGGGATAGTTTTATTTGTGACATATGTACAAATTACAAATGTGCAATAGCAGAGCATAAGCGAGTTGCCACATCAATGTTACACTGAATTAATTGGTGAAGTTATTGTTATTAAATGTTATATTCCAATGAATACTTTTTTTGTATGAATTAAAAACAACTATTGAAAACCTTTTGCTCCTGAATGTCATTTTAAAGACTGCTGATATTTAAAATATTGTATTATTCAAATCATATTTAGTGCAATTGTACATAATGGATTGTACAGAAAAGAAACAACAAAGAAATTAAAAAAAGGACTTTACAAAAAATAGCCAATTATTTCCCTTTATAGTTTATTTGCCTAAGCATGACCTTCATCCACATACCATTTCTTTCCCCAAACCTTGCTTTTTTTGTGTCAGTGTCAGCAATTAGAGGGGGGTGCTGATTACCCCCCTAGCACCCTATGCCTACAAATTAATCGAAGAGTAAATCTCGGCCTAGCCTGCTGCCTACCCATTACCAAACCCTTGTTTAACTGTATACATTGATTTATTGGTTCATACTGAATACTGTACTATCCACCGTTTCTTCTGTAATTGATTTCTGTGGGTGGTGAACTGGGTGGTTAAAATTGACCGATGTAAAAAATCTATCGAAACAGTCCAATTCACTTCTAGACAAGGCATGCAAAGATGTATTCCCTTTAGCCTACAGCCCACCGCCCACAGCCAGGTACAAAGCGCCTCCGAGACGATGATTTTGTTGTATATGGCACGTGTTTTAAATATTTATTCACGTGCACAACCGACGAACTCAGCGCAACCCGGATCGCTCCGGCGGGCGGCTGGTGTGATAACCGACTCCGCCTCTTCTCCCAAAGTATAAATTGTACTCACGCAGCCGATAGAGTGTAAAACAAGAGACTGGAGAGGAGACCATTACCAACGAAAAGAAATAGGTCAATAATCTCAGACATGGGAGACCAGATGCGCTATGCCATCAGTGTCCGGATTATTGGAGTGATGCATAAAGAGGCATCTAAAATCAAGGTAAACCACTATATACATTAATAGTGTAATGTGTGTGTTGTTTGTGTATTATTCCATTTGTGTGTACATAAAGTTATAAATGTTTCCATATATCTGCATTCGTTGAATTTTTGCATAATTATAAATGAATGTCATTTTTTTAAATTCTACAGATGTTTATGACCTCTGTTCTGTGGTCTGATGAGAGTGAAGTCATTGTCTACAGATCATTATTGGATTTTAAGGAGTTTCACGTAAGTTTAAAACTTAACCTGTACATCAATAAAGAAAATAAAAAAGGATTGATTCATCTTTATCAGCGGATGTGTTGACAATTAGTCCCTGCTCTTCTTTCAACAGAGGCAATTGAAGAAGAGGTTTCCCCTTGAGAATCCTTTCCGCAAGAGAGACAGAGTGATTCCCAAATTCAGAGGTAAATCAACAACATCACACTAGTCTCATCTTTGCCTCACAATCTACCCCCAAGCAATTTCAACTCTCCTTCATCACTCACCTCCTCCTCGGGTTCATGTTGTTCTTCTTCCTATTTTTTTTGTATTTTTTGTAACCTTTATTTAACTAGGCAAGTCAGTTAAGAACATATTCTTATTTACAATGAAGGCCTACCAAAAGGCAGAAGGCCTCCTACTGGGACAGGGCTGAAATTAAAAATAAAATAAAAATATAGGAAAAACACACATCATGACAAGAGGGACAATACAACACTACACAAAGAGAGACCTAAAGACAACAACATAGCAAGGCAGCAACACATGACAACACAGCATAGTAGCATCACAACATGACAACAACATGGTGCAAACATTATTGGGCACAGACAACAGCACAAAGGGCAAGAAGGTAGAGACAACAATACATCTTTCAAAGCAGCCACAACTGTCGTAAGAGTGTCCATGATTGAGTCTTTGAATGAAGAGTCCAACCTCAATGAAAAAGTGTAACCCTTCAATTAAAAAATATAGAAAACATTTTCCATTCTTTCTCTATACTAAATATGGAAGACATGTTCCTTTCTTTCACTGCAAATACGGAGTGCGGAGCTGACCTTTTTCATTTTCCTCTTCTGTCTACCTCAGCCATAGCTATGAGGAGAAAGATCCAGAAGAAGGATCCTAGTTGGTCAATGCGTCGGATGAATTTACTGGAAAACTACTGTAGCGAGCTGCTCAGGTGTGACCCCGTGGTGAGCTGCAGTTCAGAGGTCACCCAGTTCTTCATGCCCAAAGACCACGACCTGCAGGCAGACTTCACCAAAAACAGGTAAACACTTTACAAACATCCCTCCTTTTAATGTGGGCGTTTCAGCCTATCAAGTCATTTTTCAGCCTTCTAATTTCACTACACTTATTATTAAAAACGTCCTGATTGAGACCGTCTACTCTACTTACTAAATGACAACTACATTTTAAGCACCTAGCACTCAGGCCATCTCATGAAAAATACTTTCAAAGAGTTGCAACTTGCAAGGTTGCCTCTGTTCCTCTGTCTAAAGAAACACACAGCAGACAGAGATGGGCACAAAATTACTAAATACAATTACAAAATAGAATAGAGATGCATAAAAATAAATGACAAAATACTTAAATACTTAAAATACAGAAATACATTTGCAAGTTGCCTACCGAACAGCAACAACATTCTCAGTAGGCTATTTTGTGGTAAGTTGATGAAAACATTTGAAATTTTGAAAAGTTTTTAAAAATATACAAGTAGGAAAGCCTCAAGATAAATAATCCACTTGTTTAGACAGAAACATTTTCTGTCTGGTTACAGAAACGTTTTAGTTGCTATGACAGTGATATGTTGTTGTTTATCTACCTCAGTTGAATGCACTCAGTAAGTCACTCTGGATAATTGTCTGCTAAATGACCAAAATGGAAATGAACTGTAAAGCACACTGGGTATTATTATTATTAGCCTTGTTCCGGGGCGAAGCTCATTACAATATTATTCGGCATGCTTTGCAATTGTTAATTTTTACATATACATTTATATTTAGTTTAGCAGACGCTCTTATCACACAATAGTGGCACCCGAATTCTGATATTAATGCAGGGTGAAAGGGGGGCACAAAATTGTGAACTGCAACAACAAAAGAAGTATAGAAAAGTATTTTGTATTTTGAAAATACAAATTACAGCTCTCGAAAGTATCTTGTTACAAAATACATTGGAATGTTCAGCCCAGTGTAATACAAATGACGTAATACTCAGAAGTAATTGAAATACATATTTAAAATACATGTAACAGAAATACTGCCCATCTCTGCCAGCAGGTAAAAACATTAACAATGTCTGTTTGTCTCCTCTCCACAGCGTCATGATCCTACCATCGGGGGATGGGCTGGAGGACATGAGCGGGCAGCGTCTGAGCCTGGGCAACGTGACACACCCTTTTGTGAGCCAGTCTTACTGCTGTGTGGGGCCCTACAACACCAAGGACACTAAGAACAGGCCCTTTAAAGTGGCCTTGGATGAGAGGCTGGATGTGCTCATCAAAGACCCAGCAGGTTAGAGTCCTCTTTGATTTAGTTTACAATTTTAACATAGGTTAGCCCACATTTAATTTCTCCCTCCACTGTTAACCTGGGATAGGCTCCACTTTCAAGCTTTGTGTGGAGAAGCATGGAAATCAAGACTAGTCTAATTAAGATACATTTGGAGGATGCAAGTATCTATTATCCCCTGTCATTGTAAATAAGAATTGGTTCTTAAATGGCTTGCCTAGTTAAATAAAGGTTAAATCAAAAATAAAATAAATAAAAGTAATCGTATATAATGTCTCTGTTTATGTGTGTTCATTCAGGCTGGTGGCTGGTGGAGAACGAGGACAAACAGTTGGCCTGGTTCCCTGCTCCTTACCTAGAGATGTGTGAGGCAGAGAAGGATGGAGATGAATTGGATGGAATTCCCTTGGGGGGTAAGATACTTTTAAATCTATATTGATACATATCCTGTCCACAGTCCAAACTTAATCACAGTAGATGTTGTGAAAGTTTGTTTAATATACTAAGCCTACGATGTATTGCAGTTGGCTTATGGATAAAACCATTCCAGACATTCAGTTTTGTGGTTAGAAAATTCCACAGCCAGCCAGGCACTAGGGGGAAGTCCTGAACTAGATACCATTTTTTTATTTTTTTATTTCACCTTTATTTAACCAGGTAGGCCAGTTGAGAACAAGTTTTCATTTGCAACTGCGACCTGGCCAAGATAAACGCATAGCAGTGCGACACAGACAACAATACAGAGTTACACGCGAATAAACAAAAGTACAGTCAATAACACAATAGAAAAAAAGTCTATATACAGTGTGTGTAAATGAGGTAGGATAAGGTGGTAAGGCAATACATAGGTCATCGTGGCAAGGTAATTATAATTTAGCATTTAAATACTGGAGTGATAAATTACCCTCATCCCAACATAGTAGAGAATGACCAGTGATGTATATAAACCCTTATTTGCTGATGCTATGTATTGGTCATTGAGAGGCTTTGAAGCCACTGGTCGGCCATATTGGCCCTCCCCAGTAGGAGCAGTCCTCCACTGAGTACCACCGTATGAGTCATAATACCCATAAAACCTAGTGGTCAAATAGGGAATTTTTGCACCATTCATTTTTCCCATAGGGGATTTTAGAAACACTTAAAATAAGTGCTGTTTCGTGTAGGCTTACGTTTTGATAACTGTGTGTAAATATCTCTAGGACAACATGACTTTTATCAATATAGCCCCCCGCCCCACACACACAAAATGAAATGCTAGTTAGCTGCTAATGTGGCTATCAAACAGAACTACAAATGCCATTATGATCTGGATGAGTCGAGGCAAAGGTAAGAATCTCTGTATTAACTATCAAATGTTAACTAAATGTACAGTACACTGAACAAAAATATAAATGCAACATACAATAATTTCAAAGATTTTACTGAGTTACAGTTCATATGAGGAAATCAGTTAATTGAAATAAATACATTTGGCACAAATCTATGGATTTCACATGACTGGGAATACAGATATGCATCTGATGGTCACAGATACAGTACCTTAAGAAAAAATGGGCCTCAAAATGGGCCTCAGGATCGCATCACAGTATTTCTGTGTATTTAAATTGCCAATCGCTAAAATGCAATTGTGTTTGTTGTCCGTAGCTTATGCCTAACCCCACCACCAACATGGGGCACTCTGTTCACAACGAAGACATCAGCAAACCGCTCGCCCACACAACGCATTACACACACATGGTTTGCGGTTGTGAGGCCGGTTGGACGTACTGCCAAATTCTCTAAAATGACGTTGAAGGTGGCTTATGGTAGAGAAATAACCATGAAATTCTCTAGCAATATTTGACATTTACATTTGAGTCATTTAGCAGACGCTCTCATCCAGAGCGATTTACAGTAATGAGTGCATACATTTACATGTAATCTGTTGTTACTCCCCAACCCTGGTAATGATCATGCAGTATAGTAAGCTTCTTGATATGCCACACCTGTCAGGTGGATGGATTATTTTGGCAAAGGATAAATACTCACTAACAAGGATCTAAACAAATTTGTGCACAAAATTTAAGTGAAATAATATTTTTGTGCGTACGGAAAATGTACCTGTTAGCAAAGGTGTCAGCTAGAGATGACATACAGGAGCTTTCAGGGATTTGTTGTTTTGCATCATGTCTACTTTGATGATAATTAGCATTTTCGAATCAGAGCGTAAATAGTGCCGAATATATTGATAAAAGTCACCTTGTCCGAGAGAGATTTACATGCTTATCAAAATGTCATGCCAGGGTAAGTCTACACAAAACACAGGCCTTATTTTTAATGTTTCTAAAATCCCCTATGGGAAAAATGAATGGTGGAAAAACAATTGGAACTATTTCCCTGTTCGACTGCTGTGTTTTATGGGTATTATGACTCCACTGTGAGGCTCTATATGATTGCATGTATTGAAGTATATATTTCTTGTTGTTGTGGGGCCAGTAACATTTGTAATCTAAAACAATTCTACTTAAAAAAAAAAACTTTTTCATGTATTTTTCATTTTACATATTTATGTTTAGCTCACATAACATAATGTAAAAGTATGCATTAACGTGACTGTAATAGAATACATGTGGCAAAATGAATGTAGACATTAGTAAATGCATTTCTATAGTTTACAAAATATGCAGGCATGGTGACTCCAACACAGCGCCTCCTGTCAGACATGTAGTGTATATACATCATGGAGAATGACAGACTGAGATTGCATTCCAGATTACAAGATTGCATTACAAGACATTCTGTCATGGTTTTGAGATTTCTCAAGATCCAATATCAATAAATGCCCTGAAGGCTTGCTGTAGATGATGTAGAAAGGAATCTCTGTTGTTTTAACCTGCTTCCTGGTTTGTCCCTCAGGAACGCTCTACTGCGCTGTGAGGAGTTACTCCACTAAGAAGCATGACGAGGTGCCTGTTCCTATTGGCTCTGTGGTCGAGGTGCTGAGGAAATCAGACGACGGATGGTGGCTCATCAGGTATGTTAACTTGTAGCCTGACTATCTGTCTGCCTGTCTGCCTCTCAGAATGCTACACAGACAAAGCAACCAACACTGCGTTTCATTGTCGGGTCTGTAATACAAGACAATGCAAAGAATCTACAACCTCTCATTGTCTTAGCCTAGATAGTGTGGCAGCAGGTATGGGGGAGGAACTGTTGAATGCATTGTCGCTCCAAACGTGATTATGGCCACCAAAAGTTAATACCTGAAATAAAATGACATAAATCAGGGAATCCTGTGGTTTTCTTACAGAGGTATTTGGTAACTAGTAAGGAGAGTAGGGATAACATAACACTTGTTGGTGTTTCCCTTTGACAAATGACGATTGATGGTGATGGTGACGAACGGCGCCACTTTCAACGTTCTGACATGAGGGTCATGACCAGAAGATGTCCTCTAATCAAAAACAAACTCTTTGAACCCTGAGTGACACAACTCTTTTCCCCTCCAGGTATAAAGGCAGAACGGGCTACTCTCCCTCCATGTACCTGCAGCCTTACAACAACCCACGTGCTGGCCTCCACAACCTGCAGAGAAAGCTGCACAGCTCCTCTCTCAATCTGGCAACCCACATGGACAGCTCTACTCTCAACTTGGCATCCAGCAGAGACAGCCAATCTGGCAACTGTTACCCACCCACACTGTATGAGGAGACAGGGCTGCAGCAGCACACATCAACCCAGCCCAGGGATGATCCGTACCGGGCCTCCTGTCTCCAGAAGACCCGCTCTCTGGAGCTCCTGTCTGAGACCCGTCCCGACATGGCCGTCCCTCCATCCCAAAGAGAGAGAGAAGACCTTGAGTCAAATCCGGATCCAGCAATCCGCAAGAGCAGCATCAGCTGGACCAAGTCCTCCAACTCTGACATCAGCTCGTCAGGCCGGAATGTCAGGACGTCTTCTTCCAGCTGCAGTGAGGAGGAGCCCCAGAGCCCCCCAAACAGCCCCAGGTCTTCACCCCAGCTAAGGGAGCGTAACAATGGCTGCAGCATCCCAGAAAATAGTCTGTCATCCAGCCCTATCTCCAGGTCTGAGACTGGGTCCTGTAAGATGCCCACCACTGCACCCAGGGTGCCCCCGCGACCCAGAGCCCAGGAGATCCTGACCCGGTGTACCACCATGACCCGCAAGGCTGCCTTGGCCTCCAGAGGGAGGCTGTTCTCCCTGCAGGACCCTGTCCAGACCCACTAGAAAGGCTGGGAGCGGTGGCGGGGGAACTGGGAGATGGGGTTAGGGTTATGGGGAGCCGTGGGTTGTGGAGAGTGGGGTTTTTGGGGTTACACTATTCTCTCCAGGTTGACTTTACATGAAGCGCAGTACTTTGAGTATGGCTTGCAATACAAGGGTTACATTGGCATAAAAATGCCTATTCTGTATGTTACGTTAACCATAATTCCATCCAACCATTTTTATATGAGTAAAGTACCTGTTGAATAAAAAAATCACTACAGGACTGATGGAAACGGTATAATTGTTAGTAAACTTTCTAAATCTTGACAGAACAAAATACGTAAAACAGGGGAATAAGTTTTTGTCTGTGAAATACACTACATGACCAAAAGTATGTGAACAACTGCTTGTCGAACATCTCCTTCCAAAATCATGGTCATTAATATGGAGTTGGTCCCCCCTCTGTTTCTTTACCAGCCTCCACTCTTCTGGGAAGGCTTTCCACTACATGTTGTAGCAGTACTTCCATTCAGCCACAAGAGCATTAGTGAGGTCGGGCACTGATGTTGGGCGATTAGGCCTGGCTCACAGTCTGCATTCCAATTCATCCCAAAGGTGTTAGATGGGTTTGAGGTCAGGGCTCTGTGCAGGCCAGTCAAGTTCTTCCACACCGATTCCGACAAACCATTTCTGTATGGACCTCGCTTTGTGCACAGGGGTGTTGTCATGCTGAAACAGTAAAGGGCCTCCCCAAAACAATTGCCAAACAATTGGAAGCACAGAATCGCCTAGAATGTCATTGTCATGCTGTACTTGTTTTTTTAATTAGTTAAATGAAAAAATATATGACAAAGTGATTTTTATGTGCACTACGTAATTACGCACAGCTTTTCATTTTCATGAAGCCAGTTTGATGTTAACAGACAGAAGGTGAAATGTGGATATTTTTTGGGTGCGCATATTAAGATATTTGCTTGAACATCTTTTGCCAAATTGATGGAACTCTAGCTAGTGTTGAACTTTAAAATGTGCTGACAACTTTCTGATGTTATTTATCATTGATAAACTATTGCTATTTAATTATACTTATTTAAATTAGCATGAAATGCTCACAGGTACTAGTCTTAACCTTTTAAAGCCACACTCCTTAATTTGTGCATACCCTTAAAGAGTAGGCCCCAAACAAAAAAAATAATAATTTGACATGCAAATAAATAATACTACTCCTATTACTACACGGTAACAGCTGAAACAAGCACACAAATGTTCACAAAAATGTCCCTTTTCTATTTTGAGATGAAACAAATGTTCACAAAAATGTCCCTTTTCTATTTTGAGATGAAACATTATATTCTGATGATATTTTCAATGCACCTTTCCTGTCTGATTTTAATATGAAGGAATGAGACACGGTTGTCTCTGAAAGATACGGGATGACACAGAATTAAATATAGTATGCTTGTATGATATCATTTGTATCTACTTTGCTTTAATATTGTAGAATGATTTTCATTATGATGTTGAAATTGCGCATTTGTTTCCGGAGGGGCATTTTCAAGAGGGTTCAGTTTCAATGTATTATTGAAATGCATGGAAATGCTCTCGTTCTACCCCTTTAGAGTTGACCAATGACTGGTTTGTTTGTTGTAGCCTACATATCATTCTTCTATTGGTGTCTGAAGTCACTGTTATTCCATACTGGAATTTTACTGTAACTATTTATCATTACTCTCTGTATGCCTTATATGCAATCAACATTATCCTATAAACTTAATTCAATGTATTTGTCTTCTCTCTTTCCAAGTCTTATTTTTTTACAGTGGTCATGTTTCATATATCTTCCACCTGTATAGTAATTATGTATTGTATTTTACAGTATTGTATTGTACTTATGTATTGTAGTGGTCCTGTACATGGCTCAGTTCAAAAGAGCATGGCGCTAGCAACACCAGAGTTGTGGGTTCAATTCCCACTGCGGTCACATACCAACATGTGTGCACTGTTGTCACTTTTGATAAAGGTGTCTTCTACGTAATGGTTTATATTACGGTATTACAGTACCATATTTCCCCCCCACCCATCAAACAGGCCCCAGCAACTTCATTTTGGACACATGTTTACTGTATAGGGGATGCATTTCTTTCTTGCTGTGGACTTCCTGGATAATTGGCGTATTGGTATTGTATTACTGCGCTATAGGAGCTTTTTGCTGCACCTGTACGAGACCAATAAACTTTGATTTGATTTGTTACATGTTTTGATTTGTTACAAAAAATATCAGATTTTTTTTGTTCAACTTAATGAAAAGTCAAATCATAGTAGTAATCGTCATAGTAGTACATTCAAGTATAAACAACTGAAGTCAGAAGTTTACATACAGTTAGGTTGGAGTCATTAAAACTAGTTTTTCAACCACT
The DNA here is from genome assembly GCF_057628025.1 of Oncorhynchus mykiss. Taxonomy (NCBI): domain Eukaryota; kingdom Metazoa; phylum Chordata; class Actinopteri; order Salmoniformes; family Salmonidae; genus Oncorhynchus; species Oncorhynchus mykiss. Next base: position 9,492,475 of record NC_143041.1, read on the forward strand.
CCACAAATGTCTTGTTGACAAACTATAGTTTTGGCAATTGTGATAGTGAATTATAGTGAAATAATCTGTCTGTAAACAATTGTTGGAAAAATGACTTGTGTCATGCACAAAGTAGATGTCCTAACCCTCAGGACATCTACTTTGTGCATGACACAAGTCATTTTTCCAACAATTTTCCAACAATTGTTTACAGACAGATTATTTCACTATAATTCACTATCACAATTCCAGTGGGTCAGAAGATTACATACACTAAGCTGACTGTGCCTTTAAACAGCTTGGAAAATTCCAGAAAATTATGTCATGGCTTTAGAAGCTTTTGATAGGCTAATTGACATAATTTAAATCAATTGGAGGTGTACCTGTGGATGTATTTCAAGGCCTACCTTCAAACTCAGTGCCTCTTTGCTTGACATCATGGGAAAATCAAAAGATGTCAGCCAAGACCTCAGAAGAGTAATTGTAGACCTCCACAAATCTGGTTCATCCTTGGGAGCAATTTCCAAATGCCTGAAGGTACCACGTTCATCTGTACAAACAATGGTACGCCGTTATAAACACCATGGGACCACACAGCCGTCATACCGCTCAGAAAGGAGACGCGTTCTGTCTCCTACAGATGAACGTACTTTGGTTCGAAAAACGCAAATCAAACACAGAACAACAGCAAAGGACCTTGTGAAGATGCTGGAGGAAGCAGGTACAAAGTATCTATATCCACAGTAAAACAAGTCCTATATCAACATAACCTGAAAGGCTGCTTAGTGTTATGTACCTTGCTCAAGGGGTCATCGACAGATTTTTCACCTAGTCAGCTCAGGGGTTCGAAACAGCAACATTTTGGTTACTGGCCAAACGCTCTTAATCGCTAAGCTACCTGCTAGCTTGCTTAAACTGAATAATTAAATGCATTCCTTAAATGCATTCAGAGGGATTGCCATGACACTTTCCGGCATTTTAATGTGAGATTGTAGATTTGCTTCTAATTGTGGTGAGAATAACCGTATGTTATGTAACTTGGTTGTTTTAGGCAGGTAGCCTAGTGGTTAGAATGTTGGGCCAGTAACCAGAAGGTTGCTGGATTGAATCCCTGTGCTGACAAGGTAAAAGTCTGTTGTTCTGCCCCTGAGCAAGGCAGTTATCCCACTGTTCCCTGGGCGCTGTGGATGTCGATTATGGCAGCCCCCCCACACCTCTCAGATTCAGAAGGGCTGGGTTAAATGCGACACATTTCAGTTGAAGGCATTCAGTTGTACAACTGACTGGGTATCCCCCTTTCTCTTTGATCTCTACCAGTCTTGTCTGTCATAAGGATTAAGTCTCCTTGGCCTGGACACTGCTGGATGATAAATGAGTTTGTCTCTCAAGTTGTTGTCGTTGGTAAATAACCTCTCTCTGCATGTTGAGAAAAGGCCTTGGTTAACATGACTCATACTACAGTAAAATGGTTTCTTATTTTCGGACATAAATGTCTCTTAAACGTATCATACTCAATATAAATCTTCACGGACAATATATATTTTGCTTTTCAAAACAAGAAAACGAAAAAGCAGTTTATGACCCATTTATTAGTATGTTAAATAAGGAAGGTATTCTCATAGTTTCTCTCTGAGGAATAGAGTACTCACAGCAGCAATCCATGCCTTATCACAAGCAGATTATAGTAGCCCACTATATCTAGATAGTGAAAAATATGTCAATAAAACAATAAAGGAAATATATAAAAGAGAAGAATGTGGAGTTTCCAATTCATTACATCTCTGATTGCGTCTATAATTCCCACTATTGCTACTAAAGCAAATCAACAGTGTACTTTAGGAGTGGCATTTGCGGTCAGTAACAAAGAGTTAATTGTGTTGACATTATGACTCCATCCAAACACAAGGAAGAACACTGATAAAACATGTAGATGCTGGGAAGAGTAGATACATTTTGCCACATGGCATAGTGCCATGCTTGCTTATTGCACACAGGTGTTGCTAAAAGAATGACGGCTTATTGGGCAAATGGGAACATATTTAATGGAAAGGGACGGCAAAGAGGAGGGAACGTTCCTGACGGGAATTGTTTAGGGATCAATGATTTACTGGTGGGAATGTTTTTAAGGGAAGGTTTAAGACTGTAAGAAAGATAATAAAGATTTGTATGCATCAGGAGATTATTCAATTGAACTTTAACCTAACTCATTGCTGATATATAAAAAAGCATTCCCATGTCTCCAATTTACTGGATGCCTGTAACATTTTTCCAGTAAGTGAGATCAGTGCAACGTACTCAAAGCATGTCACAAGTTGGCATCCATTTAATTAAGAATAAAGGAGGGATCAGCATACATGTGGCGCTTAAGAAAGGTGACTCAATAAGACCAGTCAAAGCATCATCTCAATCATCTCACTCGACAGGCCAGGTATCTGCAGATACCCGTCACACAGGCGTCAATAATAATCAGTATCCAGAATTCTCACACTACCAACATTGCTGAGTAACAATTTCGCCCTGTCTCCATCCTTACCAGATGTTTAGAAACATTTAGCCAGTAAGTGAGACCTGTGCATTGTTTTCCTAAGCATACGTAGCAAGTTGGTGTGTTTTCAAGATTCATAATCCACATAATAATTTACATTTACGGGATTATTTTCCTGCAGTAGCAAACTGGCTCAAATTAAAATCCTACATTTGTAAACACCACAGGTTTTCAAATATGCAAAATAATGGCACGCTTTTAAAAACCTTGGTTCTCATGAAAACCTTCAGCCAATGTCACAGACAAAAGTTCTGAAATGCATGATATATAAAGTAAACTACAACATTAAGTTGGCTGTTACTGCCTTTAAAAGGCCATTAAAATTGAAAGTGTACTTTTTATTGAATAGAGACCTCAGCTGAGTTCTGAAAGAAGCCTATTCATAGTAGCCCATTCAATGTGACAGTCAGTCAGAACAATAGCTAGAGAATGTGTTTGGTTTGGAAGCTCTAGAGCCAGCCGCCATTCAAAGCCCTACTTCCGTTTCCATGGCAACATCTAGTCAAAGCAGTAAAGAGAGGTAGAGAAAAAAAGACCCAGGTGGTGAAATCACTAGCTCTGGACATTATCATGAGTTTTGAGCCAAACAGTAAGTACTATAGTGTGGGCCCTAAAACTTCAGAGAAGAGGAATGACATGGAGCTGAATGATTACTGGTCAGTTGATGTTTTATTTCCAGGGTGTTTTAGCAGTGTATTGTTGTGGCTCGGCACTAATGACTATTTGTTTGTGTATGTGTTTGTGCTGTTGACATGTAGGCTAGTCCTAACTAAGGGAGTGAGGGGCTGAGCTGTGGGAATGAAAACAGTGGCAACTGTGACCTCATGACAATTGAAAATAGAGCAGGGGAAATATGGTGAGTTAGGAAATGTAAATTATAATGAACAGTGACTTTACGGATGGAATATGGATTATGATTTTCGAGAACAACTTTGTGCCTAGAGAGCTACTGGTATCCAAAAATACATCTGCTGGTTGATATTGAATGGGGTCATTGAAAGGAACACATGGAAAATGAAATATAAAAAGTGCCTGGATGTTGTAAATCGTCACCCACGTAACATTGTTGGGGGGGATTTGATTCTTCCTGTGTTCCTTTCCACGGATTCTGATTTATTATAACAAAGTGGCTTTGATTTGACTAACTTACTGCTTTTGACATTCCTTTGATTCAGAACTGCCTAAAGTAGTGTGTGTGTGTGTGTGTGTGTGTGTGTGTGTGTGTGTGTGTGTGTGTGTGTGTGTGTGTGTGTGTGTGTGTGTGTGTGTGTGTGTGTGTGTGTGTGTGTGTGTGTGTGTGTGTGTTACGACGTGGACCTGTTTGTGGACGGTCCAGACTATGATCTGCTCTGCACCATCTGTAGATTTGTCCTGAGGTGTCCTGTCAGAGTGGCCTGGAACCATTTCTTCTGCAAGATCTGCATCCTACAGTGGCTCAGGAGGTACAGTACACTGGGTCATGTCCTCAGTGTAACCTTTACTGGTTATTCATAAGAAAAGGTAGTAGCTGTGTTATTATGAAAGGTATGAAGCAACCTGTTTCTGGGACACAAAATGTTGATTTTTGGCACATTTTCACAGTGCTTAAATATGATGACCATCTAGTTTCTTCAGGTTTCTACTGTGGAAGTGTAACATTTTATTTTATTGATTCAATTCTGCTTTCTCTCTAGACAGGAGACACGTCCCTACTGTAGGAAACCTATCAGGTCCAGCTTTATGTTTGTCATGTACAAATTGAGGAAAACTATCAGCCACCTCGGGATTAAGGTGAGTCATGACAGCCTAATGTTGCTCAATGTTTCTTTTACAAAGTAATGGGTTTCCTTTTTCTCAAGAAGCAATGTGCGAGGGTCACACAGTAGGCAGGAAATTAGAGTTTTCAAGCATAGAGGAACTCATGGGAGGCTTGTCAAACGTTTGTTTTTGTTTTAGGGGTGTTGTGTTGTTTATTATTGGGCACAGGAGAGGGTAGTTGATTTTTTTACTGTCTACATTCATTTTTATGGCCTGTATTTTTTCCATCCTTACACTCTTAGAAAAAAAAGTGCTACCTAGAACATTAAAGGGTTCTTCGGCTGCCCACACAGGAGAACTCTTTAAGGAACCCTTTTTGGTTGCAGGTAGAACCATTTTGGGTTACATGTAGAAACTTTTCTACAGAGGGTTCCTCATGGAACCCAAAAGGGTTCTACCTGGAACCAAAAAGGGTTCTACCTGGAACCAAAAAGAGTTCTCCTATGGGGACAGCCGAAGAACCCTTTTTTCTAAGAGTGTTGCCAAATTTGCTCATCTGCTTGCACGTGCCTCCTCTATATCAAGGTGTGTTGGTACTTCCCTTATGCATTACTTTTCAGCACATCAACTTTTATTATAAACTGAGCCCTGAAATCTGATTGGCTGAAAGCTGTGGTATATCAGACCATATACCACAGTTATGACAAAAAATGTATTTTTACTGTTGTAATTATTTTGGTAAGCAGTTTATAATAACAATAAGGCACCTCAGGAGTTTGTGGTACATGGCCAATATACCACGGCTAAGGGCTGTATCCAGGCACTCCGCGTTACATCGTGCACAAGAACAGCTCTTAGCCGTGCTATTTTGGCCATATACCACACCCCTCGTGCCTTATTGCTTAAATATACCACAGGTCTATACAATCTAACTGTCTATCCTGCCCTCTATTCACCATTCATAGTGACAATACTGGTAGGTGGATTGTTTGTCCAATAGGCTAATTAGCAATCATACCACACATAAATGCCTTCAAAGCTGCATACATTTTCAATATTAATCCATAAGAACAATTAGGAATAGATGATAGGCAGGTTAGAGGCAAGGTGCCTTTATTGTTCATGAAAAAACAGTGAAGACCTAAGACATGCAGTTCAGAACGCTTGATCTTGTTTAGGGGCAATCAAATTATCACACCTAGACTAGCCTACAACACCACAATACAATGATCCTACCTAGACTAGCCTACAACACCACAATACAATGACCCTACCTAGACTAGCCTACAACACCACAATACAATGATCCTACCTAGACTAGCCTACAACACCACAATACAATGCTCCTACCTAGACTAGCCTACAACACCACAATACAATTATCCTACCTAGACTAGCCTACAACACCACAATACAATGACCCTACCTAGACTAGCCTACAACACCACAATACAATGATCCTACCTAGACTAGCCTACAACACCACAATACAATTATCCTACCTAGACTAGCCTACAACACCACAATACAATGATCCTACCTAGACTAGCCTACGACACCACAATACAATGTATACTTGCATTATTGTTTTCAAGTGAGTTTCTACTAGAGGCTGCAGTGAAAATGTCATTTGAATAATGGTGCAAAGGCCTTGTGATATTTCATTCCATTTGGATTAGTTGTGGGTCTACCCTCGGCAGTTTATACGTTCTAAAAAGGTACTAACAGGCCAGTCTAGGCTGTATTTTTACTTCTGATACTGAGATGTGCTGTCTGTTGAGGATCGTAATTCTCCCAAATCATCCTATAATAATAAGGCCACATATGCCCCCAACAGGCCTAGATTTTAAGGAAAGCTTAACAAGCGAACTGCTACAACCTCCAATCTGAGAAACTGATCCTAGCGCACCTAGAACCTAACGCTTCATTAGAGCCCAAATGTGTCATTTCATCTTCAAAATGTAGTGCCTTTAGAAGTGGCATAAACACAGGTACAATGTTTCAATCTGATTAGGCCACTTCGAAAGTCTCCTGTAGGCATGTGCACATTCGTCCAAAATACAATTCCTGCATGCTCAAAATGGCTTGACATTGACACCCTAAAGACTCAAATGCGCTAGTCCAGTGTCAGTTTGATTATGCTGCACATCATGGTTCAACAGCAGCCCCAAGCATCTAAAGAATAAGCTAAAGACCATCCAAAACAAGCCTGTAAGAATTGTGCGCAAATTCTCCCCTTGTGGAGGTCAAACATTTTAAGCAGCTAAGCAGGCTATCTGTGGGAAAAAAAAGAGTAGAATTAATTGAACTTGGTCTGGTCCACAGAATTATTATGGACTCCAGATACCTTTCCAAATATGTTTTATTTGTTAGAGATGTTCACCAGCATAATACCAGAGCCAGAGTCTCGACTACTCACTGTTTAAATCCATCTGGTAAGAACACATTTTTATAGACCAATTTGTTGAGTGGAACAAACTACCACAGTAACTCAAAGCCATACCAACCATAATCACGTTTTAAAAGAATGTCAAAATCTGGCTAATGAGTGAACAGTATAAGCTTTTTGTCTGTATCTATGTAATGTGTCTGCATCTATGTAATGTGTCTGTATCTATGTAATGTGTCTGTATCTATGTAATGTGTCTGTATCTATGTAATGTGTCTGTATCTATGTAATGTGTCTGTATCTATGTAATGTGTCTGTATCTATGTAATGTGTCTGTATCTATGTAATGTGTCTGTATCTATATAATGTGTCTGTATCTATATAATGTGTCTGTATCTATATAATGTGTCTGTATCTATGTAATGTGTCTGTATCTATATAATGTGTCTGTATCTATATAATGTGTCTGCATCTATATAATGTGTCTGTATCTATATAATGTGTCTGTATCTATATAATGTGTCTGCATCTATATAATGTGTCTGTATCTATATAATGTGTCTGTATCTATGTAATGTGTCTGTATCTATATAATGTGTCTGTATCTATATAATGTGTCTGTATCTATATAATGTGTCTGTATCTATATAATGTGTCTGCATCTATATAATGTGTCTGTATCTATATAATGTGTCTGTATCTATGTAATGTGTCTGTATCTATATAATGTGTCTGCATCTATGTAATGTGTCTGTATCTATATAATGTGTCTGTATCTATATAATGTGTCTGTATCTATGTAATGTGTCTGTATCTATGTAATGTGTCTGTATCTATATAATGTGTCTGTATCTATATAATGTGTCTGCATCTATGTAATGTGTCTGTATCTATATAATGTGTCTGCATCTATATAATGTGTCTGTATCTATATAATGTGTCTGTATCTATGTAATGTGTCTGTATCTATATAATGTGTCTGTATCTATATAATGTGTCTGTATCTATGTAATGTGTCTGTATCTATATAATGTGTCTGTATCTATATAATGTGTCTGCATCTATGTAATGTGTCTGTATCTATATAATGTGTCTGTATCTATATAATGTGTCTGTATCTATATAATGTGTCTGTATCTATATAATGTGTCTGTATCTATGTAATGTGTCTGTATCTATATAATGTGTCTGTATCTATATAATGTGTCTGCATCTATGTAATGTGTCTGTATCTATATAATGTGTCTGTATCTATGTAATGTGTCTGTATCTATATAATGTGTCTGTATCTATATAATGTGTCTGCATCTATGTAATGTGTCTGTATCTATATAATGTGTCTGTATCTATATAATGTGTCTGTATCTATATAATGTGTCTGTATCTATATAATGTGTCTGTATCTATATAATGTGTCTGCATCTATGTAATGTGTCTGTATCTATATAATGTGTCTGTATCTATATAATGTGTCTGTATCTATGTAATGTGTCTGTATCTATGTAATGTGTCTGTATCTATGTAATGTGTCTGTATCTATATAATGTGTCTGTATCTATATAATGTGTCTGTATCTATGTAATGTGTCTGTATCTATATAATGTGTCTGTATCTATGTAATGTGTCTGTATCTATATAATGTGTCTGTATCTATATAATGTGTCTGTATCTATGTAATGTGTCTGCATCTATGTAATGTGTCTGTATCTATATAATGTGTCTGTATCTATGTATTGTATATGTATCTATGTATTGTATATGTATCTATGTAATGTGTCTGTATCTATATAATGTGTCTGCATCTATGTAATGTGTCTGCATCTATGTAATGTGTCTGTATCTATATAATGTGTCTGTATCTATGTATTGTATATGTATCTATGTATTGTATATGTATCTATGTAATGTGTCTGTATCTATATAATGTGTCTGTATCTATGTATTGTATATGTATCTATGTATTGTATATGTATCTATGTAATGTGTCTGTATCTATATAATGTGTCTGCATCTATGTAATGTGTCTGTATCTATATAATGTGTCTGTATCTATATAATGTGTCTGTATCTATATAATGTGTCTGTATCTATGTATTGTATATGTATCTATGTATTGTATATGTATCTATGTAATGTGTCTGTATCTATATAATGTGTCTGCATCTATGTAATGTGTCTGTATCTATATAATGTGTCTGTATCTATATAATGTGTCTGTATCTATATAATGTGTCTGTATCTATATAATGTGTCTGTATCTATGTAATGTGTCTGTATCTATATAATGTGTCTGTATCTATATAATGTGTCTGTATCTATGTAATGTGTCTGTATCTATATAATGTGTCTGTATCTATATAATGTGTCTGTATCTATGTAATGTGTCTGTATCTATATAATGTGTCTGTATCTATATAATGTGTCTGCATCTATGTAATGTGTCTGCATCTATGTAATGTGTCTGTATCTATGTAATGTGTTTGTATCTATATAATGTGTCTGTATCTATATAATGTGTCTGCATCTATGTAATGTGTCTGTATCTATGTAATGTGTCTGTATCTATGTAATGTGTCTGTATCTATATAATGTGTCTGTATCTATATAATGTGTCTGTATCTATGTAATGTGTCTGTATCTATATAATGTGTCTGTATCTATATAATGTGTCTGTATCTATGTAATGTGTCTGTATCTATATAATGTGTCTGTATCTATGTAATGTGTCTGTATCTATATAATGTGTCTGTATCTATATAATGTGTCTGTATCTATATAATGTGTCTGTATCTATGTAATGTGTCTGTATCTATATAATGTGTCTGTATCTATATAATGTGTCTGTATCTATGTAATGTGTCTGTATCTATATAATGTGTCTGTATCTATATAATGTGTCTGTATCTATGTAATGTGTCTGTATCTATATAATGTGTCTGCATCTATGTAATGTGTCTGTATCTATGTATTGTATATGTATCTATGTAAATAATAGGGACCACAATGGAAATAAGTTCCCAACTTTATTGTGCAATCCCAATCACTTAACTGTGTGTATATACAGTGTCCTCCTTAATTATTGAGTAGTGAAGCATTTCTTTATTAAACTCCAAAAGTTTGGATCTGAAATTATACAATGACTATGAGGTTAAAGGGCAGACTGTCAGCTATAATTTGAATTGTTCGTACATGTTCGCCCCAATTTTAGGGGAGAAAATTGTGAATATTCACGAGTGAGAAAGTTACCAATGGGGGTATGATACTAATACCTCTGTAACTTTCTCACTCATCATTATTCATTCATTCAGGATTATCCGTAACCATGGTAGCATCCACATTCATGTAGAAGTGTTCAGAAACACATGATATTCTTATTTACAATAACAGTGACTCCGAAATGACACAATACATTATTTACCATTCATTCTAAAAGATCATCTGAAGCACAACCAAAACAAACAGAAAAATCATCCAATAGATTTGTAGTCACAAGCTTGATGTAGTCATTGATTGCTATGAATATGCAAATACTTAACTTTAATAAAAATATAAGTGAATTTGGCCCAATACTTTTGCTCCTCTAAAAGTAATTTGTCATTTATAAACGGTTCACCCAATATGGATGAAAAGACCCTCAAATTAGAGCTGACAGTCTGCACTTTAAATCCAAACGTGTCAAATATAGAGTCAAAAGTACAAAAAATACTTTACTGTCCCAATAATTCAAATGGTTGAAAATGTAATTTCCTCCTAGTTGATCGTTGCCTGCAGCCGGCTCTGATCGTAGTGTAAATGATACAGGCAAGGAGACTGAGCTCGTCTGTTCTGGTCGGCGAACCCTCAACAATTATGGTTATTTGGGGTCATAAAAATGAGCACATCTATTACACTACAGTAGAGTACAATGGGAGGGGCGTGAATATATGTTTAACATCGTTTTGTTTTGTTTTCTATGACACCTTAAGCTGGATCAGTTCCCCCCCCCCCCCCCCCAGTAAATGCAGAACTATCCCTAAATCTTGTAAACAACTGACCACAATCTTTGACTTGCACTTTCCCACAGTCTTCCACTTCCTCTCCTCTCTCCCCTTCTCACTCTCCCATGCAGTGTAACAATGATGGTTGCTCGGCCACCTTCCCTCTGTCTGAGGAGTTCCTTGGTGCACCGGTCAGCCCTGGAGCCAGCTCTGCCCCATGGACTGTGGTGCTCTGCTCACACAGGCCACCCAGAACCAACACAACTGCTTCAATTTGGATTCCAGGCTAGAATTTACCCTTGACAATATACAAATGATCTTGGTGTAAATGGATGAATCCTCTTTGATGATGATTATGGTTACCCAAGGCAGCTGAAGCAGCAGGTGTAGTCCCAGAGGCAGAACCACAGAGCCATCGCTAGCGCCCTCCGGAGGAAGATGAGGAGAATGCAGACACAAGTTAGGAGGCAGATGGCACTCATCTGTGAGAGTCTAGAGGTCATGGGAGAGGCAGAGGAGGGACAGGAGGGTGAGGGAGAGGAATATGGAGAGGGGGAAGGAGAGGTGTATGAGGGATATGGAGAGGGGGAAGGAGAGGTGTATGAGGGATATGGAGAGGTGTATGAGGGATATGGAGAGGTGTATGAGGGATATGGAGAGGTGTATGAGGGATATGGAGAGGGGGAAGGAGAGGTGTATGAGGGATATGGAGAGGGGGAAGGAGAGGTGTATGAGGGATATGGAGAGGGGGAAGGAGAGGTGTATGAGGGATATGGAGAGGGGGAAGGAGAGGTGTATGAGGAATATGGAGAGGGGAAAGGAGAGGTGTATGAGGGATATGGAGAGGGGGAAGGAGAGGTGTATGAGGGATATGGAGAGGGGGAAGGAGAGGTGTATGAGGGATATGGAGAGGTGTATGAGGGATATGGAGAGGGGGAAGGAGAGGTGTATGAGGAATATGGAGAGGGGAAAGGAGAGGTGTATGAGGGATATGGAGAGGGGGAAGGAGAGGTGTATGAGGGATATGGAGAGGGGGAAGGAGAGGTGTATGAGGGATATGGAGAGGGGGAAGGAGAGGTGTATGAGGGATATGGAGAGTGGGAGACTACAGAGGAGAGTAACACAAGCAGCAGCTCCTAAGATGGGAACAGGGTTTATTTTTGTATTTTACAAATGATTAATGACGTTTTAAAAGACATAAGGGTTTTTATATAAAATAATGATTATGCAGAACTATGAAAATTAAAGAGGTTTGTATTTTAATTAAACTTTTAATTTAATTTTGGTGTGTTTTGTACAGACTGCAGATGTATTCTGATGGAATGTTTCATTTTCATAATGTTTCTATTAGGTTGATTATTGTATTCTGGCAAATCCAAACCTTGAATGATTATAAACATGACATAAAAACATTTCTATATGTCTTGGTTTTATTCAACGATCGTTTTCATCTTTCACGTCTTAAATATGGACTGTCTGATCAAAAGGACATTGAACTGTAAAAAATGAAATCAACACGCAAACACACATCTCTTTACTGTTCCTCACATGTAAACATTGACCAAAGGTATCACTTAAAGTCTGTAATATACAGTATCTTACTACAGTTGGTGGCACATCTATACTGAACAAAAAAAACGCAACATGCAACAATTTCAAATATGTTGCTGAGTTACAGTTCACATAAGGAAATCAGACAATTTAAATAAGTACATTTGTACCTAATCTATGGATTTCACTTGGTGGGCAGCCAGGTCCAGCCAATCAGAAATAGTTTTTCCCCACAAAATGGCTTTTTAACAGACAGAGATTCTCCTTTATTTCAGCTCATGAAACATGGGACCAACACTTTACATGTTGAGTTCATATTTTTGTTCAGTGTAGTCCAAGTCCAAGTCTGCAGCAGTATTGTCCTGGGAGATCCTCTCGATGGACTCCATGGAGGAGTGTTGTGAGTGTGACGACTGGGCTGGACACTCCTCCAGCAGCCCAGCTGGAGGACTGTCCATCCCAGAGTGCATCAGAGGCAGGTAGATATCGTCCATGTTGGGCAGCACAAAAACTTTCTGGAATGGAGAGAAGATAGATTAATTGTTTTATTGGGGATAGATTGTCTTACTTGGGATTTGGGGGGAAGGGGAGGCAGGGGAGAGTAAAAGAGGAAGAGCTGGATGAGAAAAGACAAGGGAGGGCGAGAGGTGAGAGAGACAAGGGTAGGAAAGGGAGGGGGGGAGAGAGAGAGAGAGAGAGAGGAAAAAGGGAGGTATAGCAGCAGGAAAGGAAAGAGAAGTCTAACCTCAAACTCATCCTGCAGCTTCTTCTCGATCCACTCGGTCACGTGACAGAAGGTGACCTCCCTCTCCCCCAGCTTGGGTCTGACACGCAGGTCCAGCTTGGGAGGCACACAGAAACTGTACCTGGAATACACACACATGCACAAATATAGGACCCTATCAGGACCCTATCTTTCAAAGATAATTAGTAAAAATACAAATAACTTCACAGATCTTCATTGTAAAGGGTTTAAACACTGTTTCCCATGCTTGTTCAATGAACCATAAACAATCAATGAACATGCACCTGTGGAATGGTCGTTAAGACACTAACAGCTTACAGACGGTAGGCAATTATTAAGGTCACAGTTATGAAAACTTAGGACACTAAAGAGGCCTTTCTACTGACTCTGAAAAATACCAAAAGAAAAATGCCCAAGGTCCCTGCTCATCTGTGTGAACGTGCCTTAGGCATGCTGCAAGGAGGTAAGAGGACTGCAGATGTGGCCAGGGCAATAAATTGCAATGTCCGTACTGTGAGACGCCTAAGACAGCGCTACAGGGAGACAGTATGGACCACGTGTAACAACACCTGCACAGGATCAGTACATCCGAACATCACATGGTAAACAACATGGTCTTGTAGTGGATGCAAGCCTCGAATGGAAGCCAGTGGAGTGGTGTGTGGCAAAATGGGGTGAGATGATAGAACGTGGGAAGGTTGAATACCAGGCGGGTTGCAGCGTTCTGTAAAAACACCAGGAAGTCAGCTCCAAGAGATTATAATTTTGGAAATCTGTTCCCAAGTACTCCCGTGCATAATAAAGAGACACGTGATTGTATACAAATGTATAGTCAAATATTATATCTGTTTGGGCTTCTTCCGGTCAATTTGCATTCTACAAATTATTTGCAATCATGTTCAGGCCCCCTGACCTTCTGCTCAAGAAAAAATCATCCGGCTGAATCGAGTTCATGATCTGTGTCATAGAGTAACTTTGAGTGAGAGTGGGTCATACCATATTCTATCAGTAGGGGGAGGAGGGAAAGGGAGTGTTGGCTGTATCATATTTTATCAGTAGGGGGAAGGGATATTGAGTGTGATCCATACCATATTCTATCAGTAGGGGGTGGAGCGATATTGAGTGTAGTCCGTACCATATTCTATCAGTAGGGGGAGGAGGGATGTTGAGTGTGGACCGTACCATATTCTATCAGTAGGGGGAGGAGGGATGTTGAGTGTGGGCCGTACCATATTCTATCAGTAGGGGGAGGAGGGATGTTGAGTGTGGTCCGTACCATATTCTATCAGTAGGGGGAGGAGGGATGTTGAGTGTGGGCCGTACCATATTCTATCAGTAGGGGGAGGAGGGATGTTGAGTGTGGTCCGTACCATATTCTATCAGTAGGGGGAGGAGGGATGTTGACAGCCAGTGTTCCAGAAAGCTCCTGAACCTCCACTGCCAGCAGCAGGGGCGTGTTGGACATCTCCTCAATCTTCTTTTTGATGTACTCATTCTCTGTCGCCTTCTGGAAGTACTTAGACTTAGCAATTTTGTCTACAAATCTCAAAATCCGCCTGCCTGTCCTCCCGCCACCAGCAGCAATCCTGCAGAGGGGAGGAGAGGAGGAGAGAGGACTTATACATGAGAAGACTTATGCCTTCAGAGGTAAATGTCACACCGGTCACAAATGAAAACAGCACTGCTATGACCTGCACTGCTATGATCTAAATCTAAGGACCCTATTCAATCCATAGCACTGAATATCCTCTTCATAGCGAGATTAACAATTCACATCTTTTAATAGAGATCTTTTGCGATACGGATTGAATCCAGCCATAGTAGCTTAAATGTAAGCTATATTCTGGGAAAGTGATGTCAATGTACAGGGCATTCGGAAAGTATTCAGACACATTGACTTTTTCCACATTTTGTTACGTTACAGCCATATTCTAAATGGATTTTTTTTAAATCCTCATCAATCTACACACAATACGTCATAATGACAAAGTGAAAACAGGTTTTTACAAATGTTTGCAAATTACATAAGTATTCAGACCCTTTGCTATGAGACTTGAAATTGAGCTCAGGTGCATCCTTGTTTCCATCGATCATCCTTGAGATGTTTCTACAACTTTACTGGAGTCCACCTGGTGTAAATTCAATTGATTGGACATGATTTGGAAAGGCACACACCTGACTATATAAGGTCCCACAGTTGACAGTGCATGTCAGAGCAAACCAAGCCATGAGGTCGAAGGAATTGTCCGTAGAGCTCCGATACAGGATTGTGTGGAGGTACAGATCTGGTGAAGGGTACCAAAGCATTTCATTCTACATTTAAAATCCTCAAGAACACAGTGGCCCCCATCTTTCTTAAATGGAAGAAATTTGGAACCACCAAGACTCTTCCTAGAGCTGGCTGCCCAGCCAAATTGAGCAATCGGGGGAGAAGGGCCTTGTTAACCAAGAACCCGATGGTCACTCTGACAGAGCTCCAGAGTTCTTATGTGGAGATAGGAGAACCTTCTAGAAAGACAACCATCTCTGCAGCACTCCACCAATCAGGCCTTTATGGCAGAGTGGACAGACGGAAGCCACTCCTCAGTAAAAGGCACATGACAGGACTCTCAGAACATGAGAAACAAGATTCTCTGGTCTGATGAAACCAATATTGAACTCTTTGGCCTGAATGCCAAGTGTCACGTCTGGAGGAAATCTGGCACCATCCCTACGGTGAAGCATGGTGGTGGCAGTATCATGCTGTGGGGATGTTTTTAAGCCTAGTTAAATAAAGAATTAAGAAAAATAATAATTAAGTGTCAGGATTGAGGGAAAGATGAATGGAGCAAGTACAGAGAGATCCTTGATGAAAATCTGCTCCAGAGTGCTCAGGTCCTCAGACTGGGACAAAGGTTCACCTTCCAACAGGACAGCGACCCTACGCACACAGCCAAAGACAACACAGCAGTGGCTTTGGGAAAAGTCTCTGAATGTCCTTGAGCGGCCCAGCCAGAGTCCAGACTTGAACCCGATCAAACATCTCTGGAGAGACCTGAAGATAGCTGCGCAGCGACGCTCCCCATCCAACCCGACTTGAGAGGATCTGAAGAGAAGAATGGGAGAAACTCCCCAAATACAGGTGAGCCAAGCTTGTAGCGTCATACCCAAGAAGACTCTAGGCTGTAATCGCTGCCAAAGGTGCTTCAACAAAGTACTTAGTAAAGGGTCTGAATAATGTGGAAGGACCACCAGAGGGCAGGCTGGGCTCATGGATAGTATCCCAACAAGGCATGGGAGACAAGGCAATTAAGCACAGCTGACGGTACTAATGACATACTCTCCTTACCCTATAACAGAGAGAATGGAACCAGCAGAGAGGGGGGAAAACTATCTCTGGAAGATGGCCACCGAGAGAGAGGAGCTATCCAGGAAGAACCACTAAGACGGTGACAAGCCCGTGACTTTTGGTTGTAGTTTAAAGATGATCTTATTATGTTCCTGTTTCATCTGGAGAAGAAGATGTATGTTTTTCCTTGGAAGATTTTCATTGATTATGTTGGAGTGTTTGTGTTGACCAAATGCCCTCAATAGAGAACTGTGTTCAATCAAGAAAACCTACTCCTGACTCGTTCATTCCACCTTCCCGCTTTAGAGTGACGCCCAATTACTTGGTCCGCTCACAATAATTATGTACGTTTCAGTTTTATTTTTTTTTAAATGCTTTTTAAAATGCTTTGTCATCGTGGGGTATTGTGTGCAGACTGATGAAGAAAATGTTTTACTCAACTACAAATCCTTGTCTATTTTGAGGCTACCAGACGGCCGTTTCATTATTTGTAGCAGCCATAAGGACATGAAATCAGCAGACGGCAAGGCAGGTTGAAGTGCTCGGAGTGTAGATTTATTTACAGGTGATCCATGGTGAAAGCGCCATATACAAGGGCAGTAGGCCAAAAGAAATCGCCCTCTGTATCAGGTTTAACCTGTCCCATCTGAATGGACAGGTAGAGGGCAAGACTGTGTAGCCTCTCCTTGAGAAACCAAATGGAATCTGTCTAACAGAAGCTCAAACATATGATATCACTTGGTCCCCAGAACCATACAATTACCCAATTGGCAATTACAACCCGTAAACTGGTTCTACAATGTAAAAGGCCATTTCCACTTCCATTGTTTACATTCCTTTTAATCAAGAAGAATGATTGTTAATGATATTTCAACACCAACAACCAATTTGTCTTATTTAAGGTTCTGACTCCAAAGCGTGGAGCGCAGACAAACGGAAGTCTGGCATAACCCGGGAAATATGAAATAAACAGAACCTCTACCAGATAAGTCTTGTGAACGTTCATGTGCACAATAACCGGTACAGAGATGGAATGATGAAACGCTATCAATTATTGTAGTATTAGATGGAATATAGATTTACCAGATAGGGCCTATGCACTTTAACGTGTGAAAGCAACAGCAAACACTTCAACAAGAGAGAAAAAAAAGCAGTTTGGAGAGCATAATGAAGAGGTGCGCAATGGTGCATCTTTACCACAGTGATAATACAATTTAAACAAATTCCAAAGGTAAGTTTCATATGTAGATTATCAGTTTAAAGCTGTTGCATACCAGCAGGCCTATGCTAGCAACTGTTGCCCCATTACCGATGAGCTTGCAAAGTGTTCTTAAACACCAAGACATTTTTGTAGCTGTATATGTATCACGGCAATCCTCTCTTCTATAATTTAACATTTGCGGTGCACCCGATCCGATCCTATCCTACAGCAATTTAGCAATCTGTTCACTAGCTCGTCACCCGACCTGTGTTGATTGACAGTTTGCTGGTCCAATCACAGTGCCGAGTGTGTGTTTCACTAGCCAATCTGTTGCAGTTTTTTTTGCAAGGGCGATGCTGTGCTGCTGTCTCTGGCTGGGAGTACAGTAATCCACATAGACTCTGTGCCACAAAATGAGTGACAAGACATGACAAAACCTGGCCAGATAAGTTCAAGTCATCAGTCTCGAGTCAAAGCCGAGTCCCAAGTCTTGAGGGTCCAATTCAAGTCTCAGGTTATTTTATTTTCTATCAGGTTGAGTCGAAAGTCATCAAATTTGTGACTGGAGTCAGATTTGAGTCCAAGTCATGTGACTCGGTTGTGATTATAGAAAATGATATTAGGGCTCGAAGCGTTTCAGCGCTGTAGCACGCTTGAAATGTCAAGATCATTTCCGATGAAGCCAACATATGCAGCGTTTACCGTGAATGCAGTCTCTGCTAGCGTGGGAACATTGCCTTTAAATGTAAAACGAGCGACAAAACCGAATGTCATCGCTACGGATTGAAACGAGGCAAATACAGTACAAGGTCACAGTCAGGTCACAGTCAGGAAAAACTCCTGGCCGCATCATTCGACATGGCCGACTATATTTGGTGTGTAAGAGAAAGAGGCATCAATTACCCTTCAGCACCAGGTAGAGTCCCCTTTTCTCCCACAATGCTTTGGTGCTCTGAGAGCAGTACTTCCTCCTCATCTGAAGAGCCGGCGCTGGAGGACTCTTCATCACTGTCAGCCAAAACACTGAGGACGGGTCTGGATCTGGACACAAAACACAATAACACAGGTTTCTTGAGTGTCTCGTGTGGCTCAGTTGGTATAATGTGGCACTTGTAATGCCAGGGTTGTGGGTCCACTTCCCATTGGCAACTAGTACAAAAAAGAGTGAAAATGTATGACTGTAAATCGCTCTGGCTAAGCATGAGAGCAAAATGATTTCAGCTCTCACTGAGACTAACCTTAATCCTTATCTGAGTTCAGCCCCAACCCTAGCTTTCTCCACAAACCTGATAAAGACATTTTTGGGATTTGACACCTAAATAAAACCATACTCAGCAGAGCCAACCATACTGTAAAAACAAGCTCATACATGCTTAACAAATAAGATTATATTTTTATGACAGAACAAGGATCTATTGTAGGAATCCATTTAAATCTGGAAACAGACCAACTAATCAACATAATGTATAGAGAGCTCTGTCATGTATAGAGAGCTCTGTCATGTATAGAGAGCTCTGTCATGTATAGAGAGCTCTGTCATGTACAGAGAGCTCTGTCATGTATAGAGAACTCTGTCATGTATAGAGAGCTCTGTCATGTATAGAGAGCTCTGTCATGTATAGAGAGCTATGTCATGTATAGAGAGCTCTGGCATGTATAGAGAGCTCTGTCATGTATAGAGAACTCTACCATCCACAGGCTCTGTTCAAAGATTCACTATTAGAGGAGTTTGACAGAATAAGAGGGATTTTGTAGGTTGGTCTCTTAATCATCGTTAATTGTCTGTCCCCTCTGACAGAGCATAGCATCTAATCATTACCAGGATGTCAGCATAGATGCCGCAAGGCAGTGGTTATATTGTAGCCTGAAATCCAGATCTGTTTGGTGCAAAAATTCCATAATAGCACAAACAGACTGGAACCCAGGCTAGTAATTTTGCAGTTCAATTTACAATGAAATAATAGTGTTAGTTGTACTACGTAAAATGCATGTTGTTCAGTAAACCATATATTTTCTTTCAGATGATAGTGCATTAACTGTAATGTGACTGACCCTAGGCTGCCAGTATCAGTGAGGCTGTCAGTGTCCAGGCTTCCCTCCTTGCCCTCCTTGCCCAGTTTGGACAGGTTGATCTTGGTCTCCAGGGTCATCTGCAGGGCCCCAGTGTATACCACCTCCAGCTCCAGCCACAAGCCTGGAGAACACACACACACATGTGCGAATGCAAGCACGCACACACACACACTGACGCATGCACACACACACACACACACACACACACACCAGCACAGAGATTAAGAGACAGATCAGATGATTGAGAGGGAGGAGACGGTCCATTGCTCATGTCATCTGATTATGATAGAGTCCTGAGCATCAGATGAGTCGATATTATTACAGTAATCTGTTGTAATCTCAGTGAGCCAGGGAGCTGTTACCTCCTGCTGGGGACGTGCAGCATATTGGTTTGGTGGTGGTGTGTCTATGTGTGTCTGTGTGTGTGTGTGTGTCTATGTGTGTCTGTGTGTGTCTGTGTGTGTGTGTGTGTGTGTGTGTATGTGTGTGTGTGTCTATGTGTGTCTATGTGTGTGTGTGTGTGTCTATGAGTGTCTATGTGTGTGTGTGTGTCTATGTGTGTCTATGTGTGTGTGTGTGTCTATGTGTGTCTATGTGTGTGTGTGACTATGAGTGTCTATGTGCGCGTGTGTGTCTATGTGTGTCTATGTGTGTGTGTGTGTCTATGAGTGTGTGCATCTGCGAACGCATACACACGGGGGGCACTTATAGTGCTTGGACAGGATTTGCTGGCTTGTGCTTAATAGTCTATTGACGCACCCGTGCGTCAATCTAAGTAAAATAATAAAAAGATATCCCATCAAAATCTGTCACATTATGCTAGAGATATCACATCTCAATCTGTCAGATTATGATAGAGATATCACATCTCAATCTGTGAGATTATAATAGAGATATCACATCTCAATCTGTCAGATTATAATAGAGATATCACATCTCAATCTGTCAGATTATAATAGAGATCACATCTCAATCTGTCAGATTATAATAGAGATATCACATCTCAATCTGTCAGATTATAATAGAGATCACATCTCAATCTGTCAGATTATAATAGAGATATCACATCTCAATCTGTCAGATTAGAGATATCACATCTAATCTGTCAGATTATAATAGAGATATCACATCTCAATCTGTCAGATTATAATAGAGATATCACATCTCAATCTGTCAGATTATGCTAAAGATATCACATCTCAATCTGTCAGATTATGATAGAGATATCACATCTCAATCTGTCAGATTATAATAGAGATATCACATCTCAATCTGTCAGATTATGCTAGAGATATCACATCTCAATCTGTCAGATTATGCTAGAGATATCACATCTCAATCTGTCAGATTATGCTAGAGATATCACATCTCAATCTGTCAGATTATGCTAGAGATATCACATCTCAATCTGTCAGATTATGCTAGAGATATCACATCTCAATCTGTCAGATTATGCTAGAGATATCACATCTCAATCTGTCAAATTATGCTAGAGATATCACATCTCAATCTGTCGCATCCACCTATGTTGGCCTTCCAAATCTACGGTGGAAGGTGGCCGAGCTACAGCGGTGTTTGTCAGACCATGAGACATCCCGAAAATCGGTCTTCTCACAGAAATGTCTGTAGCGTCTGAACGTTATGACCCTTCTATGGAAAGGGCAGACTCTCAGGAACACGATGGTGTTCTCAGTCTTGCTATACGAACCACAGAATAGTCATGGGACTCGTCTGAAGGAAACCCATACAAACAAATGGAAGTATAGAGGTAGTTTTGTGTCCCAAAAAATAAGGGGTTAAATATGTGTAAATATTTCCTTTCTTATATCTGCTAGATATGGGACAGATACTTCAAAACCTTTTTCCTTGTGATAATTTTTTTTTAACTATATTTTTTGCCATTTATGAATTCAATCTGTTTCTATCGGCGATAGTAATAAAGGCCAAATTAAATATTTTTGCAAATATTATTATTATTATACCTAAAGGGGTCCTAAAACAGCTAAATGATCCATGGTATGACCATTTTAAAACAATTCCATGTGTTAGTTTAGTACCTACAGAGAGGGTTAGTCTGTAAGCCCTTTCCTCATGTCTCTCTGCTCGCATCACAACTTGCGCAAGGCAACACGACCTGCGTCACATCCATGCCTCTCTAATCACACACCATCCCATTTACAGATTCATACAGAGCTCCCCCTGCACAGTCCACATTTGTCACCATCATTCTTTTGGGGAATTATAATCTGTCGTAATTTGCTGTAATTTGCAGACCTTCATAATCAGGACAAATCCATTTAATCTGCTTCTAAGTACCCCTCCAGAATCTAGATTAGACTAAGTATGACACACTGTCATTGTCTTTCACTAATTGGTGCTCTGAGAGTTTCATGTACTGTATGCAGAGTGGGCTGATTCGCTGTGTCATCATTAGGGTCAGGAGTTATTCCTGACAATATTTGGGCCGCAGAGTTTCTCCTGGTCAGGTCACATGGTCTGGAAAACACCCGGCCCTAGTCATCATCGCAGAAACATCAGGGAGAGTAAAAAGGAAGAGTGAGCTTATTAGTTGACACTCGCCTCTGCTGTTGACTACAGGTCTGGACGCACTGGTGATTTGGGGCAGACAGGAGCCCATGTCCAGTTCAGTCAGAGTCAGCTCATTCATGAAGTAAGGCAGCTGCACACACACACACACACACACACACACACACACACACACACACACACACACACACACACACACACACACACACACACACACACACACAAACAAACAAAGAAATGTAATTTCGCTCCTCTGTGTTGCTTGTTTCCAGTGGATTTTGTGGTTATGTTGGCTATATACTACTAGACAATTACGAAATAGAAACATTGTACAAGCTCCCCTTACTTCTGAAGAGGGGATTTTACACTGTGAGAGCTCACACACTCACTCTGATTTTGCTCAACTTTTTCTGGATCTTTCTGGAGACAATGTCCGCCCAATATTTCTCACGCAGGAAGTCCCAGAATATTCGACCAATCAGTGCATTGACCCAGTCAGTGTTGTCCTCCACCGGGAACTCTGGGAAATCACAGGTGCACTGTAGGGAAATATATACGCCACTACAGATTAACACACTATTTAATCATATAATCTATCTGTTTCTAGATGTTTCATTCAGGTGGTCAGCGGAACTCACCCTCACTTTGTTGGTGGGGCTTGTCTCTGTGCTGTTGAGGGGTGGACTGGGCAGGGGGCTGGGCTGCTCTGAGGGCAGGAAACGAGCCATGTAGGTAGGGTAGTCCAGCAGTGGAGAGCCCATCCTGGATGGTTGGATGGAGGGGGCAGAAGGGGGAATGGGGAGGTCCTCTTCAGTGCTCCCAATCCTGCTGGAACCTCTGCTGTCCTGGGACTGTCTTGATGGGCTCACCCCTCGCAATACCGGCACATCTAGATACAGAGATGACAGCTGTCGGTTCACAGATTTTACATTGTTGTGATCATTTCTTTTAAGTGTTACATGAGAGTGCATCTGTAAGGAAATGTGTAATATTCTCAGCGATAGATTTAGCTTCAGGGGACTTAGTGGACTGTCTAAGACGTAGGACAACACTGTTCAGTTTACTACCAGGACAGACCAGAGCAGGGACAGAAACATGTCTGGTTAAGTGCTTTGAGAGCATCACGACAGTACTATATTCTCCTACATGTCCACGCATCTGTAATCTACAAATGAATCATCCTGAAATACATTGAACTGGAGCATATAATCCACTAGAGTAACATTTGCTTGATTTATCCTTCCCTTTCCACATGTATTGCTAATGCATTATATTTTCATGGCCAATATATGTACTGTGAAGATTTGTCATTACACAAAAAACACAAATAAAATACTAACGCAAAGTCAATTAAATGAGGGAAAAAGACAACCATACAAGACAACAAAAACAAACAAAAACAGTTTATCCTACCTGATCTGCACACACATCTGCCAGGCCTCTCATTCTCCTTCTCCTTCTCCATTACCATGGACGCGGACAGGAAGTGATGAAACCACTCCTCCTTCTCTCTTCCTGTCCGTCCGAAGAGGTATAGGGTTGTGGGGAGGTTGGCTGCTGGTTTGGGGTTGGAGGTGGGTCGTGTTTGGAGTTGGGGGTTTCCCCCCTGCTCCTCTTTTGGCGTCTCCACTGTGCCCCTCCCCTCCTCCATGACCCCCTCTCCCTCTGCCAGCTCAATGCAGATAGGGTACTTCAGGTTCCACAGCCTCTTACGGGCTAGCTCAGAGGGCAGCAGGAACACCTGGTATTACAACTAGACTTATTAGAAACCTCTTATAACACAACATTAATACATCTGGTTATTATGCTTTCAGACCATCTCAAAAAACATTGCAAGCGCCATGCTAAACCAACTGGGCTACAGGGGACCACTAAGATTATTGTATGTAACACACATATAAAATACATTTTAAAAACATCTCAATGTTTTATGAAGTCAATGAATAAAATATAAAACTTTGCATCATATTTCCTCAAATGAAGCGTTAAGCTTTGAACAGCGAGGGTAAGTTGACAGACCAAGCAGACAGACCTTGCTGTGTCGTAGCTGGAAGCAGCGTGTGCTGACAACCGCAGCCTCGGGAGGCTTTTCATCGTAGGTGGCTCTGCGGCTGATGTTGTTCCTGGGGTAGTCCAGGCGAAGGCAGTGCCCCTCCAGGCTGGCGAACACAGAGTGGGTCAGGGACAGGTGGTAGGTCTCTGGGTCGTACTCAAACATCTCGTTCAGCCAGCCCTGAAACCAATGGGAACATACCCAGTTATATAGTGAGACAGTAAGCGAATACTTGAACGTCACATGGGAATACACTGAGAGCATGCTTCAATGACTACGACAAGCTGTTGTGTAACACGCTATTTTATATGTTGATAATAGCTTGTCCTTCAGAACACATGTCAATGCAGTTAGTCAAAGAGTGAACATACACCATGACACATAGAGAAAGCTACAAAGCAAAACATCTATCAATATTAGACTTGACTCTTCGGGGAGCCTAGGTCCTTTAAATGGTGTTAGTGTTAGAGAGGAAAAGTCTCAAAACTCCCTCGCACTGATGTCCACGACTAACTGTTCACCCCAAGGCTCAATCTGACATCCACTTTCCAAACAAACCCACCAAATAACCAAGGGAATTATCCCTCCTCACAAAGATAACCTCTCTTTCCCCCTGTGGCGCTACACTTTACCACTGATAAGACTGCCAATGAACCTGAGAAATTACACAGCCCCAGCCTCTCTGCTCAGTTAATTGCCTCTGGAGCTGATTACGCTGGGTCGGAGCTGTACCCTGCATCTGGCAAGGCTGTGCTCTGCTCTTCTGTGCTCTGCCCTGCTGTTCTCAGCCAAGGGAGACAACACTAATGAGGCTCTGTATCTCTTTAAGTTTGGAGGAACTTTTTTATTGGGCGACGTTAATTGCATCCCAGGCACTTTTAGCTATCGCACAGGCACCACATTAGAAATAATTCAGGCTCAGAGAGGGAGAGAGGGGGGAATGGGAAGTGCTGACTTGTTTTAGGAAGAAAAGTTCTAAGAAGTGCACGCCGCATTATGTAGGATTTTTAAATATTTTTTCTATTCAGCCAATTCTTGTGTGGGTGTCAAGATCTGTAAAGACCAAGGCCATTTTCTGACTCCATGGTTATAAGTTCCCATTCAGACGTAGCTGGTCTTTTGTGCTGAGAGAAATGAACTGTACAAAAAGGAATTCACCTTCAGCCTCTTATCTTTTTGGGGGGAATTTATTTTCACTATTGAACACTATCTTACCTTGAGGACGTCTGATTCGTTGCCGAGGGCATCAGCCTGCTTAACAACCTCAGTCAGGGCCTGAACGTCTCTGTGTGGATGTGGCTGAGCAGTGTGTCTGGTTGAGCCCAACCTGATGAGCAGCAGCCCCAGCAGGAAGCCAAAGGCCACGCCCAGAGCCAGGCCTGATATATAGGGGCCCAGGGGAAGGATGAAGTAGGCGTAGGACAACACAGCCACACAGAACAACACCATGTGTGGTGGAGGAGGTGGAGAGGTGGGTTGAACAACCACACGATGGGGTCCTGAGGAGATCAGCGAACCAGGCAATCTCCGCGGGCGCCTGTGATGATGACTCTCAATGGCAAAAACCTGCATGACTTCATCGTAGGTGCAGATCTCAAGTTCCTCTGAATTGTCGTTGGGTTTGTTACCGTGGTGATCGTGGACAGAACATGTTCTAGTGGGCAGACCCTTCTTTGGGTGTTTGACACACGGCCAGTCAAACACCGGCGGAGAGTCACCATCCGTTCTCTTGGTGCTCCGCAGCGGAGACTCTGTGATGCCCACCTCCGTGCTTTCCATCCTCCCCACATAGACACCTCTGGAGCTGGGGGAGCCAGCTGAGTGAGTCCCTGTAGCTCTCTGGTGCTTGGGGCTGCCTGCTGCTGCATTCTCCTTCTCATCCCCCATGATCTTACTGAAAATACTGATAGGTTTACTGAACATAGGCTCCTGCATGGCCTCAGAGAACTTCCGCTTCGTGTCCTCCAGCTCTATTTTGAAGAAGCCCGCCTTGGTGCCCTCGGACGGGGATAGAGCGATGGGCGAGGGTGGCGCGGTACGGGAGTCTCCGTCACTCCTTCCCTTAGGCTGAGTCAGGTTCTTCCACTGCAGGTGCAGGTTGAGGCGGGAGTCAGACTTGGACTGCGACACCTCTGGCTCTGAGCGGGAGATCTCAGTAGAGATGGACTTGACTAGGCTGAGGAAGGGCCTGGGTCTGAGGGATGAGCCATGAGGGAGCTCCAGCTCCGTGGACAGGGACTTGACCAGGCTAGCCAGTGGCCGGTGGGTGGGGGTGGCTGGGCTGGGGGAGAGGAAGCTGGGGGCTGAGTTGGAGCAGTCCCCCAGGGACCCAGGTGAGGAGGGGGAGAGGGGTACGTGGAAGGCTGGGGAGTCCAGGCAGTGTTGGTTCTCCTCTTCCATGGAGTTCTGTCTCTCCTTGGAGAGGGAGATGTAGGGAGTCTGGTCGTCATAGTCGTTGTGTTCAAGGGGGAAGATGAGCTCGTTGTCATCCAGACTGTCCCACTCACCCTCTGTGCCTGTTAGCTGGATCACGATGCCCCTCCTGAGCCCGACATGGTGGGCCCTAACTGGGGGAGCAGAAAAGGGAAAGTGGGCAGGGCTCTGGGGGTCATGAGGTGGCCTTAAACCTCCCACTCCATCATCTCCTTCTTCTCTTCCTCTTGCCACATTTTCTCCTATCTCTGCCATTTATTGTCTTATCATTGTAGACCCGAGGCACCTAGGAGTCAGCAAAAGAAAGATCAACCCAGTCAGCTACTGTTCATGATTAAGTCCCAGGAGAAAGAGAGAAGAGAAAGAGAGAGAGCTTCTTTTCATATGTTACGCCTCATTTTCATCATTAGCATTCCTTTCAGTGAGAGTCTGCCCTTCGTGTTCATGCAAGGAGGTGTGAATGCAGCTTGGCAAGCAAAGGGAAGTGACATAATTGTAAATCTCTGTGTTGACGTTTGCCTACATCTGAATTAGGCCCCCGATAGATAACAACCTCTCCGTCTCCCGCTGCCGTCGCTTCACATTTCAAATCAAATCAAATGACATGTTATTGGCCACATACACATGGTTAGCAGATGTTAATGCGAGTGTAGTGAAATGCTTGTGCTTCTAGTTCCGACAGTGCAGTAATATCTAACAAGTAATATAATAATTCCACAACAACTACCTAACCTACACAAATCTAAGTAAATGGATGGAATAAGAATATGTCCATATAAATAAATATATGGATGAGTGATGACCGAGTGGCACAGGCAAGATACAATAGATGGTATAGAATACAGTATATACATATGGGATGAGTAATGCAAGATACATAAACATTTTTAAAGTGGCATTATTAAAGTGACTAGTGATTTGTGTGTGTGTGTGTGTATGTGTGTAGGTTTGTGCTTGGAAAGTACAGAAATAGATAAGAGAGTTTCCTCCCCAAATGTTGTTTAAAGTAGGGCAGAGCACTGGGCTTGAATCCAATGCTGTACTTTGGGGGCCTGTTGCTCCAAATACCATGCAGATTTGGGGTGGAAGAAGTACTGATTAAAATGTAACATTACACTCATTCACAAGGCTAGACTAATATATTAATAATTTCATGTATATGAACAGGGAAAAAGACACATTTTTCATATAAGCTTGATGTAAACACTGTTTGTAGAGGTGTTGGCCTATCACATCATAGAATAAGCATATGTGCACTTCAGCTCTGACCAATCGTATGATTGGGAATCTATTATACACACTTCTCTGCATTGTTGCCATGCAACCAAGTGATTTTTAAATTCACCTCAATCAAGGCACTTCAGATGACACTCTCAGAGAAAATAAGATGTACTCTATGTGTCTCTCAGACTCATCCGTCTAAGAGACATCAGTTGGTTTTACTCTGATCCCTGCCGTCAGAACCCAGAGCAGTCCAGAGCAGCCCGCCAACACGATCTGATGACTGCTTCAGCAGCTTAAAGAGCAGCTTATGTAATACTAAGATGAATGGTAACGGTAGTCAGAGATGCTTTCAATCACCTCCTCTTGGCAGCCATTTAACATCTATTCTACACCATGGTACTAAAGAGCTGAATGGCAGAATTGGCAGTAGGCCTGGCTATAACATTATAGGCATTAAAGGCAGCTAGTAGTCCAAGTCAGTCCAAGAAAAGAGCATGTGTTGATCAGTGGACAGGAGGAAGATGTTGATCAGGACCCTATGAGATACACTACATTGCATTTGGAAAGTATTCAGACCCCTTGACATTTTCCACATTTTGTTACGTTACAGCCTCATTCTGAAATGGATTAAATCATTTCCCCCCTCATCAATCAACACAAAATACACAATAATGACAAAGCAAAAACAGGATTTTAGAATATTTGCAAATTTATAAACAAAAAAACTGAAATATCACATTTACATAAGTATTCAGACGCTTTACTCAGTACTTTGTTGAAGCACGTTTGGCAGAGATTACAGACTTGAGTCTTCTTGGGTATGACGCTACAAGCGTTGCACACCTGTATTTGGGAAGTTTCTCCCATTTTTCTCTGCAGATTCTCTCTAAATCTGTCAGGTTGGATGGGGAGCTTCGATTCACAGCTATTTTCAGGTCTCTCCAGAGATGTTCGATCGGGTTCATGTCCGGGCTCTGGCTGGGCCACTCAAGGATCTTCAACGACTTGTCCTGACTCCTGCATTCTCTTGGCTGTGTGCTTAGGGTCGTTGTCCTGTTGGAAGGTGAACCTTTGTCACAGTCTGAGGTCCTGAGCGCTCTGGAGCAGGTTTTCATCAAGGATCTCTGTACTTCGCTCCGTTCATCTTTCCCTCGATCCTGACTAGTCTCCCAGTCCCTCCAGCTTTAAAACATCCCCATAGCATGATGCTGCCATGTTTCCTCCAGACGTGACGCTTGGCATTCAGGACAAAGAGTTCAACCTTGGTTTCTTCAGACCAGAGAATCTTGTTTCTCATGGTCTGATAGTCCTTTAGGTGCCTTTTGGCAAACTACAAGCATGTGCCTTTTACTGAGGAGTGGCTTCCATCTGGCCACTCTACCATAAAAGTCTGATTGTTGGAGTGCTGCAGAGATGGTTGTCCTTCTAGAAGAGTGACCTGGTTGTCCTCTCCGTCAGAGTGACCTCCCGGTCACCTCCCGGACCAAGGCCCACGTCCAATTGTGAGATGTTCGACGAGCAGGTGTCCACATACCTTCAGTCATGTAATGTATAGACAGGGAATAAGATACCATTTCAGATGCAGACTAGGTCAATTACTCTGTGAGTTAAACTCCACCATCTGTGGTTGGTTATGTAACTGCATTATGATGCTATGGCACAAATTCTACAGCATCTGGCGGCAGATTCTCTGTAATCCCTTCAGCCAAAATGGGCTGGAGAGCCATCAGATATTAGAGTCACAGAGTCGCAGACAGCATTAGACCTGCCTCTCAGCCTGGGGACAGGGGGATAGAAGGCAAGTTCTGCAGGGTGAATGGGTGCACAGTGCATTTACATGAATAGTAGAAATAGACACAGGTGCATGAGTGCACACACACAAACACACACACAAACACACACACAAACAAGCTCTACAGATGGTCATACTAACAACCAACTATCTGTTGATAAGTAACGGCTTGCTAAGGTTACAGTTTGGGTGAGGGTTAGAATAAGGGTTAGGGTAAGGGTTAAGTTTAGTGTTAGGACTAGGATTACGGTAAGGGTTCAATTTAGGCTTAGGATAAGGGTTAAATGTAGAGTTAGGGCTAGGGTCAGTAGATAGTTAGTTGAAATGTTACTGATAGTCTGTAGAGCATCTACCCAAATAAAGCGTTACCAGATATTCTGAGAATAAAGCCCTTTCCTCAGTCTGTAGAAATCTATGGCCTAAACCAGTGGCATCACTGTACTGTGACAGACATGTCTGCATCACTGTACTGTGACAGACATGTCTGCATCCCAAATAGCACCCTATTTCCTTTATAGTGCACTACTTTTGACCAGAGCCCATACAGTGCCTTCAGAAAGTATTCATGACCCTTTCCACATTTTGTTGTGTTACAATGTGAGATTAAAATGGATTTAATTGTAATTTTTTTGTCAACAATCTACACAAAATACTCTGTAATGTCAAAGTGGAAGAAAAATTCAAAATTCACTACTATATCTTGATTAGATTCAATGCTGATTGCTCAGTTTGGTCGGGTGGCCAGCTCTAGGAAGAGTCTTGGTGGTTCCAAACTTCTTCTATTTAAGAAGGATGGTGACACTGTGTTCTTGTGGACCTTCAATGCTGCAGAAATGTGTTGATACCCTTCCGCAGATCTGTGCCTTGACACAATCCTGTCTCGGAGCTCTACGGACGATTCCTTCAAACTCGTGGCTTGGTTTTTGCTCTGACATGCACTGTCAACTCTGGGACCTTAGATAGACAGGTGTGTGCCTTTCCAAATCATGTCCAATCATTTGAATTTACCACAGGTGGACTACAATCAAGTTGTAGGAACATCTCAAGGATGATCAATGGAAACAGGATGCATCTGAGCTCAATTTCGAGTCTCATAGCAAAGGGTCTGATTACTTAATAATGTATTTTTGTTTCAAAAAAATTTATACATTTGCAAACATTTCTAAAAACCTGTTTTCACTTTGTTATTATGGGGTATTGTGTGTAGATTGATGAGATTTTTATTTATTTAATCCATTTTAGAATAAGTCTGTAACGTAACAAAATTTGGAAAAAGTCGAGGGGTCTGAAAACCTTCAAAATGCACTGTATATGGCCTTGTGTTTTAGGTTATTGTCCTGCTGAAAGGTGAATTTGTGTAATTAATAATGTCACCATTCTCAAAGGAATATTCTATGTATTTTATAGTTTACCCATCTACCAATAGGTGCTATTCTTAGTGAGGCATTGGAAAACCTCCCTGTTCTCTGTGGTTGAATTTGTGTATGAAATTCACTGCTCGACTGATAACTAATATGACGTGTGGCGTACAGAGATGAGGGAGTTATTAAAAAATCATGTTAAATACTGTTATTGCACACATGCAACTTATTATGTGACTTGTTAAGCACAATTTAGGCTTGCCATAACTAATTTAGGCTTGCCATAACTCATTTAGGCTTGCCATAACTCATTTAGGCTTGCCATAACTAATTTAGGCTTACCATAACTCATTTAGGCTTGCCATAACTCATTTAGGCTTGCCATAACTAATTTAGGCTTACCATAACTCATTTAGGCTTGCCATAACTCATTTAGGCTTGCCATAACTCATTTAGGCTTGCCATAACAAAGGGGTTATGAAGTGCTTCGAAAGGCTGGTCATGACACATATCAACATCATCACCCGAGACACCCTAGACCCACACCAATTTGCAGACCGCCCCAACAGATCTACAGATGACACAATCTCAATTGCACTTCACACTGCCCTCTCCCACCTGGACAAGAGGGGAAATAGCTATGTGAGAATGCTGTTTATAGACTACAGCTCAGCGTTCAACACCATAGACCCCTCCAAGCTCATCACCTCGCTAGGGACCCTGGGACTGAACCCCTCTCTCTGCAAGTGGATCCTGGACTTTGTGACGGGCCACCCCTAGATGATGAGGGTAGGCAACAACACCTCCGCCACGCTGACCCTCAACATGGGGGCCCCTCAAGGGTGTGTGCTTAGTCCCCTCCTGTACTCCCTGTTAACCCACGACTGCGTGGCAGTGCACGACTCCAACACCATCATCGACTTTGCTGATGACATGATGGTTGTATGCCTGATCACAGACGGCGATGAGTCAGCCTACAGGGAGGAGGTCAGAGACTTAGCAGTGTGGTGCCAGGACAACAACCTCTCCCTCACCGAGGAGCTGATTGTGTATCATAGGAGAAAAAGGGGACAGCAGTCCCCCATCAACATCGACGAGGCTGCTGTGGAGCTTAACATGGTCCACATTAACCTGCACAGTCGTAAAGAGGGCATGGCAGCGCCTCTTCCCCCTCCCCCTCAGGAGACTGAAATTATTTGGCATGGGCCCTCAGATCCTCAAAAGGTTCTACAGCTGCACCATCGAGAGCATCCTGACTGGTTGCATCACCGCTTGGTATGGCAATTGCCCCGACCTTGACCGCAAAGAGCTACAAAGGGTGGAGCGGACAGCCCAGTACATCACTGGGGCCGAGCTCCCTGCCATCTAGGACCTCTATATTAGCTGGTGTCTTGGGAAGGCACAAAAAATTGCAAAAACTCCAGCCACCCAAGTCATAGACTGTTCACTCTGCTACCGTCCTGCAAATGGTACCAGAGCATTGGATCTCGGACCACCAGGCTCCGAGACAGCTTCTACCCCCGAGCCATAAGACTACTAAATAGTTCATTAATGGTACCCTACTGTCTGCACTGACTCTATCTTGCACTGACCCTACGCACACTCACTAGACTATATATACACACCATATACACAGTAACTCACACATTCACAAATACTACACACACACACGCATACCGAGACAACACAAACACACATACATACACTTTTACACTCATCATTTGCTGTTGCTAGACTGTTCTTTATTTAACTCTTATTATTATCTATCCGGATGCCTAGTCACTTTACCCTGCCTTCATGTACATATCTACCTCAAGTACCTCTGCACTGTGATCTGGTACTCCTTGTATATACTGTACCTCCATTCTTGTGTATTTAATTTAATTTAATGTGTTAGTTACTATTTTATTGTGTATTATTATTTGATCAACTCTGCATCGTTGGAAAAGGTTCGCAAGCAAGCATTTCACTGTATAGTCTACACCAGTTGTATGTGATAAATACAATTAATTTGATTTTGAATACTTATTGACTCAAGACATTTCAGCTTTTGATATATTATTAATTTGTAAAAAGGTCTAAACATGATTCCACTTTGACATTATGGGGTATTGTGTGTAGGCCAGTGACATTTTAAATTCAGGCTGTCACACAACAAAATGTGGGAAAAGTCAAGGGGTGTGAATAGTTTCTGAAGGCCCTGTAGGACTCTGCCCTATATATTACTAAAATGGGTGCCATTCGGGCAGCGTCCATGGTTATGAAACACCGCAGCATTATCTATCAATCAGCATTATCCTAGACAGGCTCAACCATGGCTTGGCTAATATAATGCCTCTGATCCTGTCAACTGCATGACACACAATGATGAGGATTTGACGTGCCAACTCGGCGCGTGATGTAAAGAGCAAGAAGGAGTACATCCAGTCAGTGGCACATGCAAAGTGCGGCATTATGCTGGTGCACACTGGCAGTATAGAACAAAACAAATGATTACGAACTAGTTTACCAGTTTCAGTAGTACGTGGATTTTCTATTGTTTCTATTTCTATTATTGACCCCTCAATAAAAGTAAAATTCGACATAAAATTGATTCCAAATCTCATGTGTACTGTACTATTCAATACAGGCTCTAGAGGAAAACTTCAGAGGCAGCAGCTAGTATTTGCCCTGTTAATCTGAGATTTCATTCTGTCTATATAGGAGTTATGGAGGATGACTGTTACTCTACTCCTCCTAGGGCAAGTCAATATTCTCCATCGCAACCAGAGAATTACTGCACAGACCAAGCCAGACAGACAAACAGACAGACAAGCAGGCAGGTCTGTTCCTACTGCTGCTCTCCTCTCAGACCATGCAGTGTCAATACATCTCTCTGAGTCTGATCAGTCTGAGTCTGATCAGACAGGGGGACAGTGCCAGAGAACCGGATTAACCATAATGCAGGCTTTCACTGTAAAGTCAGACAAATCATGCTAGGAGGATTATGGACAAAAATAATAACGGATATGTTTGGAATCTGGAAACGTGTTTATGCATGATGACTTTGTTTGCTTTATGCAAACATCACTGAGAGAGATGAGTGACAGCAGTAGGCCTATAGATATCTTCCAAATAAACTGGAAGTGGTACAGGATAATGACTAGTGAGCTCATTGATACATGTATGGTATAAATAAATGGTGATCAGTTATGGTTATAAATGATGCTCTGTCTAGAGACAAAAGGCAAAACGTTGCTGACATGTTGTTATGACATTCAATTAAATAAAGCATTTCAAGAAATAGGTTTATGTTTATGTTTTAATAGTTCTTAAAGAGTACATTTTTTAAAATCAAAAACCAGATAGGTAATTTGATGAGGGAAGTCAGTTCAGAACAAATTCTGATTTACAATGTCAGGCTTCCCCAGGAAAACCTTAACGACACTGGGCCAATCTGTGAGTTAATTTGACCATTGGAAAAAGAGCTACCTTGTAAATACTGCAATGCAGGTTGGATTGAGCCCCTAATCTTAATTTTCAAGGTGATGATTACACTTTTCTTCCCAACACAATACATGTGAGTCTACATTTCAAATGTGTATTTTATACCCCATTAGGGATTCGAATGTAGACCTCAAGTGGCAACAGATGTCAGGAACTCGGCGCCTTACCACTGTGAGCTAACTGTCCAGGGGGTCTTTTGCTCGCGACGCACACAATGTTATTATCAGAGCGTGTCAGTGGATTTCTGCTAAGTATGTCTACTGAGAAAGTTTTGGGACAGGTACATCTACGTTCACCCACCAACGAAATTAATATTTATTAGCAATTCCTCCCAACCACAACTTTTCACCTGAGATGTTGTGTTTGTGTCCGGGTCAAATGTACATTTTGAAGGGGTTGGGCAAAGGCTGCAATTGGGGTTGACAGTTACCCTTAAAGTATTTGAACTTGAAATTAAATATTTCGAGGCTCCAAAACATATTCAATTAAAAAGCAATAATATCAAGTACCAAAACTGAATTCAATTTACCTGGTTATCGCTGCAGCATGGACACAAACCACACCACTTCTTCTGTATTGTTCAATTATCACTGACACATCGAGAAGCGACTCCAGTCTCCACGATTAACTTGACAATACGATTTACAATTCGATAGTTTTTATTCTCCAAAATAACGGTGTGTCAAGGTTGTCAAATGCGACCTAGAGAGATGTCCTGCGAAATGCTCATAGTGCGCGCTTGTCACATCACAAGCCTGGTTTGCTGCGCCCACTTGTATCAACAATGTTAATTCTTCACGGCGGACCGCAGTAAGAATAATTGACGGTTGTTCGTGTTCAGTGATGTGTAGTGACTGTCTATTAAAAAGAGAAAGGTGCGCTGCCCACTGATCTTTTAATAGAAAATATAGTGTGACTCTAGTTCCACCACACGCTGCGCTCGTGCACACCTCCCATTTGCGGACTCTGTTCTAGATAAGACACGCGCTTCCAGCATCATCAGCAGAAGCTCTAGAGCTCCTCTCACCAATCTGATTATAAAAACCATGGCCGCAGTGCACTTTAATCCAGATGAAATAATCCAGCCTCAACACACTCTCTCCGAACGTTCTCACTCTCACACACACACGCACACACACCTAGAGTGAAACAGAGATGCTCAGTTGGTGTTGCTTCTAAAGCCTACCTCTCTTTTTTATAGAAGGTTTAGCTTTCTTACATAAATTCAAACAATTGTGAAACCACATATGAAATGGCCAATATCTTATTTCACACAAGCAAGCCAATAAAAAAAAATATACAATCACATGTTGTCTATTTTTCACAGGCCATGGATGCTATGACAATGCTCTCAACCCCATTCTATAGAAACCTTTATTAACTTGTCCTATAGATAAAATGAGCAGGAGTCAGCTCTCTGGCCTGGAGCAGGAGAACACTTATGAAAGCAGGGGAAAGGGAGAAAATAATGAATAGGGCACTCCATCTATCTTGGCCTAGATACAGAAAGCTCTGGAAATGACAAGGAACAGGGCATAGTGTTCAGACTCACTGCTGCAGCTGGGGAATACCCCCCCCCCCCTCCTCCTCCTCCTCTCTTTCTACCATCTCTCTCTCCCTCTCTCTCTTTGCCTCTCTCCCTCTCGCTCTTTCTCTCCTGCTTTCTCTCTTCTTCTCTTCCGCTCTCTCTCTCTTCTCTCTCATTCCCCTCTCTCTAGGATAACCCCCTACTAGAGGATACCTTTCTCTGCCCAAAGGAACAGTTCTTGTTGTAGCTATTCTCAACGACCGTTCATCCCTCTCCTCTAACACAACACTGATGTCACTGATGTTTTTTTCTTACCATGGGAGCAGAGCCAACATACTGAATACATAATCTACATCAAGCAGAGTCATCTCTTTCAAGTCCCATATAGACACGATCTGCATCTTAAATGTCAGCCTTCTCCCTATATAGTGCACTACTTTCTGCCAGGGCTCAAAAGCAGTGTACTATGTAGGGAATAGGGTGCCATTTGGGACGCAGACATGGTCCAATTGGCTTCTTCAGAGGTCCATGATATAAATGAGGAAAGACACATTTATTCTGAGGGGGACATTAATATATCATTATAATGACTGATTTACATAAGAATACATTTGCACTGACTATATTTAGAAACCTGATATCAGATAGTACATCTAGCAACATATTAATTTATTAACATACGATACTATGATAATTAGGTATTATCATACAGCAATTAGACAACTCTATATTGTAGTATATTGGCCTAATGACTGATTTGTCTACAAATTGTATTCAGACAATGTTGTTCCAACTTTAGACTTAATAACATAATACTGTAGATCCATGGTCTTATCTGGCATATAGGCATTATGATAATTAGACTACTGTATAATACTGTGCACATTCTATAGTGAAATTAAATGAGCACTTGGGCCCAGGGGGTTCTCTAACTAACCACTCCCCATCCATCCATGTGTGTGTTTATGGGTCTCCCCTTGCATACCTTGCCATCTGTTGACATATGCAGCTGTTCAAAAATAGCCCTCTCCATGGCACCAGAAACTTCCCTGAGTAGCCAACAGATAGGCACTAGGCTAAGGGGTAGTTGTGTGTATGAGAGTGTGTGTCTGCACAATGACCATGCATTTACTACCAACTCTACTCAAAATAAGGAAGACACCGTAAGAGCTTTGGATAGAGGGCCACTGTACACCTTTTGTATGGTTTCGGTTGGGAGTGTATTATTTGATTCAGATCCACAGGCAACAGGCCTACTCTTTAGGCATATCATTTCCACTGAAGCAGCTGTATCCAGTCCACCAAGTCACTTTGTGACATGGAACCTTTAGCTTTTCTTGACCAGTTTCAGGAATTCCACCATATCCATGGAACCAACGTGCGGCTAGACCCTACGGGGACCCAGGCTACCCGAGTGGAAAGCTTTGCCAACGGGGTGTGCTTCAGCAGAGAGCCGCTGAGTCCTGGGGAGATCTTCCTGGTGGAGATCGAGGAGAAGGAGCTGGGCTGGTGTGGCCACCTGCGGATCGGGCTGACCGCCAGAGACCCTCTGACCTTCGAAACGGTGCCTGAGTACTCCCTGCCGGACCTCATGGACCTGGGGGACAGCTGGGTGTTTGCTATCACACGAAACCACAACCGGGTGGTGGAGGAGGAGGCTGTGGCGCCTGAGGGAGAGGGGGCAGGAGATGGAGGGTTGGCCGGGGGTCATAGGTTAGGGGATGGTAGGGAAGAGGGAGGTAGGAGGCTACCTAGGCTCGGGGGTGGTGATGTGGAAGAAGAAGCGATTAATCCCAAACCCAAGACGTTCTTCACAGACTCCCACCTGCACATTGAAAGTTAAAATCCCCATGGACAAGCTGGTTGGTCGGAGTCGACCCGGACGCTACAGCCACATCTTGGATGACCTGTACAAGACCAATGCCCTCCCCCCCACTGCCAGACGTAGTCGGATAGGAGTGCTGTATGTGCCCAAAGGACAGGGCCTGGCGGACATGCATGTTGTCATTAACGGAGAGGATATGGGTGCATCAGCTAAGGGCATCCCAATGCTTCAGCCTTTGTTTGCTGTGGTTGATGTTTACTCTGCTACAAAGCAAGTTCGCATTGTCCAGGTGGAATATGGATGTAAGTGTCAAGTGAATGAAACCAAAACATATACAATACACACATACAAGTATTTCAGATTGAGGTCGTTGTAGTTTCTATTAATTAGTTTTAACAAGGCTTTTCTCTCTTTCTTTTCTCATCCCTTGCTTCAGTTTCCTCCCTGCAGACTCTGTGTAGAAAGTGCATCCAGAAAAACATAGTCCACAGGATGGCTCTGGACTGGCTGGAACTGCCTGAGAGACTCAAACACTACTGCAAGTATGAGTGACAGACAGCGCACTTTGGACTGAGCACCTCCTGAAGAAGCTTCTCACGAGAGCCGAACTTAAGATCCAAGCGGTTTATGCATTTCAGAAATGATAAATGTACTTAATGTGTTTATATTTTTGAGATCTTCTTTACAATGACTCCCTGGTCTCTTACCAGTTATGTTTTTAATTAATGATTGACCTATTATTTTTTGTCTGTCAGAGATGCCTTTTTGGAAAACTGGTAAATAAATGGATGACATCAACTTCTTATGATCTATTTTCCTCCTATATCTACCATACAGTTATTTGTGTCCGCTGTTCGTGTGTCCCGAAAAGTATTTTAGATGTATCACTTACTTAGGCTTCTTGTAACTCACTTGCTTCGTCAGGACTTTCTCCAAGAGTCAC
Source organism: Oncorhynchus mykiss (assembly GCF_057628025.1). NCBI lineage: Eukaryota > Metazoa > Chordata > Actinopteri > Salmoniformes > Salmonidae > Oncorhynchus > Oncorhynchus mykiss. The sequence goes on from NC_143041.1 coordinate 9,531,192, forward strand.
TTGTTGTCTCACTGTTTGTCCAACACTGACATCTAGTGGTCAAGATTTGAACCGTGGGCAGAGCTTGCATAATACAACTTGGTCACATGTGCGGAAGCTTATCTTGTAGCCCGATCCATTCTGTGCTGGCAGTCTATTTAAGTGGCGCTGTCAAAGCTCATCTCCACAAATAGTGTTCTTCCTTTACATTCAGAATGTCTTTTTGCTCATTTTTTGATGGCGAGGTCTATAAAGACCATTTCAAACCAGGTGAGTATTTATGAGATTAAGCACATTTTTGCTTTGATTGGTGTTGTAACTTGCTCTTGTTTCAGGATTAAATACGACTGAACCGTTACTACAGGCTAATTAATCAGTTATATAAGCTGCAGGTTAGGCTACTACTCTTATGTGTTATACAAGGTTTGTATAAAAACCTCACTACATCTAAAATAGCCATTACATGTATTATAATGCAATATAAATATCTTGTTACGTACATAATGTGTATCTTTCCTTAATGATGACGTAACCCTCTACACCCCTCTACCTGGTTCTCTCTCTAGGTATGTATGTGTGTTCTCAGTGCAACAACCCGCTGTTCTCCAGCAGGTCTAAGTTCCTCCACTCCTCCCCGTGGCCTGCCTTCACTGAGACCATCAAAGAGGACAGTGTCACCAAGATGATGGAGTCACTCACAGCCTTCAAGGTAGGCTGACTCTCCTAGAGATTTACATGAATGTCCCAGATTGTGCCTCTAAACCCCGATATTTAGCTGTAAATATCAGAGTTGGCCTTTAATGGGATTGTTTTCCCCAAAATCAGTGTCTCTTCTTACCTCAATCGTGTAATGTTGTGGTAATGGTGTCCAGGTGCTTTGTGGGAAGTGTGGTAACGGACTAGGCCATGAGTTTGTCAACGACGGTCCGGAGGAAGGTATCTCACGATTCTGAATATTCAGCAACTCGCTCAAGTTTGTCCCAAATAAAGGTAACGTGCCGAAATACCAATCAGAAAAAAAGAACTGTTTGGTTTATGTGTAGTTGTGTTAATATGAACCTAGTTGAATGAGGATTTGCCTTTGTCAAAATAAAAACGTCCATATTTTGACTCACATTTGCTTTTCTATTTGAGTGTGTACTGAAATGCACTCTCCTCTCTCTCTTTCTCTTCACTCTCCTCACCTTGCTCCAGACAAACAGTAAGTCGAGTTGAGGAGCCCAAGCAGGTAGCTGTAGCCTCACATCACAGCCCTGTGTAAGGGACTGGTCAGTATGTGACGTGGACAGGAACAAGGCCCAGGAGGGACACCCTGTACACTGATGACTCTATGACCAGCCTGGAATACAGGGACACTCTAGAGAAACATTATTTTCCCCCAAGATAGTTGTTCTATAGACGTGGTAGTGTTTTTCAGTGCATCACAGATCTAAAGGCATTCCTTGAAAACCTCTTATAATAAGCATGCAGATCTAGTTCATCTTTAAGATATAGGTTACATTAAGATATAGGTTACGTTAAGATATAGGTTACGTTAAGATATAAGCCTATGGTGGATTATATGCTTTTTATGCTAAGCTGCAGTCCATTGCTTTGTAGCAGTTCAAGCATGTGAAGCAATTAGAGTTTTTTTTTGTTGTATTTTAGTTATTTGATTATTTATTTGAATATACTTACCATGTATTCTGTAAGGAGGGGACACAGTTGGTGCAAAGGTGTCATGTTCTTGAAAAAAACTCTCACTGCAATTTAGCCAAAGACATACGCAGGCTTGCTATCACATCTATGCATTTGATGTACATGTATACTACTCATTGAAATATCACTTCCTTATATTATGTAGATAAATATTGAACAATTAGCTGAATTTCGGGTTGTATGGACCATTTGTGATTTAACATTGCTACAGTATATTTGCACATTGAGCCATGTGAAATGGCATACTTGAATTGACTAGCATGATTGCTTATTATTTATATGATCTCGTATGTCATTTATGACTTGGAGTCTTCTGTTGTGTGATTCCCATGACATTCTTTTAATTAATACATGTTCTAACTGGCAATGCAAATGGAATAAACAATGATTTTTCTGGTATTAATACAATTGCACTGATGAAATGCAGATGCTTTGTTTATCGGTCATGATTCTATTATATTGATAACAATAAATTACTATAGTTTACTAAAACCATTGCCTCTGTTACATTGTCTCTCATTATTTATTCAGAAATTGAGAAATCCATTCGAATTGAGGTAATAGACATTTGCAATTCATGTCCAGCTGGAGGGGCTATCTCTGTAAATGAGCCTACTGAAAGCACCCCCCAGCTTGGCGCATCAGATTTTGCATGCCTGGTTGTGGGAAAGGAGTATTTTAAAGTAAGGAAAACACTCACCTGAATTGGCCAGATTTAGGTTGGTGGAACTTGAGGTGTAGATCGTTTTCACAAAAAATGTAGCTGAACATTATACACCGTACTGTGTTTAACGTCTTCGTGATGCAGTGTATAGTGTGTCACCAACATTTTGGCAGCAAGCTGCCTTTTAGTTATTTGATTATGTACCAAGGGGCCAGGGTTGATCTCTTTCTCTGTGCCCCAGCTTGAAGTCATTCTGTGGGCAGTGGCACAGACGGACCCTGTGGGGGAAGGAGTGGCCCTGCAGACCAGCTAGACTCAGAGGGGTATCATTTACTGTACCAGCACTACTGACAGACACACTGCCCTCTTACGCATCACATACTCACTCTTGACATGTTTCTGAAGCAGTTCCTACTCTGCTGTATCTGTCTTGAGGGAGCTGCTGTGTGTTTTTGTGGATTTCACCACAAGTGTAATGCTTATTTTCTTTAAAAAGGTTGATCCTTGTAGTGAACATTTACTGTATGACTAAATGTTTAAGAGAGTGTACTAGAGCCCATTAAAACAAAGCAGAGTTCAGACATTTTTAAACATATATAATCAACACACTGTAGACCTAAACATGAGTATAAATGCATACATTTTGACCTACGTATCCCTCAGTTACGCCCTTTGAAAACCAACATATGATCTCAACTCCATTAGAGTTAAACTGTCTGACCTGGCTGTTGTCATTGTAGTCAGAAAAGAAGAGGAAGACAATCTGTTTCCCTCCAGCAGGTGGCGTTTTTTTGTTGTTTCGCCCACCAAGCAAGGTGTGTTTGCATGGAGGTCAATGAGTGTTGAATTTGGCTAATACTTGAGGTTTATTTGATCTAATAGAAGTTCCGTCATGCTTAAGTTGTTATGAGTGTACTGATATAAGTACGACACAAGACATCCCAGCAACTTTGAGAAAAACACTTTATATCAGACTTGTCTCGAGGTAACTATACATATTCATAAAATGAGGCTAGTAGCATCTCTCGCCATTGACGTCAACAACCCTCATTGAATATTCAAAAATAGATTACAATAATTAGATGTATCCGCTGACTCCCAGCGGCAAGATTTTGATTAGATATTACATTTCAAGAACCCTCCCCCACACGCCCGTAGAACGGGTGCTGTGTGTGTGGGCTTCATTGTTTTCCGTCCAGGTAGTTATTGCTTATGCTAGTTTCAAGTGTTAGTTTTCAAGTTATTACATTTTTTTTCCTTCTATTTATTTCACCTTTATTTAACCAGGTAGGCCAGTTGATAACATGTTCTCATCTATAACTGAGACCTGGCCAAGATAAAGCAAAGCAGTGCGACAATATGGAATGGAACATGGACATGGAATAAACAAAAGTACAGTCAATAACACAATAGAAAAATCTATATACAGTGTGTGCAAATGGAGTAAGGAGGTAAGGAAATAACTAGGCCATAGTAGCAAAGTAATTACAATTGAGCAAATGAACACTGGAGTGATAGATGTGCAGATGATGATGTGCAAGTAGAAATACTGGTGTGCAAAGCAGCAAAAAAATAAAAAACTATATGGGGATGAGGTAGTTGGATGGGCTATTTACAGATCGGCTGTGTACAGCTGCAGCCGTACGCTGTTCAGATAGCTGATGCTTAAAGTTATTGAGAGAGATATTAAGTCTCCAACTTATTAAGTCTCCAACTATTTTTGCAATTCGTTCCAGTCATTGGCAGCACAGAACTGGAAGGAAAGGCGGCCAAAGCAGGTGTTGGCTTTGGGGATGACCAGTGAGATATACCTGCTGGAGTGCGTGCTATGGGTGGGTGTTGCTATGGTGACCAGTGAGCTGAGATAAGGCGGAGCTTTACCTAGAAAAGACTTATAGATGACCTGGAGCCAGTGGGTTAGGCGATGAATATGTAGCGAGGGCCAGCCGATGAGAGCATGCAGGTCGCAGTGGTCGGGGGTATATGGGGCTTTGGTGACAAAACGGATGACACTGAGATAGACTGCATCCAGTTTGCTGAGTAGAGTGTTGGAGGCTATTTTGTAAATGACATCGGCGAAGTCAAGGATCGGTAGGATAGTTAAAGTTATAGTCATAGTCATCAAGTGTGACCGACGGCCTGCGATTCATTTTTCATGAAATTAACAGTGGATTATGCTGGGAAAGTTAAACGTCACAACATGTTTTAAACCGCTCTGGTGACAAACATACTTTATTCCTTGTCTCCATTCATCCACATGACTGAGCTTTGCTACAAAATCTAATGAGTTGATAATCACGTGTGCTATTGCTGGGCTGGAATAGAAGTCTGCTCACCCAGTAGGTCAGGGATCAGAGGAGCAAGGTTGGCCAGGGCTCATATTTTTTTTGTTCACTAGAAATCCTGCTTTAGTAATAATATCCTACTTGTTTCTACTCAATTATCTATTGTTGTTTAGACTAAGATATCTAATCTTTACATACCAGTTAGCTGATTTGTACATTTTGAAGTGATGAAGTATTGATTCTTTCAAGTGAAGTGTTTAAAGTTGTTTTAATTGTTAAACTATTTTTCAAAATGAACTACTGTCAATGTTGATTAATCACATACACTATATAGACAAAAGTATGTGGTCACCCCATCAAATGAGTGGATATGGCTATTTCAGCCACACCCGTTGCAGACGTGTATAAAATCGAGCACACAGTCGTGCAATCTCCATAGACAAACATTGGCAGTAGAATGGCCTTACTGAAGGATAAGCTAATGACTGGGCTAACACTGCCAGCCTTTTAGGTCAATAATATGCTGTTTTTATTAACATTTTGTTGGCTTTATAATCATGAAAGAAATATAACTAGCTAGTAGCTAGCTAGTTATACCTAGGTAGCTTACAATGTTAGCTGACTGTTCTCAAAACAAACCTCATTGTTGCCATCTACTTCCTGTCCCTCATGCTAGTCTTTACAGCCAAATACAGTGGGGCAAAACAGTATTTAGTCAGCCACCAATTGTGCATGTTCTCCCACTTAAAAAGATGAGAGAGGCCTGTATTTTTCATCATAGGTACACTTCAACTATGATAGACAAAATGAGGGGAAAAAAATCCAGAAAATCACATTGTAGGATTTTTAATGAATTTATTTGCAAATTATGGTGGAAAATAAGTATTTGGTCAATTACAAAAGTTTATCTCAATACTTTGTTATATACCCTTTGTGGGCAAAGACAGAGGTTAAACGTTTTCTGTAAGTCTTCACAAGGTTTTCACACACTGTTGCTGGTAATTTGTCCCATTCCTCCATGCAGATCTCCTCTAGAGCAGTGATGTTTTGGGGCTGTTGCTGGGCAACACGGACTTTCAACTCCCTCCAAAGATTTTCTATGGGGTTGAGATCTGGAGACGGGCTAGGCCACTCCAGGACCTTGAAATGCTTCTTACAAAACCACTCCTTCGTTGCCCGGGCGGTGTGTTTGGGATCATTGTCATGCTGAAAGACCCAGCCACGTTTCATCTTCAATGCCCTTGCTGATGATAGGCTTTGTTACTTTGGTCCCAGCTCTCTGCAGGTCATTCACTAGGTCCCCCCGTGTGGTTCTGGGATTTTTGCTCATCGTTCTTGTGATCATTTTGACCCCACGGGGTGAGATCTTGCGTGGAGCCCCAGATCGAGGGAGATTATCAGTGGTCTTGTATGTCTTCCATTTCCTAATAATTGCTCCCACAGTTGATTTCTTCAAACCAAGCTGCTTACCTATTGCAGATTCAGTCTTCCCAGCCTGGTGCAGGTCTACAATTTTGTTTCTGGTGTCCTTTGACAGCTCTTTGGTCTTGACCATAGTGGAGTTTGGAGTGTGACTGTTTGAGGTTGTGGACAGGTGTCTTTTACACTGATAACAAGTTCAAACAGGTGCCATTAATACAGGTAACGAGTGGAGGACAGAGGAGCCTCTTAAAGAAGAAGTTACAGGTCTGTGAGAGCCAGAAATCTTGCTTGTTTGTAGGTGACCAAATACTTATTTTCCACCAGAATCTGCAAATAAATTCATAAAAACTCCTACAATGTGATTTTCTGGATTTTTTTCCCTCATTTTGTCTGTCATAGTTGAAGTGTACCTATGATGAAAATTACAGGCCTCTCTCATCCTTTTAAGTGGGAGAACTTGCACAATTGGTGGCTGACTAAATACTTTTTTGCCCTACTGTATCACTTCAGAAACGTCAAAATGTAAAATATTGATATTGCCAGCATTGTAGATCATTTCTCCCCTCTTGCTGCAGCTATAGCTCATCTCGTAATAACAGAAATTCTGTGAAAACCAGTGTGCTGCAAACATTGTAAAATGCAAGCCATTTGATTTGTTGCGAGGTGACACAGGGTTCCGACCCCTCTTCAGCTTATTTCTTCCATGGAAATTCCCCAGGCTTCGCGACGAGGCTAATGTTCCTAGCAGTGATGACAGATCCAACACATGACTGCACTTTCACTCTATTTAAATGTTGAAGGTAGGCTATAACACCTTTTCCACACTGATCTTCAACACGGGGGCCCCACAGGGGTACAAGCTCAACCCCCTCATGTAATCCCTGTTCACCCATGACTGCGTGGACATGCACGTCTCCAACTCAATCATCAAGTTTGCTGATGACAGAACAGTGGTAGGCCTGATTACCAACAACGATGAGACAGCCTCCAGGGAGGAGGTGAGAGCCCTGGTGGAGTGGTGCCAGGAAAATAAACTCTCCCTCAACGTCAGCAAAACAAAGAAGCTGATTGTGGACTTCAGGAGACAGCAGAGAGAGCACGACGTGGCCACAGCGGAGAGGGTCTAAAGCTTCATGTTCCTCGGCTTGTACATCACTGACAACCAGTGATGTAGTGGTACAAAAAGGTTGGTAAACTATAAACTTCTGTGGGCGATCGAGAGAAGACAAACAACCACCGATATAAACCAAAACATATTACATTTTCAGGACTGTATTGTTTGATTGCATTTTCATGCACGTCTTTAGGGAAGAAGGCCTAATGTAATTTCCTGTAGTTAACAATGACACAAAATGCACATCCCTCCCAAAATAGCTAATTTGGACTGGACACTAGAAAAGTCCAGAAAAATAGGATGTGCAGATGTTTATGTTCAAATGTGTTATCTTTTTAATTACGTTCATGCTCTTAGTATCTCATGTGAGATGCACTGCAATTCAGTGTTCTATATTTTAAACTGATAAAGTGCACCAGTGTAAAATGCCCTTAGTGGACTATAAAACCCTAGACCCACTCCAGTTTGCATACCGCACCAACAGATCCACAGATGATACAATCTCTATTGCACTCCACACTGCCCTTTCACACCTGGACAAAAGAAACACCTATTTGTGAATGCTATTCATTGACTACAGCTCAGCATTCAACACCATAGTACCCTCAAAGCTCATCACTAAGCTAAGGACCCTGGGACTAAACACCTCCCTCTGCAACTGGACCCTGGACTTCCTGACGGGCTGTCCCGAGTTGGTAAAGGTAGGTAACAACACATCCGCCACGCTGATCCTCAACATGGGCCCCTCAGGGGTGCGTGCTCAGTCCCCTCCTGTACTCCCTGTTCACTCATGACTGCACGGCCAGACAGACTCCAACACCATCATTAAGTTTGCTGATGACACCACACTGGTAGGCCTGATCACCGACAACGATGAGACAGCCTATAGGGAGGAGATTAGAGACCTGACCGTGTGGTGCAAGAACAACAAACTGTCTCTCAACGTGATCAAGACAAAGGAGATTATTGTGGACTACAGGAAAAGGAGGACTGAGAACGCCGCCATTCTCATTGACGGGGCTGCAGTGGAGCAGGTTGAGAGTTTCAAGTTCCTTGGCGTCCACATCACCAACAAACTAACATGGTCCAAGCACACCAAGACAGTCGTGAAGAGAGCACAACAAAACCTATTCCCCCTCAGGAGACTGAAGAGATTTGGCATGGGTCCTCAGATCCTCAAAAGGTTTTACAGCTGCACCATCGAGAGCATCCTGACGGGTTGCATCACTGCCTGGTATGGCAACTGCTCGGCCTCCGACCGCAAGGCACTACAGAGGGTAATGCGTACGGCCCAGTACATCACCGGGGCCAAGCTTCCTGCCATCCAGGATCTCTATATCAGGCGGTGTCAGAGGAAGGCCATAAACATTGTCAAAGACTGTTCCCTCTGCTACCGCAAGGCAAGCGGTACCGGAGCGCCAAGTCTAGGTCCAAGAGGCTTCTAAACAGCTTCTACCCCCAAGTCATAAGACTCCTGAGCAGCTAATTAAATGGTTACCCAGACTATTTGCATTGCCCCCCCCCCCCCCTGTCTTCTACACTGCTGCTACTCTCTTATTATCTACGCATTGTCACTATAATAACTCTACCTACATGTACATATTACCTCAATTACCTCGACACCGGTGACCCTGCACATTGACTCTGTACTGGTACCCCCAGTATATAGCCCTACTATTGTTATTTATTTTCCTCTTAATTTTTGGGGGAGGGGGGTTACAAGCTTGTAAGTAAACATTTCACTGTATTCGGAGCATGTGACAAATACAAATTTGATTTGATTTGTTCAAGAATGTTTGAGTTCTATGCATTGATCAATGCGGGGAACGCAATAATAAATGGGTAAACAATCATTAACAAAATAAAAAGTGAGTAAGTTCTATTTCACAAATAAAAAGGTCACGTAAATGGTGTTTTACGTGCGTTTACCCTTCACTACTACCCTGCTGACAACGTGGTGAAGAAGGTGCAACAGCAGCTCTTCAACCTCGGGAGGCTGAAGAAATGTGGCTTGGCCCTTGTAACCCTCACAAACTTCTACAGATGCACCATTGAGGGCATCCTGTCGAGCCGTATCACCGCCTGGTACGGCAATTGCACCGTCTGCAACCGCAGGGGTTTCCAGAGGGTGATGTGGTCAGCCCAATGCATCACCAGGGGCCCACTGCCTGCCCTCCAGGACATCTACAGCACCCGGTGTCACAGGAAGGCCAAGAAGATTATCAAGGACTTCAGCCACCCGAGCCATGGCCTGTTCACCCCGCTACCATCTAGAAGGCGGAGACAGTACAGGTGCATCAATGCTGGGATGAGAGACTGAGAAACAGCTTAGACTGTATCTCCAGACCAAACAGTCACCACCAGCCAGCCTCCGCCCAGTACCCTGCCCTGAACTTAGTCATTGTTACTATCCGGCTACCATCCGGTACTCTACCCCGCACCTTAGAGACTGCTGCCCTATGTACAGGTACATAGTCATTGAACACTGGGCACATTAATACCTCTCCGTGGATCGGTGTCTCTAAACCAGGACAGTTGTTTCTCAATATGCAATAATGTGACTAGAATGACGTTGTAAACACAGCCAATTCCTGGACATAGACATGTCTTATATTGGCAGAAATGTTAAATTCTTGTTAATCTAACTGCAGTGTCCAATTTACAGTAGCTATTAGAGCAAAAAATACCATGTTATTGTTTGAGGATAGTGCACAACAACAAAACACTTTTATCATGGCGATTGGTTTGATAGATTCACCTCTGAAGGTAAATAATATCTGAATGTATGGCCTTTCTCTTGCATGTCAAAGATGATAAACAAAAATAAGAAAAAAATATAACACATTTATTTCTTTGTATTATCTTTTACCAGATCTAATGTGTTATATTCTTCTACATGAATTTCACATTTCCGCAAACTTCAAGTGTTTACTTTCAAATGGTATCAAGAATATGCATATCCTTGCTTCAGGTACTGAGCTACAGGCAGTTAGATTAAGGTTCCGATCCTTAAAAGTTTTTAAGAATGTTTACATACTGTTTTACCCACTTTATATGTATATAATGTATTCTAGTCATGACTCGTCCTATAAGAGACTGAACATCCCTTCACAATCCTGGGTAGTGCAGGCCAGCCAAACACAAAGCAATGTTTTGACTGCCTCTCGAACACAAAGCTGTTAGGTAAGACACACACGGGATTGAACAGTGTATTCTGTTGTGGCATAAGTACATACACGACCAGTGGTGCCATGCTGTACTCTGACATTGATCTTGGTGTGAAGAGCTACGTGACATTTTTTCCGCCAGAGAGATTGACCCTCATATTAACTGAAACTGTGTAAGACATTACGTAAATAAATGTTTACTTAGCAGTCAAATGCACCAAATACTGTGTGCACGTGAGTCAAGTTCAATTGTTTACACAGTACTGTCTGGCCCAGTCATTACAATGCAACTCTCTCAGTCTTCTTAAAGCAGAGTCATCTACAGGACTTGAGTTGAAGGTGATTTGCGGACACTGCTGAACCTGAGTTAATGAGCTTGACCAGAGCAGAGACTTGTCATGCATTCAACAGAAACCACATGTCCGGTAAAGTGGGGGGATGAGGTTCATGTTTGATACAGAGGTAACATTCAGAGAAGTGTGAAAGTCTTAGCAACACACCAGAAAAAACAGGAATATGCACTTGATGCGCTTATACTGTACTTATTACAGTACACACCGCAGCTGCTTTTGTCCAATGGGTATCATTGAGGACAGGGACACACAAATAGTCATTGACCCTAGCAGTGAGACAGCAGGTGTGTCTTGGTTATTAGTGCACATGGGCCCTATGGACCCGCATACACCATCATTCACACTCACATGTGCACGCACACGCAGACACACATGCACACACACACGCACACACACACACACACACACACACACACACACACACACACACACACACACACACGTGCACGCACACGCAGACACACATGCACACGCACACGCACACACACACACACACGTGTACGCACACGCAGACACACGCACACACACACACGTGCACGCACACGCAGACACACATGCAGACGCACACGCACACACGTGCACGCACACGCAGACACACACACATGCACACGCACACACACACACACACACACACACACACACACACACACACACACAGGATGATCTGAACGTTAGATAACTGAGCAGCAGAAATGTGTAATCAGGGTACAGCTGAAGAAACCAGACATCACTTCACAATCCTGGGTAGTGCAGCCCAGACCGACACAAAGCAATGTTTTGGCTGCCTCAGAGAAGTATGCGCCTCGACCACAAAGCTGTTAGGTAAGACACAAACGGGTTTGAACAGTGTATTCTGTTGAGGCAGACGTAGACAACCAGTTGTGCTCTGACATGTAGCTCTTCACACCGAGATCAGTGACATTTTAGCCACAGGGATTTAACCTCATATTACCTGTAACTGTTATGTGTAAGATATTATGTAAATCTACATTTGCGTAGCAGTAAAATCCACAAATACTGTATGCATGTGAGTCAAGTTCCATTGTTTACGTAGTACTTTCTGGCCTAGTCATTACAATGCAACTCTCTCAGTCTTCTTAAAGCAGAGTCATCTACAGGACTTGAGTTGAAGGTGATTTGAGGACACTGCTGAACCTGAGTTAATGAGCTTGACCAGAGCCGAGACTTGTCATGCATTCATCTGAAACCACAGTCCCTGAACATCTCACACTCCACATACATGTCCGGTAAAGTGGGGGGATGAGGTTCATGTTTGATACAGAGGTAACATTCAGAGAAGTGTGAAAGTCTTAGCAACACACCAGAAAAAACAGGAATATGCACTTGATGCGCTTATACTGTACTTATTACAGTACACACCGCAGCTGCTTTTGTCCAATGGGTATCATTGAGGACAGGGACACACAAATAGTCATTGACCCTAGCAGTGAGACAGCAGGTGTGTCTTGGTTATTAGTGCACATGGGCCCTACGGACCTGCATACTCCATCATTCACACACACACACACACACACACACACACACACACACACACACACACACACACACACACACACACACACACACACACACACACACACACACACACATGCACATGCATAAACGCACACATACATACAATGCCGTCGTCATGGGAGAGTTCAATCACTCTGTTGTCTGACTACTGCCGTTAAAAACACCTGTAAATGTTCAAATGGAAATGCCTTGTCCCATAGGGGTAGCTACACTAAGGGTATTTACACACCTGCGTGTACAGACAGATGTAGGATCTTAATTTGAGCCAGTATGCTACAGCAGGAAAATAATCTGGCAGCAACAGAAAATGTGAATTATTATGTGGATTATAATTAATGGATATTTTTGTATGGATTGATACATTTTTGTAAGGGAAAATCAAGCCTGAAATTTCAAAGTGGAAATTATTACTTCAGATGCCTTTTTAAACCTTAAATACATTACATGTTTTAAATTTTTCTGCATTGAAGGAACAGAGTGATCAAATTCTACATCTACATCTGTATATCCACACCACCCATCCAGGGACGTGTTTATATTTGTATTTATTATGGATCCCCATTAGCTGCTGCGGACAGTGGACAGTTTGTTGGTGATGTGAATGGGGACGTGTTCAGCCCTACTTTCTTGTAGTCCACGATCATCTCCTTTGAGCTGTGTGCCAGTAGTTCAAACAGACAGCTCGGTGCATTCAACATGTCAATACCTCTCACAAACACAAGTAGTGATGAAGTCAATCTCTCCTCCATTGACATGCATATGATTAATGTTAGCTCTCTGTGTACATCTAAGTGCCAGCCGTGCTGTCCTGTCCTGAGCCAATTTACATTTTATTAAGTGGCACCTGACCACACGACTGAACAGTAGTCCAGGTGCTACAAAACTAGGGCCTGTAGGACCTTCCTTATTGATAGTGCTGTTAAGAAGGCAGAATAACGCTTTATTATGGACAGACTTCTCCCCATCTTAGCTACTGTTGTATCAATATGTTTTGACCATGACAGTTTACAATCCAGGGTTACTCCAAGCAGTTTAGTCACCTCAACTTTCTCAATTTCCCCAACTTTCTCAATTTCCACATTATTCATTACAATATTTAGTTGAGGTTTAGTTGCTTTTAGTTTTTGAAATGTTTAGGACTAACTTATTCCTTGCCACCCATTCTAAAACTAACTGCAGCTCTTTTTAAGTGTTGCAGCCATTTCAGTCGCTGTAGTAGCTGACGTGTATAGTGTTGAGTCATCAGCTTACATAGACTTTACTGAAAGCCAGTGGCATGTTGTTAGTAAAGATTGAAAAAAGAAGGGGCCTAGACAGCTGCCCTGGAGAATTCCTGATTCTACCTGGATTATGTTGGAGAGGCTTCCATTAAAGAATGTCCTCTGTGTTCTGTTAGACAGGTAACTCTTTCTCCACAATATAGTAGGGGGTGTAAAGCCATAACACATACATTTTTTCAGCAGCAGACTATAATCGATAATGTCTAAAGCTGCACTAAAGTCTAACAAAACAGCCGCCACAGTCTTTTTATCATCAATTTCTCTCAGCTAATCATCAGTCATTTGTGTAGGTGCTGTGCTTGTTGAATGTCCTTCCCTATAAACATGCTGAAAGTCTGTAATTCTGGCTTGTAATTGTTGATAGACAACAATCACTTTTTCACCTTTTCCAAACACTTCCATGCTTGTCTTTCATAATTAGGTCAGATATACTTGGATGTGTTGTGTCAGTGTTTGTTGCTAGCATGTCATGTCTAAATTTGCTAATCTTGCCAATTAAAAAATATTTAAATTAGTTGGCAATATCAATTGGTTTTGTAATGAATGAGCCATCTGATTCAATGAATGATGGAGTGGTTTGCCTTTCTGCCCAAAATTTGGTGATCCAAAGCTTTTTAATATCATTCTTTATGTCATTTATCTTTGTTTCATAGTACAGTTTCTTCTTCTTTTTATTCAGTTTAGTCACATGATTTCTCAATTTGCAGTTGGTGGATTTCAGTCTGAGTAGAGAAATCCTAACTGCAATTTTAATAATTCCTACAGTCATTTTTAATCCCACTAACATGCTAAAATATTCTAGAACATTTTAGAAAATGTTTACTCCGCCAACATTTTAATTAGCAAGACAGTGGACAGAGGGGTATTTATTGGATTAAATAAATACCCCTCCATCCACATCATTCTAAGCCTGCAGGGACCCTCACCTGTCAAATGGGACAGGATCACACCACATCTGGGCTGTGTTAGCCTCCATTTCCCCCAATGGGTGGCTGGCGTAGAGCCACATCCATCTTCATCCTCTGACATGCTGCATGCTGCCCCAGACAGCACCACATAGTCCCTCAAGACCACACACACTCAACAATGCATCAAATACCATGATACAGGGGACAGGCTGTGTCTGATTAATGGTCAATTTACAGTCAAAGAAAACAGTATTGACATGTTTCAAATCCATATCGGATTTGATATGAAGTTAGAAATCGACAACGGAACAAGATGATTTATCGCCTTTGGGTCCTTGAAGTGGATTTAATCATAGTTTTATTACAAGAAGGCTAAGTTGGCCCGTACACTGCACTCTACTACTGTGTGTGCATATAAAGACACACATTCAAATGAACTTATATTGACAATATGCTTGTCTTACTAGTGTAAAGGCACCCAGTGTGCTTTCACACAGAATGCATCATGCTTTGATGTGTGTAACTGAACATCTGCAGAGTACATGAAGGCCACAGTAAACATGGAGTCACTTGGCCACTTACACAGATTTACAGGTGTTATAGCAGGTGCAGTGAAATGCTTATGTTACTAGCTCCAACAGTGCAGTAAATGTCACAAGTAATCAAAAAACCTAAACAAGACACTATATAAAGAAATGACAAATGGGATCAATTAACAATCCAGAGTAGATATAGAGTGAGCATTTGTCAGAATCGAGAATATAAATATGTGGTGTATGGACCAGAATATAAATACACCCAGAATATAAATATGTGGTGTATGGACCAGAATATAAATACACCCAGAATATAAATACACCCAGAATGTAAATAAGTGGTGTATGGACCAGAATATAAATACACCCAGAATATAAATACACCCAGAATATAAATATGTGGTGTATGGACCAGAATATAAATACACCCAGAATGTAAATAAGTGGTGTATGGACCAGAATATAAATACACCCAGAATATAAATACACCCAGAATATAAATATGTGGTGTACGGACCAGAATATAAATACACCCAGAATGTAAATAAGTGGTGTATGGACCAGAATATAAATACACCCAGAATATAAATATGTGGTGTGTATGGGCCAGAATATAAATACACCCAGAATATAAATACACCCAGAATATAAATACACCCAGAATATAAATATGTGGTGTGTATGGACCAGAATATAAATACACCCAGAATATAAATATGTGGTGTGTATAGACCAGAATATAAATACACCCAGAATATAAATATGTGGTGTATGGACCAGAATATAAATACACCCAGAATGTAAATAAGTGGTGTATGGACCAGAATATAAATACACCCAGAATATAAATATGTGGTGTATGGACCAGAATATAAATACACCCAGAATATAAATACACCCAGAATATAAATACACCCAGAATATAAATACACCCAGAATATAAATATGTGGTGTATGGACCAGAATATAAATACACCCAGAATGTAAATAAGTGGTGTATGGACCAGAATATAAATACACCCAGAATATAAATATGTGGTGTATAGACCAGAATATAAATACACCCAGAATATAAATATGTGGTGTATGGACCAGAATATAAATACACCCAGAATATAAATATGTGGTGTATAGACCAGAATATAAATACACCCAGAATATAAATATGTGGTGTATGGACCAGAATATAAATACACCCAGAATATAAATACACCCAGAATATAAATACACCCAGAATATAAATACACCCAGAATATAAATATGTGGTGTGTATGGACCAGAATATAAATACACCCAGAATATAAATATGTGGTGTGTATAGACCAGAATATAAATACACCCAGAATATAAATATGTGGTGTATGGACCAGAATATAAATACACCCAGAATATAAATACACCCAGAATATAAATACACCCAGAATATAAATACACCCAGAATATAAATATGTGGTGTGTATGGACCAGAATATAAATACACCCAGAATATAAATATGTGGTGTATGGACCAGAATATAAATACACCCAGAATATAAATACACCCAGAATATAAATACACCCAGAATATAAATACACCCAGAATATAAATACACCCAGAATATAAATACACCCAGAATATAAATATGTGGTGTGTATGGACCAGAATATAAATACACCCAGAATATAAATATGTGGTGTGTATAGACCAGAATATAAATACACCCAGAATATAAATATGTGGTGTGTATGGGCCAGAATATAAATACACCCAGAATATAAATATGTGGTGTGTATGGACCAGAATATAAATATACCCAGAATATAAATACGTGGTGTGTATAGAAGGTATATAATTTGGAAAAGAGAATGGTATGTACAGTAGTGCATTATGTATATTAGGATGAGCTATGTTGAGAATACAGTATTTACATACACCGTATGTAAACAAGAGAATATAAACAGAATATGAGTTGACCTGCAATAAATGGCTCTGTACAGTACATGGGGCATTAGTCTCAAGGCACAGGGCAGTGTACCGGGCAGGTAGCCAGCTAGTGATGACTGTTCAACAGTCTGATGGACTGGAGATAGAAGCTGTTTTTTAGTCTCTTGGTCCCAGCTTTGATGCATCTGTGCCGTCTCTGTCTGCTAAGAAGGTAGCAGAGTGAACAGATCGTGGCTCGGGTGGCTGAGGTCCTTGATGATCTTCTTGGCCATTCTTTCACACCGAGTGGCGTAAATTTCCTGGAGGGCAGGCAGCGTGCCCCAAGTGATGCGCAGTGCAGATGCCGTACCAGGCGGTGATGCAGCCCGATGGAATGCTCTCGATGGTGCATCTCTAGAAGTTTGTGAGGGTCTAATGGGCCATGCCAAATTTCTTCAGCCGCCTGAGGTTGTAGAGGCGCTGTTGCGGTGTGGTGGGACCATTTCAGGTCCTCAGTGATGTGCAAGTCAAGTAACTTGAAGTTGGAGGAAGGATCAAAAGAGTTCTGTTATCTCTGGTAGAGATTGGTTGTGGCTGTAGTTGATCCTTCATATTAATGACAGTCTATTTGTCTTAGGATGTTTAGTCTCTATAGGATGTGAGTTAGGGACACAGTTCACAGATCAGTTGGAGGTAATATACAACATGCGCAGTATATGCTGTAGGTAATATATTATCACAATATTAATTATATATACAGTATACAGTATATATCCACATTATTTGCTTGGTGAACTATGCACATCCTTGGACCTGCTTGGAGTAACCCTGGATTGTAAACTGTCATGGTCAAAACATATTGATACAACAGTAGCTAAGATGGGGAGAAGTCTGTCCATAATAAAGCGCTGCTCTGCCTTCTTAACAACACTATCAACAAGGCAGGTCCTACAGGCCCTAGTTTTGTCGCACCTGGATTACTGTCCAGTCATGCGGTCAGGTGCCACAAAGTGGGACTTGGGAAAATTGCATTTGGCTCAGAACAGGGCAGCACAGCTGGGCCTTGGATGTACACAGAGAGCTAATATTAATCATATGCATGTCAATCTCTCCTGGCTCAAAGTGGAGGAGAGATTGACTTCATCACTACTTGTATTTATGAGAGCTACATGTTGAATGCACCGAGCTGTCTGTCTAAACTCCTGGCACACAGCTCAGACACCCATGCATACCCCACAAGACATGCCACCAGAGGTCTCTTCACAGTCCCCAAGTCCAGAACAGACTATGGGAGGTGCCTTGTACTACAAAGAGCCATGACTACATGGAACTCTATTCCACATCAAGTAAATGATGCAAGCAGTACAATTAGATTTAAAAAAAACAGATAAAAAAAACACCTTATGGAACAGCGGGGACTGTGAAGCAACACAAATATAGGCACAGACACACACATACACACACACATACACACACATAAACATGGATTTAGTATTGTAGATATGTGGTAGTGCTGGAGTAGGGGCCTGAGGGCACACAGTGTGTAGTGACATCTGTGTATGTGTTGTAAAAATATATATACATTTTTTTGTATAACTGCCTTAATTTTGCTGGACCGTAGGAAGAGTAGCTGATGCCTTGGATCCACAATAAATACAAATACAAAATAGTTTTCAATGCATTCAAGACTAAATAGCTGGTGTTTCCAGAGTTGCTTCTGCTAGACTTGTATCGCTGCCTCATCCTATCACTACTTAGAGGAAGGCTGTGGTAGTGAATGTTAGTAAACATCACCTCTGATTCCTGTCCTGTAGTGTTATCTTTCCTATGAGAGCGATAACCTTGAAACACATCAACCGAACCAGGGGAAGACTTCAAAAGAAACAATGTCCCAGGCCATGGCGATACGGGCCCTGAAACTATTTAATCAGGTTATCTCCTCCTTCCCTCTGCAGAGACCTGGAACTATGTCTGTATCCCATATGGTACCCTATTCCCTATATAGTGTCCATAGGGCTCTGGTCCAAAGTAGTGCACTATGTAGAGAATAGGGTGCCGTTTGGGGGAGTTTTACTGAGGAGAAATACATTATGTAGCTCTATTTCTGTTCTGATCTTTGACAAGATGTTGAGTCAAGCTGTTGAATAGGCTCACAATAGTTTAAAAAATATATGTTTGTATCATAGAACTCATAGACCCAAGGTCCTGCAGAATCAGGATCACGTAATCACATTTGAATATCAAACATAGAGATACATTTGCTCTTTTCCAAAGAAAAACATGCTGACATAAATCTCAGTCTCGTTACTCATTTTTATTTGCTTTTTGGTTTCTAGAAGTTTCTCTGAAAGGGTTAGCCACCAATGGACACTTCTGTTTATTTATGGATAAGCTGGTTTGTGATACATTCTCTTTCTCTGTGGAAGCCATCACAGACGAAGAAGAGACTAGCATGATTACAGGCCTCTCCATATTCCAGATTACATCATAGATCATATCATCAAGTGGTTTGGGATTCTCTCTGTATGTGTCCCACTATGCAGTAATGTATATGAAATGCACACTGTATTGTTGAGCTTAGGCTAAGTGGTCAGATTTGTTGCAGGAGGGAAACATCAGGTCAAGAACGACCCCATGTGTACATACATGCATGCACACAAACACAGGCATGCAGGCAGACAGGTACACAAACAGCCACACACACACACACACACACACACAGTATACGTGGTACACTTCACACACTTCATGTGGGTCCATATGCTGTTCACTGCAGGTTGTTACGGGTGGTCTTATCACAGTGAATTACACCTTTCAGATAACAACCTATCAAAGCTGGGCTAATGGCTTACTCCTGTAGACTAAAAGCCAGATGCTCTGTTACCTCAGAGGTTGTTTTTGTATTTGACTTGTCGTCATGATGTCATCGTTCCTGGGAGTGCTTATTGTCCATATTTAGTTGTCCAAGTTCCCAAGATAAGTAACTTTCAAAATGCAGAAATCATCCCCGTATGATGCAAAACACAGCACCAAATGATGCAAAAATGTATCATACTGGGATGATTTCTGCATTTTGAAAGTTGCGTGCTGACAAGCAAAACATGTTGGGACTATGTCAACAATGGACTAATGATAGAAATACCAACATAGTCTTCCTGTAACTGCTGAAAATGTGCCACTCTGTCTCATTCATCTGCTTTTTCCATCTAGCAGCAGTAGCAGAAATGTACTTCAGGCCTCTAGATTTCCAGTGGTTCTCTCCCAATGTTGTGTCTGGATCTCCAAACTGTATCACACCTGAGGGGATATCTTATCCCAATCAAAGGAATGAGGTTAGATTTCAGATTCTAGTTGTGACAAGCTGCTGACAGCACGGTATGGTGCTGGTACAGAAAAACTCTACTTTGAATTTAAGACCACTGTGCATCCCCCCCCCCCAGTCCCTACATAGAATATCAGTTTTATAAGGACTTAACCCAGTAATCATGGTCAAAGTATTTGTTTTAACATGAGACCCTGACTGTTTTCACTCAGCATAACCCAGCTGATGGCCTCAGCTATTTCTCTTTCCAAACCTAAAGGCTGATCTCAAATGGGAACATCTCAGGGGGCAACTTCACCCCTTCTCCTTTTACTAGAGACAATGAGGATACATAACCACAATGCAGTGCAGTAAAGCCATTAATGGTGGTTGGTCAGGCATCAGCTTGGCTCTCCCCACAGCAGCTGCCTCCACGGCCTCTTTGTCATCTTTAATAATTTCACAGGCTGATAAACATTTGTTATTATTCCAAAAATTCTCACATCTTGCAGGAATATGTTCCTGCATGGGCATGCCTGGCACTTACTTATACCCTGAAAGCTGCTCTCATTTGGAAGCATTTTTGCGCTGCTTGCCTGCTAGCCCTGCGATAACTATACTTAGCCAGCTAACCGCACTACTTTGCCCTGCAGTTAGGGCTGAGAGAGAGCGAGAGAGAGAGAGAGGATGCTGGGATCTTCAGTACCTCCCCTCCATAATTAGAAGAGACTCGTTAGTTTAGAGGCAGTTTGCTCGTTTGCTATTCAGCTGTTTTGAGCAAACATGGTTGGCAAGTCTGCTCTACATGACATTATAGATGAAATCTACATAGGCCTACTGTTAAAGCTGAATGAAAACAACATCTTGCAGAGATTGGAAAGACACTAAAGTTTATAGAGACACACTAAAGTTCACTTAGGTGTTACCGCAAGGATATTTCCCTCTGGTTTCACTGTATCCGGTGCAGCCCTTGCCATCGGCACCTCAGGGGGGTGATGATATTGATTTGATGTTTTCTAAAGAGGACTGTGAGAACAGGGGAAGCTGATAGGACACGGCTGCACCTTTCAACAACTGTCTTTTCTCTGCTGGATAAACAGCCAGGGAGCAGCCAGATCTCTTCCTTCATTACAGCAGGCTCCGGTTCCTTGAAAGGGATGAGCTGTCGGGTTCAGCATGATGTGTCATGGCCCCTTTTGTCCTGTGGTGCCTGTGTATGATCCATTATGACAGAAGGGCTCACTAGGTGTATGTGTGTGTGCGCGTGTGTGTGATTACTGTCCCTCAGAGTAAGGCCAGCACAGACATTCCATCCAGGTGACTCAATAGGTTTCCAGGTGACTCAATAGGTTTCAAGAGCACCTCTTCAGCAGATAGCCCCATGCATTGTATCTCCTGTAGTCCTGTATTATATAGACACAATACTGTCTTTCTCCTACGGGACAACTGTACCAGCTCACCATCTGTCATCCTCTTCAAAACGTTAAACTTGAGAAGTGTTGCTCATACAGTCTCACCAGAGATAGTGAAGTGCTAAAACCATTGTGTAAAGCTTTAAAGCATTGAACAAAGCTGTCACGTCCTGACCTTAGTTCCTTTTTTATGTCTCTATTTTAGGTTGGTCAGGGCGTCAGTTGGGTTGGGCATGCTATGTTTTGTTCTATGTTTGTATTTCTATGTGTTTGGCCTGGTATAGTTCCCAATCAGAGGCAGCTGTCAATCGTTGTCTCTGATTGAGAACCATACTTAGGTAGCCTGGTTTCGCCCTTGAGTTGTGGGTAGTTGTTTTCTGTTTCGTATCTGTGCCAGACAGAACTGTTTCGGTTTCGTCCGTTCATGTTGTTGTTTTTTTTGTATTTTTCAGTGTTCTATTAAAATATTATGAACACGTACCACGCTGCACCTTGGTCCTCACCTTCTTCCACCTACGACGACCGTTACAAAAGCTATTATGCTGAAACAGAAAAGTATTTTTCCATCACAAAAAGGAACCTTTTGGTAGTCTGCCACCTCCTTCCCAAGCCCTGATCCATACATTCCAACTCAATGTCACTTTCAGCTTGGATGAAAGAGGATTCTGGCTCCTCACGACACGACAAGCGATAACGTTTATATTTCTGTAAACAATAACACGTCAGTATGATCATAAAACAAGTCTCTAGTTGTGTCTATCCTCTTTAAGCCTGAGGGGATCTGAGCCGAGGAGACGGTTGAAATGGATCCTCTCTTTGAAGAGCCAGGGCAGATCGTCATAGGTACTTACCCAGGACGACAGACCATAATAATCTGCTGCCAAGCAGCCGTTTTCTTTCCCACACCTAGCACCTTACACAGGTCGGTAGGAATTCAACACGGGAGGTATCACTGTGTGCGTGCGTGTGTGTGTGCTTGTGCGTGTGCATGCATGCGTGTGTGCTTGTGCGTGTGCGTGTTTGCGTGTGTGTGTGCAATACAACTGACCATAAAACATATTTTAATTTGAGTATTATTTATCAGTTTGACCAAAGAACAGAGAAGCAAATCTGGCTGTTTTTCAACATTCAAAACAGATCAATATGGAAGAGTACTCAAAGAGTCAGTGAGCTAAATCATTTAGGTAAGAGTAACAGGTCAATCAGGGGAGAATGACTGCCCCCTCGCATTGAGGATTTCCAGTTAAAGACTGACCACGGTACTGCAGGCATTGTTTCCAGAAAAACAGGATCCCCCATTATAGTGAATGGGGAAATCTCGATCTTCGTAGTCAATATTCGTGGATATAAAAAATTTAAAAAACACAATAATGGTACCAATACTTGCTTCTATTTCACCCGATGTATGTCCTTGAACCGATTCCTTTCAAATCACACACAGACAAAGTTATAAGGATCATTTGTGGCTAATGGCAGTCTGCAGTACCTCAGTCGGCCTTAAACTTCAGCTACTCCATGAGAGGGGGCAGCACTGAGCTAGCCTGCAACGTCACTTCCTAGAGTAGCTCAAACTGTGCATGCAATGTTTCCTTTTGCCCTCAGAACAGCCTCAATTCATCAGGGCGTGGACTCTACAAGGTGTTGAAAGCGTTACACAGGGATGCTGGCCCATGTTGACTCCAATGCTTCCTATAGTTGTACCAAATTGGCTGAATGTCCTCTGGGTGTGGTAGACCATTCTTGATACACACAGGTATATGTGTGTATCATGTGTGTAGCTTTCCTAATGTTTTGTCCACTCAGTGTAGATGTGCTGTCATGTAGGGACTCATTTGTCTTCCAACCAACAGGTCAACATCTTCACTACCTGACATCAGTGAATCCCTCACCCTATCTCCTCTTTTTGAAATCCCAAAAGGATGTTGCTGAACTTTAACATTCTATAACAACACCATTTTTGCATTGGCATGTGCTACACCTATCAGTTAATACAATAATACATTTTTGTCATGTCAGACTGTTTCACCAGAGGCTTGTTTTCCACTCTGCTCACATGGTCGACCCAACAACACCACAGTCTGCTGCAGATAACGGATGTGCTGATGATTAGTTCTCACCCATTATGTTAACTGTAATTGTTTTGGGGGGCAAAATCATAAGTGAAATGTTTCATACAGCTTACTATCGGTCTCCTCTCTGAGATCTCTGCTCTGCTTTTTTACATCAATGAGTTACAAAATACACTAAACATCCCTGTCTCATCTTCCGTCTGAACTGGATGTATGACATTGGTAGCTGATGAAGAGAAAACTGAGTCTGAAAGGAAGCATTCAAATGAAATGGGCTGTCCAGATCAGTCTGAAATGGGCTGTCCAGATCAGTCTGAAAGTCGGATTATCACTACAGCCTCCAATACAACAAAGTAGAGTTGACTATGGACTGATTGGCTCCAGTCAGACACAAGGAGCACAGATTGAACAAGGACAGGCAAAAAAATATGAATGTTCAAGCATTATTTCTGCCCTTAAATAAATTTGTCATTAATTGCTGTTCCTTTCTTAAACATGTATTAGAGTCCGGCTTCCCCCCCCCCCCCCTCACTAACTATCAAGTCTGCATCTTATTAACTGTGTGTGTGTGTGTGTATGTGTGTGTTCAGTTTCAACCATGCTGATTGGTAATGTCTGTGGTAATATCAACTTTACTGGCCCATCCTCCAGCCTTACTCAGGTAACAGAGGAAACCTTAGCCCTTTGTCTAAACATCTTCATTGTAGTAGAGATCCAGTTCCAGGAGTCCTTTACTCCACTTGTTTTCTTTACTCATTTACTTCCTTGTTGCTTTTATCAGCAGCAGCTGGGCTGGGTTTCGAGTACTTTGATTTCCTCCAATACTTACTGCATTCTACCTGATGAAAGAATATGTAATACCACAGATGAAATTACTGCCGACTACGATCATCAGCATCTTGTAGTCTAGCTACACTGCTCTGGCTGTAGGCCGCTGACGTGAGAAAGTTGACCTGAGAGAAACTGATCTGCATTTTCACCATTGTCTCCTGAAGAGGGAGAAGGTTTGTTTATACAGCATGCTGGTCACACACAGACCTCCAGCTGACCACAGACTGCACCTGTCTGGCCCTGTTATAGCAGGAAGAGGTTCATTTGTGTATCATGGCTGGGCAGGCTGGCTCCATAGGGTGTGTGGCCAAGGAGGGCTAGCAGACAGACAGGTGGCTCCATAGGGTATAGCCCCTTTTACAGCCCTGGGTGGGGACAGGGGGTAACCCCTACCCCACAGTCCACACAGACACATTGACCACAGTAAGTCCCAAACAGAGGGCTTTAAACAACACTTCACATAGACAAATCTAGAGATTTTTTAATGATCCTTTTTACATTTAAATGGCATAACACCATATTTCTAAACAAATGGTTATTTCTTGGAAGATACCTATATATTATTGAATTAGCCTACATAGTAATTTAAAAAGCTATTCAATCACATTATTATTTGTGATTTATCTCAGTGTGCCAGTTATTCGTGTTATTTTCAGAATCATGACTGAAAATGTAAAGGAGGGAATTTGACCAACAGGGCGTGGATTCACACCCAGAAGGAAAGGGGTGTGTCTGTAGTCTGGTGATGGGGGCCAGAGGGCTTCGCGCGAGCCAAGGGAGAGGAGCAGGGAGCAAGAGGGGACAAACTCCGTTTCTCTGAGCACTGTGCATTTTGGACAAGTTGACATTGACACAGTTAGGCCTACAAATATTTATTTAAACTAGAGTTATGTGTTATGAAGTGGATGATCAAACATATTCATGGATTTTTTTTAAGTGCGTAATGGCACGACTTCATCAAGAACGATGTTTTTATGGGTAACTTTATAAAGAAAGACCAGGCCTAATCTTTATTTTAAAACGCATTGAACTTATCTAATTTAAAAAGGCATGTTTTCTGCGTGTTACCCTCCAGCTCAGTATAGCGACTCATGGGATGTA
This sequence comes from Oncorhynchus mykiss, assembly GCF_057628025.1. Classification (NCBI taxonomy): domain Eukaryota; kingdom Metazoa; phylum Chordata; class Actinopteri; order Salmoniformes; family Salmonidae; genus Oncorhynchus; species Oncorhynchus mykiss. The sequence continues at coordinate 9,556,751 of NC_143041.1, forward strand.
GCAAATGGAGAGCTGTGTTCAACTTTGGACACCTGAAGGCGCAGTCCAAACTTTCCGTCTTCCTTACCATGATCATCATTTTCACTTACTTATTTTACTGTCTCTCTGGGTACTGCGAATCCTTACCTAGACCTGTATACGACCAACAGACAACTTTTATCAACAAAATCTTAGGCCTAAATGATGAACTGAAGCAACAAAAGCTCGACCCGCACAAGAACAGTTCTCCCGGCTCGGTTGTTCGCGAACTCCCCGGCTTTGACAGTGTTGACTCACTCATGCAGGGCAATGATAACGAACTGCGACCGGATAACAACATCTCTATAGCCAATAACTTCGGTAGTAAAACTTTTCCTCAGGCAATCATCATCGGAGTAAAGAAAGGAGGCACGCGCGCGCTTCTGGAGTTTCTGCGCATTCACCCGGATGTCAGAGCTGTGGGCGCCGAACCCCACTTCTTCGACAGGTTCTATGATAACGGATTGGAATGGTACAGGTAAGGGAGAGTAAGGGCTGTTTTGAATTTGAATTAAATCTGTTTCTTCTTGTATGCTTTAATTTACAGTAGCAGTGAAAACATGTTGAACATGGCCAAAAAATGGAAAGAGATACGATTTTCTATAATAAATAGCCTAATATTTCACTTGAATCAGTCTATGCAGATTACCTGACACCCAGGTAAAATCATGTTATTGCACTGTGACATAGGTGCTTGGTAAATCACAAGTCATAATTTAGTCATAATTCACCCCAAAATATTGTGTGAAACTGCCTGTCATCACAGCCACCAAAAGAGAACAATATTCTGTGGATTTACTGTATATCAGGTGTATATTTTGGTGCCTTATTTTTGCAATTGATCAACTCTCCTGAACAGGCTCCTATCTTCCCCTGCTTACTTCAGTGTCACTTCATTAATATCCCCTAACGCCAAATAAGGATCCTCTCTCAGAGCCCCTTGGTTCGACGGGGTATTCAGTCCCCTGCCAATAAAATGCTGTTTGTTGACGTGATGTGCTGCATTTCTAAGTGTTTGTCCCTGTGTGTGTCCCTGGGGAGCCCTCACATGTCACCCATATCACCTGGTTAGGAAGAAGGCAGGAGAAGAGGGAAGAAGAGGGAGAAATCAATACAGTCTGTTCATGAATATTGCAGACGTTGGGTACAAATGGAAACAGTATCAATGGAGGGATGAAAGTCTCCAAGCATACACCTATAATTTTTTTTTACTAAGGATTACACAGAAAAATGCCTATAATGATGTACAGTACTCTTCCTAAGCAAGTGTAACATACGTCTAATGCAAGTTACCTGACTGTACTGTTTTTCACTATAATTACTATATATTGAACAAAAATATAAAACACAACATGTAAAATGTTGGTCCCATGTTTCATGTTCCATACGCACAAAAAGCTTATTTCTCTCAAATTATGTGCACAACTTTGTTTACATCCCTGTTAGTGAGCATTTCTCCTTTGCCAAGAGAATCCATCCACCTGACAGGTGTGGCATATCAAGAAGCTGATTAAACAGCATAATCATTACACAGGTGCACCTTGTGCTGGCGACAATAAAAGGCCACTATAAAATGTGCAGTTTTGTCACAACACAATGCCACAGATATTTCAAGTTTTGAGAGATGTCCACCAGAGCTGCTGCCAGAGAATTGAATGTTAAGTTCTCTGCCATAAGCCGCCTCCAACGTTGTTTTAGAGAATTTGGCAGTACCTCACAACCGCAGACCACGTGCAATCCCGCCAGACCAGGACATCCACATCCTACTTCTTCACAAGTGTGATCGTCTAAGACCAGCCACCCAGATAGTTGATGCAACTGTAGGTTTGCACAACCAAAGAGTTTCTGCACAAACTATCAGAAGCCGTCTCAGGGAAGCTCATCTGCGAGCTCTTCGTCCTCACCTGGGTCTTGACCTGGTGAGAAGAAGCCGGAGAAGAAGGCAGACGTTTTACGTTCCCCCAACCGATTGTGTTTTTTTGTTCGTTTATTTGCGTTGTTTGTAACTCATTTTTTTACTTAATTTGTACATAATGTTGCCGCTACCATCTCTTATGACTGAAAATAACTTCTGGACATCAGGACTGCGATTACTCACCACGGACTGGCAGAATCCTTTTTTTCCTTTAACGAGTCTAATGAGCCTGACGCAATTGATATACTGCTTTCTCGGGAACAGGCCCAGATCCCCATGATTTGCTTGAAGAGGAGGCAGAGAAAAATGGGTCGGCAGGCCTTCTGAGAATTTGTAGGCGATCGAATAAACCCCCACTTCCTTCCATTCTGCTAGCAAACGTGCAATCTTTAGACAATAAAATAGATGACCTACGCGGAAGATTAAACTACAGTACCAACGGGACATTCAAAACTGTAATATCTAATGCTTGACACTATCAACATACAGCTGGCTGGTTATACACTGCACCGGCAGGATAGAACAGTGGCGTCTGGTAAGACAAGGGGCTGCAGACTATGCATTTTTTTAAATAACAGCTGGTGCACGATATCTAAGGAAGACTCAAGCTATTGCTTGACTGATGTAGAGTATCTCATGACAAGCTGTTGACTACACTATCTACCTAGAGAGTTTTCATCTGTATTTTTCGTAGCTGTTTACATACCACCACAGTCAGAGGCTGGCACTAAGACAACATTGAATGAGCTGTATCATAAGCAAACAAGAAAACGTTCACCCAGAGGCGGCACTCCTAGTAGCCGGGGACTTACACTGTCACGGCTGTTGAAAGGAGCAGACCAAGGTGCAGCGTGGTTAGCGTACATGTTCTTTAATTAAGAAAAGACGCCGAACAAAACAATACACACTACAAAACAAAACCGTGAAGCTTAAGGCTAAGTGCCATAAAGAAAGTCAACTTCCCACAGAGACAGGTGGGAAAAAAGGCAGCCTAAGTATGGTTCCCAATCAGAGACAACGATAGACAGCTGTCCCTGATTGAGAACCATACCCGGCAAAACATAGAAATAGAAAATCATAGAAACGCAAAACATAGAATGCCCACCCCAACTTACACCCTGACCAAAACAAAATAAAGGCATAAAGGGATCTCTAAGGTCAGGGTGTGACAGTACTGCCACAGGGCTCACCAGGCTGGGGAGACATACGAGAGGATTAGTTCTGGGCGCAGGCACAGGACTCACCAGGCTGGAGAGACATACAGGAGACCCTGTCCTTGGCAGAGGCACCGGATACACTGGGCCGTACGACTGTATTGGTGTGTTTGAACCAATCTAGTTTGTTGTTGATGTGGACACCAAGGAATTTGTAGCTCTCAACCTGCTCCACTACAGCCCTGTCGATGAGAATGGGGACGTGCTCGGTGCTCCTTTTCCTGTAGTCCACAATCATCTCCTTAGTCTTGGTTACATTGAGGGATAGGTTGTTATTCTGGCACCACCCAGACAGGTCTCTGACCTCCTCCCTATAGGCTGTCTCATCGTTGTCGGTGATGATGGTGTTGGAGTCGTGCCTGGCTATGCAGTCGTGGGTGAATAGTGAGTACAGGAGGGGACTGAGCACGCACCCCTGGGGAGCTCCAGTGTTGAGGATCAGCGTGGCAGATGTGTTGCTACCTACCCTCACCACCTGGGGGCGGCCTGTCAGGCGGCCTGTCGGAAGCGTTTCATATCGTGAGCTTCTGAGTGGCTAGGACAGGCACTCCCCATACTATTGTAGAGTACCTCATTTTTCCTGCTGTCGCGAATATGCCTGGGACAATCCTGGGGGAAAAGGCCCAAAAAACTATACAGACAATGCCTTCATCAAACATCACTGTTTCATGATGCATAAGTGACATGGCAGCAGATGTTTCGAAAGTGAATTATAGCCAGTGAATTATATGCATTACAGCTGGATGAGTCAACAGATTTGGCGGGCCTGGCACAGCTCATGGCATATGTCTGTTAAGTTTATGGGGGGTCAATTAAGGAAGACATCCACTTCTGCAAACCTCTGGAAACAAGGACAACATGAGAGGATATTTTTAAAGTACTGGACATCTTTGTGACATCAAATGGACTTTGGTGGTCAAGATGTGTTGGTATCTGTACTGATGGCGCAAAAGCCATGACAGGGAGACATAGTGGAGTGGTAATACTCTTGCTGCCAAGGGAATGCCTGACAGCTTGAAAGACGTTTTGGACACTACATTGAAAATGGTTAACTTTGTTAAAGCAAGACCCCTGAACTCTTGGGTATTTTCTGCATTATGCAATGATATGGGCAGCGACCATGTAACGCTTTTACAACATAGAAGTTATCTGGTTATCAAGGGGCAAAGTATTGACACATTTTTTAAAAACTGAGAGACGAGCTTAAAGTTTTCTTAACTGACCATGATTTTCACTTGTCTGACTGCTTACATGATGACGAGTTTCTCACACGACTGGCCTATCTGGGTGATGTTTTTTCTCGCCTGAATGATCTGAATCTAGGATTACAGGGACTCTCAGCAACTAAGAAGTTGGAGCTCTATTCTGTCTGCATTAACAAGGACAACACACAGGTCTTTCCATCATTGTCTGATTTTTTTGTGTGTAAAGGAACTCAAGCTTACAGATAATGTCACATGTGATATAGCGAAGCACCTTAGTGAGCTAGGTGCGCAATTACGCAGGTACTTTCCTGAAATGGCGACACAAAAAACTGGATTCGTTATCCCTTTCCTATCTGAACAAGAGAGCCTCATCGAAATTGCTAGAGGGGGTACACACCCGGAGGTTGATTGTTTGACGGGGTACGGATCTATGAAAAGTTTGGGAACCACTGCTCTAGATCGACGTGTACGACAGCGTGTTCAAGTTCCCGCCAATATCCAGCAACTTCACACAGCCATTGAAGAGGAGTGGGACAACATTCCACAGGCCACAATCAACAGCCTGATTAACTCTACGCGAAGGAGATGTGTTGCGATGCATTGTTTTTGGATCCACGCCCCTACCTTTTTTAAATTAAGGTGTCTGTGACCAACAGATGCATATCTGTATTCCCAGTCATGTGAAGTCCATAGATTAGGGTTTAATGAATTTATTTCAATTGACTGATTTCCTTATATAAACTGTAACTCAGTAAAATCTTGGAAATTGTTGCATTTTGTGTTTATATTTTTATTCAGTGTAGTTTGTGAGGCCAGGCAGATGATTAGGTAGTAGCCTACATTGTGGCACTACAACAGTTACTGGCTACAGCCTTTGATGGTGTTGAGAGACCAGTGACCTTCTAACACATCTTTTAACACCGTCACAGTCCATGTAATGCTTTGTTGCAGCTGCACAGCAGCTCTCTAGTCTCTCTCATGTCTCACAAGTGTGGTTTTAGTCTTTCCTAATCTGACGACAGGCATTGTCAACACTGTGTGGATTGGCCTGCTGTAATGACAGGTCAGGCATTAGCTCAGACAGCTCAGGGAAACAGAGATGACATCACGTTATGGAGTACCAGCTTGTCAGTGTAGGGTGAAGTTGCCCCAAGCCAAGGCTCTGATCTAAAGTCCGTATTGGGTATTTTCCGCTAATGGTAAAGGTTGGGATTTGGGGAGGGAAAGCTGATCCTAGATCTGTGCCTAAGGGTGTGATGGTTTATTGGTTCCTATCTAAGTCGAAGTATGTAGTGCTGTGTTGGAGTAATGAGACTAATGTCAAAGCACCCAGATCAGTCAGTCTAATCCCTTATCATTACCAGCTCCGCCCTCTCACCTCCCTCCACTCTTCTCTCCTTTGTGTGAAAGGCCTTGTATCATAATTGATGGGGTCTTTGATTTTAACCAAGGTATTACACAAGGGATTGTGATGTCTTGTATAATAACTTGTGTAACTACACAGTAACTATACTAGTAACTGATAGGAAACAGAATCGGACCTTTCAAGGCAATTCAATCACTGTTTTATGTGTGCGGCTGACCAATAACATTCTGGTTACCAAATCAGTTACAGAGTAACTCTGTGGCATAAGGGCAATTTTATAAAGTGTTGCTATTCACATTGACATAGAATTAAGTAAAAACCCATTGGATGTACATTCTTATCTGGACTTGAACCACTCCAGGCACCATTTAAGACAGCAGCATAAAGCATTTAGACTGGACATTGAAAGTATCACTTAAACATCATGTAATTTGACAGAGCTCTTAATTTCAAAGTGTATTGTTACACTGCTTTGAGTTTGGAAAGGAACACTGTCCTCTGTCTTCAGTTAGTTACCAAATAAAACACATGGACATGTTAAAAAGAAGCATTTGGAAAATTGTTTTAGAAGAAATGCTTATATGTGGAAAAAACTTGGCCTCTCGATGCATTTGGAAATGGTTATGTGGCTTTGTGGGAGAGAACATGTTTAAAGGGTTTAGCTCTTTCTACTCTTTCTCTCTCTGTGTGTGTGTGTGTGTGTGCTTGTGTGTGTGTGTGTGTGTGTGTGTGTGTGTGTGTGTGTGTGTGTGTGTGTGTGTGTGTGTGTGTGTGTGTGTGTGTGTGTTTCCATTGCATGTGTGCAAGTAGCCTAAGCGTTTGAGATCCAACCCAGTCAAGTGTCACATCTCCCTCTCCCCATTCTCCTCTGCGATCCACCATTAAACCACACCTTTTCATGACACCATGAATATCCATTAGACATACTGTAGATGTCATTTCCAATATTGATCTGTTAAACTAGAGTTTCCTATTGATTCAGCTGTTGGTACCTTTACCAGGGCACTGCAGGGGAGGTTCCTTAACTGCTGAATATTCAATCTTGTTGACAAGGTGTCCGTTGATCCTTCAACCACCGACATTTATACCCTATACATACTGTGAAGACTTTGAAACGTGTGGGGATTGGGGGGACAAGGTTCTTCAGAAGTATATTTTCTTGCATAATTCAGTGTAGCATTGGTCACAGTATGCAGACAGGAATGTCCAGCTCTTATTTCTTAACTGCCTTTTTTAAAAATCAATCACAAGGGATTCTTCCACTGCCGAATTCCCAGGCACATTTTTAAGGTTTTGAAATAGTGTTAGAGACAGAGAGAGAGAGTTCTTTGGCCCAACGAAAAGATTTTGGGAGGGCCTTTCATGGTCAAAGTGTCTCTGAAATAAATCAAATATATAGAATTGGACTGAACAAAGGAGACTTTGTTTCCCTGACAAGGTCCACTGGTCGGCTAGTCTGTGTCATTATTTCAGGCTATGGCGGTGTACATGCATGGCATGCTTTCAAGGCACCAAAGGAATGTCTTCAAGACTGATGTCAATATGCAAAAAGAAATGGGGGAAATATAACTGAATAATCAAACATGATTTGATAAATTGGGTTGGGATGGGTATGGATTTTCAATCTGGAGAAAAACCTAATCGCCCAACTCCATATTTTGACAGCTCGTCATTGGACGATCTTTCACCTTCCGTATGTTATGCCCTATCCAATCAGATGATAGTTAATGAAATAAAGGGACATGCATAGGAGATGTGAAAATGATAACAATATGAGTATTTAGTATTGGACGAATGAAAAAGTTCATTGGACTTCCTTTCCAACCCTCTTAGTGTGATAGAACAAGGGACTGCCTATTCCAAATCAATGTCCTCAATAGCCAGATGCCTAACCTAATTAGGTCTAAATACATGATTAGCTAACTGATCATTTGCTCAGTGAATAGAACTACATGGCAATGTATTAGTTCAAAGGGACTTAGTTAAAACGGTGCTCCCTATACAGTTGACCAATTACGGCAGCATTCACACATACTGTATATTAATATTGTTGTGGAGATTTCTAAGCTCAGTGTGACAAAAAGGTATGTTTCTTTTTTAACTAGCAGATGTAGGCTACTTGGATGCTCATTTACTATAATAATGTAAGACTAACCCAGGGATGTTTTCACTAGCCTACCTTCTTTCCCCTCATTATAAACTAATCAATTTTAACCAGATAGAGCAACAGAACTATGACAGTATTGATCCAGTAGCCTGGGTTCCTGTCAGGTCTCTAACACGACTCCCAGGTTACAGTGACTGATTAGGGTTTATGTTTGGTGGAGTGTAAAAAATGATCCCCCACTCCGTCCTTCCCGACCTCATCCTCCCATGTCCCTGTCACAGCAAGATGGATGTCACAGCTATAACAACCTCACATAGCACTACACCTCTTTGGAATCATAATACACACCCAGTCAGCGCCGAAAACCAGAGGGAAATGTCTTCTGTTTTCTGTAAAGCTGTGATTATAAATTTGTGGACTAATGACATTTTAGTTATCAGAGACTGTAGTAGGCCTAGTCATTGTAGCGACTGTAGGATAGTGATACAAGTGTGACAGTCGAAAAGGGCAGCTTTGTTTTTGCACCAACACCAGAGTTGCTCTGTTTAGTTACACAAGGGATGAATCCCTACACTTCAAACTGTCTAAACTTATCTTAACCAGGGCCCAGTCCCAATCAGAGTCTGCTTATTTGCTCTAGTCTATCAACAAGGGCAGTTATTGGATTATAATTCATCCAGGAGCTGTCTGGCACATCATTTTACCCATGACCCTTTAGGTTGAGCCTCTACCCACATCACCCAGCATACCATCTTCTGTTTTAGCCTGTCTGGAGAGGCTGGTAAATCATTGACAGCTCAGTGTGTATTGTTGTCTCAGCCGTGGCCTCTGCCTTCTGCCCTGCCTGACCATCTCTGTTTAATAACTGACTGACCGACTGACCGTCTGGCTGGGTGGGTGAGAGGGTAAGGAGGGCAGAAGGGTGAGGGTGAAGTGGAGAGAGCGTGAGAGTAGTGAGTAGACTCGCTATAGGAATCATAGGAACCCACCTTTCTTTGTTATGAAAAGCAGATAAGGAAACATTTTATGGGTTGTCTTTAATAATGTAACACAAATTGGTTTCCTGGACAATAGTTATGTTTAATTGTGAGGAAATGTGACTGATTCAAATGAGAACTCTGTCTGAAGGAGAACTCTGTCCTTTTCAGTTCGGAATGTGAACATTATATAGGAAGTTCAAAAAAAGAAATCTGAAAACCAAATAAATGCTTTCTCATATGCCGACTCTCTCTCTCTCTCTCTCTCTCTCTCTCTCTCTCTCTCTCTCTCTCTCTCTCTCTGTTGTGCTGTGTGTTTTAGAGACTCTCTTTCTCTCTGTTGTGCTGTGTGTTTTAGAGACTCTCTCTCTCTCTCTGTTGTGCTGTGTGTTTTAGAGACTCTCTCTGTTGTGCTGTGTATTTTAGAGACTCTCTCTCTCTCTCTGTTGTGCTGTGTATTTTAGAGACTCTCTCTCTGTTGTGCTGTGTATTTTAGAGACTATCTTTCTCTTACACACAAAAACACACACACAATTTACTGGGCCAGGATTGGCCCCTTAATGACAAACACTATCTTTCCCAGCAGCTGCAGGCCCTGTGTTCTGCCAACTGTAATCCCATTCCTCAGTTAAAACAAGTCAAGGATGGGCTACAACCACAAGGAGTGGGACATTTAACAATTTAGGAAGTGGCATTCACTGCAGTCCAGTATTGAGTCTTCTCATTGATCTAGAGTTGAGTAGACACCAGATGGCCAATGGTTGGAGTCCATTAGAGAGTTCTGAGGTGTACTTGTAATTTCAATTCATTTGGAAAAGGTAGGTAATTCATGGAAAAATGTGGGCGTTTTATTTTTCCCTCACCAATAGTTTTACGGTAGCAGACGCTGGGGAAAGAGTAATGCAGCATGATGTATAGCAGTGGAGGCTGCTGAGGGGAGGACGGCTCATTGAAATGGCTGGAACGGATCAAATGGAATGGCATCAAACACATGGAATGTGTTTGATGTATTTGATACCATTCCACCTATTCCGCTCCAGCCATTACCACGAGCCCGTCCTCCCCAATTAAGGTGCCACCAACCTCCTGCTATCCACCTCCATTGCCGACAGAGATGACCGCCTCGCTTCGCGTTCTTCGGAAACTATGCAGCATTTCGTTTTTTTATGTATTATTTCTAACACTGTTACCCCTGGAAATCTGAAGTCTTATTACATACAGCCGGGAGGAACTATTGGATATAAGAGCAACGACAACTTACCAACATTATGACCAGGAATACGACTTTCCTGAAGCGGATCCTCTGTTTGGACCACCACCCAGGACAATGGATTGGATCCCAGCAGGCGACCCAAAACAACAACGCCGCAGAAGGGGCAGATGGAGCGGTCTTCTGGTCAGGTTCCGTATACACCGCTCCCGAGTATACTACTTGCCAATGTCCAGTCTCTTGACAATGAAATCCGAGCAAGGGTTGCCTTCCAGAGAGACATCAGAGATTGCAACATTCTCTGCTTCACGGAAACATGGCTCACTCGGGATACGTTATCAGAGTCGGTACAGCCACCTGGTTTCTTCACGCATCGCGCCGACAGAAACAAACATCTCTCTGGTAAGAATTGCGGGGGTGTATGCCTTATGATTAACGAGTCGTGGTGTGATCATAACAACATACAGGAACTCAAGTCCTTTTGTTCACCTGACCTAGAATTCCGTACAATCAAATGCCGACCGCATTATCTACCAAGATAATTCTCTTCAATTATTATCACAGTCGTGTATATCCCCACCAAGCAGACACCTCGACGGCCCTGAAATAACTTCATTGGACTCTGTGTAAACTGGAAACCACATATCCCAAGGCTGCATTTATTGTAGCTGGGGATTTTAACAAGGCTAATCCGAAAACAAGGCTCCCTAATTTTTATCAGCACATCGAATGTGTGACCCGGGCTGGTAAAACCCTGGATCATTGTTACTCTAACTTCATCGACGCATACAAAGCCCTCTCTCGCCCTCCTTTCTGCAAATCTGACCACGACTCCATTTTGTTGCTCCCAGCCTATAGACAGAAACTAAAACAGGAAACGCCCGTGCTCAGGTCTGTTCAACTCTGGTCCGACCAATCTGATTCAACGCGTCAAGAATGCTTCGATCACGTGGACTGGGATATGTTCCGGATAGCATCGGACAATAACATTGATGTATACGCTGATTCGGTGGGCGAGGTTATTAGCAAGTGCATCAGTGATGTTGGACCCACGGCAACTATTAAAACCTTCCCCAACCAGAAACCGTGGGTTGATGGCAGCATTCACACAAAACTGAAAGCGCGAACCACTGCTTTTAATCAGGGCAAGGCGACCGGAAACATGACCGAATACAAACAGTGTAGCTATTCCCTCCGCAAGGCAATCAAACAAGCTAAGCGTCAGTATAGAGACAAAGTAGAGTCGCAATTCGACGTCTCAGACACGAGGGGTATGTGGCAGGGTCTACAGTCAATCACGGACTACAAAAAGAAAACCAGCCCCGTCGCGGTCCCCAATGTCTTGCTCCCAGACAAACTAAACAGCTTCTTTGCTCGCTTTGAGGAATATACAGTGCCACCGACACGGCCCGCTACCAAAACCTGCGGGCTCTCCTTCACCGCAGCCAACGTGAGAAAAACATTTGAACTTGCTAACTCTCGCAAGGCTGCTGGCCCAGATGGCATCCCTAGCCGCGTCCTCAGAGCATGCGCAGACCAGCTGGCTGGTGTGTTTATGGACATATTCAATCAGTCCCTATCCCAGTCTGCTGTTCCCACATGCTTCAAGAGGGCCACTATTGTTCCTGTTCCCAAGAAAGCTAAGGTAACTGAGCTAAACTACTATCAATTCCGCCATCATGAAGTGCTTTGAGAGTCAAAGAACATATCACCTCCACCCTACCTGACACCCTAGACCCACTCCAATTTGCTTACCGCCCCAATAGCTACACAGATGACGCAATCGCAATCACACTGCACATTGCCCTAACCCATCTGGACAAGAGGAATACCTGTGTAAGAACGTTGTTCATCGACTACTGCTCAGCATTTAACACCATAGTACCCTCAAAACTCGTCATTAAGCTTGAGACCCTGGTTCTCGACCCTACCCTGTGCAACTGGGTCCTGGACTTTCTGACGGAATGCCCCCAGGTGGTGAGGGTAGGTAACAACCACTCCGCTGATCCTCAACACTGGGGCCCCACAAGGGTGTGTTCTCAGCCCTTTCCTGTACTCCCTGTTCACCCATGACTGCGCGGCCATGCACGCCTCCAACTCAATCATCAAGTTTACAGATGACACCACAGTTGTTGGCTTGCTTACCAACATTGACGAGACGGCCTACAGGGAGGAGGTGAGGGCCCTCGGAGTGTGGTGTCAGGAAAACCTCAGACTCAACGTAAACAAAACAAAGGAGATGATCGTGGACTTCAGGAAACAGCAGAGGGAGCACCCCCTATCCACATCGACGGGACAGTAGTGAAGAAGGTGGAAAGTTAAGTTCCTTGGCGTACACATCACTGACAAACTGAATTGGTCCACCCACACAGACAGCGTGGTGAAGAAGGCACAACAGCAACAGTGTCTCTTCAACCTCAGGAGGCTGAAGAAATTTGGCTTGTCACCAAAAACACTCAAACTTTTACAGATGCACAATCGAGAGCATCCTTTCGGGCTGTTTCACCACCTGGTACGGCAACTGCCCCGCCCAGAACCGTAAGGCTCTCCAGAGGGTACTGAGAGACTGAAAAACAGCTTCTATCTCAAGGTCATCAGACTGTTAAACAGCCATCACTAACATTGAGGGGCTGCTGCCAACACACTGACTCAAATCTCTAGCCACTTAATAATTAAAAATTGGATGTAGTAAATATATCACTAGTCACTTTAAACAATGCCACTTTATATAATGTTTACATACCCATTACTCATCTCATATGTATAAACTGTACTTTATACCACCTACTGCATCTTGCCTATGCCGTTCGGCCATCATTCATTCCTTTACACTTCTGTGTATAAGGTAGTTGTTGTGAAATTGTTAGATTACTTGTTAGATATTACTGCATGTTCGGAACTAGAAGCACAAGCATTTCGCTACACTCGCATTAACATCTGCTAACCATGTGTATGTGACAAAGAAAATGTGATTTGATTTGATGTATAGTATTAGATGATAATGTTTAACTTTGGTTCAAAAGGGCTTTTCTTTTATGAAGTGCACAGAAAAACACACTTCAACCTGGCTCAGAGAATCATTAGAAGCCCTTGTGAAATATTCATTTAGAACAAGAAGTATAGTACTGTTTTAAAGGTGGAGGTTCTCTTAAAAACGGGGTTTCTGTAGTTCTTTGTAAAGAATGACTACAGTGCAGTGCATGCTTTCACACTGAAACCCTCTAAGTAATTTAACCAATCTAATTATTACAGTAACTACACAACTACACAGGCTGAGGGAGGAAGGAGGAAGGAAGTGACCCTCCAGTTATCTGTCCATCTCTCTCTTCCTCTTCCTCTTGTCTGTTCATCTGTTTATCTCAGGGTGTGGGCCCCTGGCCCATGGTTGCCCACTGATAAAGTTGCACAGCTAACAGCTAACCCACTGTGGGCCAGGCAGGAACACAGGCTGATTTTCCCATTCGATAAGACGGAGGGGTGCAATTACAGCAAGGAACACACTTTTTTTCTGTCTTTCTCTCTCACACATAGTCTCCCGTCTCTTGCTCTCTCACCCTATTATCTCTCCAATTCTCTCTCTCTTTTTAATTCTGGAGTTGGAATGTCAGGCTTTATACTGCAGTAGACAGTCTGGAGGCTTGAGCTGTTTCCCCCTTTCTCTGTCTCTCTCTGTCTCTCTCTCTCTGTCTGTCTGTCTGTCTGTCTGTCTGTCTCTCTCTCTCTCTGTCTCTCTCTCTCTGTCTTTTTCTCTTTCTGTCTCTGTCTCTCTCTCTCTCTGTCTCTCTCTCTCTCTGTCTCTCTCTCTTTCTGTCTCTGTCTCTCTCTCTCTCTGTCTATCTCTCTTTCTGTCTCTCTACACTGTCATCTCTCTCTCTCTTTCTGTCTCTCTCTACACTGTCATTATCTCTCCCGAGGAAACTGTGAGACCGCTTCCCACTGACTCTTCTCAAAGTTGCCTGCTGTAATAATCTCTGTATTAACTGTCATGTTCACTTTTCCCCCTCGTAGACACATTCTTTAGGTCTTTCTTACCGACCTACCTCACTGATGTAGGCCTGAACCTCCTCAACAAATAGAACTCTCACCACTCTCTGGCTGCTGTATGAAACCAGCGTGGGAGTGTAGTCCGACAGCCTTGGTGTGTACGTTACACCATTAGACTTTACTATGCTACTGTACTGCGCGTACACACACACACACACACACACACACACACACACACACACACACACACACACACACACACACACACACACACACACACACACACACACACACACACACACACAGACACACAGACACACAGACACACACAGACACAGACACAGACACACAGACACACACACATTTTATTGGTCTCTTTGTTATTTCCTGCTGACTTTGACTTCTAATTACTCTTCACTAACTCCTGAGGCCTCCATTTTCTTCTCCCAGGAATGACAAGCCTCTCTCTCTGCAGAGTAGCAGAGTACTGAGTTTAACGCAGGGGACAAAGAGTCAAAGGCATGTCTCAGCTCTCAGAGGCAACTTTCCCTGTGTTTAAGCCTCCAGATGACATTTAACTTGTTTTGACAGAAATGCAGTCCCCCAGTGATGGGAATTGGTTGACAAAATGTCTTCTCAACCTTCCTGCACACTGTGTGTACTCATAATGTAACTTGCAATGTCCTATGGAAGTATCCCTGATAAAATAAGTAGAGAGAGGGAGAGGGAGATGCTGAGCTGAAGACATCTTGCGTTATAAGCATCCCCCGTGGGCCCGATGGTCTCACCCACTGAATCATAAGTGTCTGCCTCTGACCTTCAGGGTGGAAAGGACAAAGTCCTCTCCCAGAGGGGTCTGGCGGGGGTCACAGAGTAAAGTTACACAGAGTCAAGATAGATCACAGCATACAGGGTCTGAGTCCTGGGACCAACAGGGAAAACCCTTCCTACCCAACAACAAATCTTTATATCCTCTACTGCATTTCACACACGCGCTCATACTGGTACAAACATTTGCATGCGTGAGCATTCACACAGACACACACAGAGACAGACACAGACACACACACAGAGAACCTCAGCCTGTCCTGCTGGTAACAGTGCAGAGTGTTAGCTGCTCCTGCAAAAGGGCATAAGGGTGTATGCGTGCATGCCCATATGTTTGTGTTTGTGTGTGTCCGTTGGGTGGGTGGGTGTGTCTAGGTGTGTTCTTCTGAGAGTGTGGCCAACTTTTAAATCAAAGCTCCTGTCCTATGTTTACAAACATGGGTTTTTACTGTATGAGCTAACACTGGGAAGGCAAATAAGAGTTAAAAGCCCAGGTTGGAGCACTTTGTGTGTGTGTGTGTGTGTGTGTGTGTGTGTGTGTGTGTGTGTGTGTGTGTGTGTGTGTGTGTGTGTGTGTGTGTGTGTGCGTGCGTGCAGCCATCCACACGTACTTTGTGCTCCCTCAGATGTTGGAGATGCATGACGCCCCTACACACACACGCATGCTAATGCCCAGATGCTGCGTTTTACGAGCGAGCTCACCTACTTAGTACAAAAACGATCAAGTCAATATTTGTCAACATTAAAGTTTCCACAATTAGTGTGTAGCTTGTCTTTTCCCCTTGTTTTTGAGATGACATTGACACACACTCAGGTTGGTGTACTTAGTTCAGTCTCTACAATACGGTCATAAACAGTAGCCTATCAACCTGAGGTATTTTACAACAGGGCCTAATAGAGCTGAGGGCCACCCAGACGGTGAGTACAGCAGGTCTATAGAGATAAACACACATCTGTGGACCCTCTGACCTGCATTCTTGCTCCAGATGCTAACAGTGCTACCGCTAGGCTAAGGTGTGATTAAAACAAACAGCAGATCACTTAGCTAGTCTCCGCTAACCTGGCTGCCGTTGGAAACCATACAGAGAGCAACAACATTTGACAAAGAACCACAATAGCAGTTGAATTGATATACACTCTAGTACAGTGCCTTGCGAAAGTATTCGGCCCCCTTGAACTTTGCGACCTTTTGCCACATTTCAGGCTTCAAACATAAAGATATAAAACTGTATTTTTTTGTGAAGAATCAACAATAAGTGGGACACAATCATGAAGTGGAACGACATTTATTGGATATTTCAAACTTTTTTAACAAATCAAAAACTGAAAAATTGGGCATGCAAAATTATTCAGCCCCTTTACTTTCAGTGCAGCAAACTCTCTCCAGAAGTTCAGTGAGGATCTCTGAATGATCCAATGTTGACCTAAATGACTAATGATGATAAATACAATCCACCTGTGTGTAATCAAGTCTCCGTATAAATGCACCTGCACTGTGATAGTCTCAGAGGTCCGTCAAAAGCGCAGAGAGCATCATGAAGAACAAGGAACACACCAGGCAGGTCCGAGATACTGTTGTGAAGAAGTTTAAAGCCGGATTTGGATACAAAAAGATTTCCCAAGCTTTAAACATCCCAAGGAGCACTGTGCAAGCGATAATATTGAAATGGAAGGAGTATCAGACCACTGCAAATCTACCAAGACCTGGCCGTCCCTCTAAACTTTCAGCTCATACAAGGAGTCTGATCAGAGATTCAGCCAAGAGGCCCATGATCACTCTGGATGAACTGCAGAGATCTACAGCTGAGGTGGGAGACTCTGTCCATAGGACAACAATCAGTCGTATATTGCACAAATCTGGCCTTTATGGAAGAGTGGCAAGAAGAAAGCCATTTCTTAAAGATATCCATAAAAAGTGTCGTTTAACGTTTGCCACAAGCCACCTGGGAGACACACCAAACATGTGGAAGAAGGTGCTCTGGTCAGATGAAACCAAAATTGAACTTTTTGGCAACAATGCAAAACGTTATGTTTGGCGTAAAAGCAACACAGCTCATCACCCTGAACACACCATCCCCACTGTCAAACATGGTGGTGGCTGCATCATGCTTTGGGCCTGCTTTTCTTCAGCAGGGACAGGGAAGATGGTTAAAATTGATGGGAAGATGGATGGAGCCAAATACAGGACCATTCTGTCTGCAAAAGACCTGAGACTCGGACGGAGATTTGTCTTCCAACAAGACAATGATTCAAAAAATAAGCAAATCTACAATGGAATGGTTCAAAAATAAACATATCCAGGTGTTAGAATGGCCAAGTCAAAGTCCAGACCTGAATCCAATCGAGAATCTGTGGAAAGAACTGAAAACTGCTGTTCACAAATGCTCTCCATCCAACCTCACTGAGCTCGAGCTGTTTTGCAAGGAGGAATGGGAAAAAAATTCAGTCTCTCAATGTGCAAAACTGATAGAGACATACCCCAAGCGACTTACAGCTGTAATCGCAGCAAAAGGTGGCGCTACAAAGTATTAACTTAAGGGGGCTGAATAATTTTGCACGCCCAATTTTTCAGTTTTTGATTTGTTAAAAAAGTTTGAAATATCCAATAAATGTCGTTCCACTTCATGATTGTGTCCCACTTGTTGTTGATTCTTCACAAAAAAATACAGTTTTATATCTTTATGTTTGAAGCCTGAAATGTGGCAAAAGGTCGCAAAGTTCAAGGGGGCCGAATACTTTCGCAAGGCACTGTATATGGGTCTCACTTTAATACTGTGAGATAAGTCTGGCTAGGTTAATGTGTGTCTCTCCCTCCCTCCCACTTGGGTTTGTGTTGTAGCCAGAGAGTTCCGTGATTACAGGACAATGTTTTGGGGATACCGGGTGGCGCGGTGGTCTAAGACACTGCATCTCAGTGCTAGAGGCTTCACTACAGACACTGGTTCGGTTCCAAGCTGTATCACCACCAGCTGTGTTTGGGATTCCCATAGGGCAGCACACAATTGGCCCAGCGTCATCCGGGTTTGGCCCAGGGTAGGCCATCATTGTAAATAAGAATTAGTTCTTAACTGACTTACCTAGTTAAATAAAGGTTAAATAAATAAAACATTTAAATAAAGAATTTAAACATGATGGCAATGGAAGCCGGGACAGTCCAGCATGGATGCCATTAGCCTGTTTGGTCAGAATTAAACATTCAGTTGCTGTTGAGTACACACTACACAAACAGACTGTCACCTGCGTATGGCAGGCCAAAATAAGTATTGTAAAACATTACATTTTTTTACAAATAGAGAGAGCAAAAGAAGTATCAAATGAAATAAGTGTAATTATTTAGTTGTAATGGGTTGTAGTGGTAGTTGTAAAGAAAAGGGTCTCCTTTATATCTTGAAATGAACTTGAGTTATGAAGTGATGGAATTATAGCACAATGCTGTCCTATGTAACTGATCAGCCACCGTGGGGGTTGTTCAGAACAGAGGAAGACAGGAGAGAATGTGTAGAGATATGTCCCTCTAAAGCTGAATCCCAGTGGAGTTGTTGCTCTTGAAAGGAGGTTTTCTGTGTTACTATTTGATCTCTTACATTGTAATATTAATATCAACATGCTATAGGCCTAGTTGGGGTGAGCCAATGAAACGTTATCTACAGGATTTCCTTTTTCTCTTACTTAACCTTTTTTGAACCAGGAGATCCAATTGAGGTAGATCCTCTCTAAAAACCTAACAGATTCCGTTACTGTGGTATGAGTGTTGTCTGTATACCCGATCCTCATATCCACTCATACCCAGGCTGTAGTAAAAAAAAAAGAGGCGGTCTGTTGTAAAAACATAAGCCATGTTTTCAGGATTAGCTTCATGGCACATTCGTGGTGGGGATGTCAGATTTGGATCAGAGAGGAGTATGTTCCCCACACAGCTCAGGCCAGAGCCCTGCATTTAGAGACCAGAGACCAACCACGTTGATGACAGCTTTTGGAATGCGTCTCAAACGGCACCCTATTCCTTATAGAGTTCACAAATTCCGTTCAGAGCCCTGGTGCACCGTACTATAGTGAATAGGGTGCCGTTTGAGACCCAACCTCAGTCTCTACCACATGGCTATGCTACGGGGGGAACCATCCGTGGAAATTAAATGGGGGATTTTCTGAGGAGTTGGAACGTTCCTTCATGCTTGGATTTCTAAAACGTAAACCCGCCGTGAGATTTGAATCCCCTCATTTTAAATTAAATGAAGGTGGTCCTTTTCTGAGGAGAGTTGGAAGGATTCCTGTTTTGTGTCCTTAGGATTCTAAAATGGAACTTCTGGGATTCCACTTTAAATAGTGTTCCAACATTAGGTTCCAGCTGCTAAAGGACACGTTTTTAAAGGTTAAATAATGGTTAAATTAAATGAAAATAAAACAATTTGGAGACTATTAGCTGTCTTTCATCTCTTTAGCTCATCATCAGATTATTTACTGCTAATCTGGGTGCAGGTCTATTTCTCATTTGTTGGCTAAAGTAGAGTCAGACTGGTGCTGGTCTGTTGGGGAGTTTATTGCAGTGTCCGTGGTATACGATAGGCAGTGCATGGTATGATATACAGTGCATTCGGAAAGTATTCAGACCCCTTGACTTTTTCCACATTTTGTTACATTACAGCTTTATTCTTAAATGGATTATATAGTTGTTTCCCCCTCATCAATCTACACACAATACCCCACAATGGCAAAACAAAATCAAGTTTTTATACATTTTTGCAAATGTATTATAAATACAAAATATTCAGACCCTTTACTCAGTACTTTGTTGATTACAGCCTAGAGTCTTCTTGGCTACAAGCTTAACACACTTGTATTTGGTGAGTTTCTCCCATTCTTCTCAAACTCTGTCAGGTTGGATGGGGAGCCTCGCTGCACAGTTATTTTCAAGACTCCCCAGAGATGTTCGATCGGGTTCAAGTCCGGGCTCTGACTGGGCCACTCAAGGACATTCAGAGTCTTGTCCTGAAGCCACTTCTGCATTGTCTTGGCTGTGTGCTTAGGGTCATTGTCATGTTGGAAGGTGAACCTTCGCCCCAGTCTGCTCTAGAGCAGGTTTTCATCAAGGATCTCTCTGTACTTTGCTCCGTTCATCTTTCCCTCAATGATGACTTTCCAAATCATGTCCAATCAATTTAATTTACCACAGGTGGACTCCAGTCAAGTTGTAGACACATCTCAAGGATGATAAATGGAAACAGGATTCACCGGAGCTCAATTTTGAGTCTCATAACAAAGGGTCTGAATACTTATGTAAATCATTCTAAAAACCTGTTTTCGCTTTGTCATTATGGGGTATTGTGTGTAGATTGATGAGATTAAAAAAAAACATACCGTAACAAAATGTGGGAAAAGTCAAGGGGTGTGAATACTTTCCGAATGCACCGTTATTTGTCCAGGCAGCCTGGGCTCAGCCCAGCTCTCAGCCTACCTCTCAGCCTAGCTCTCAGCCCAGCTCTCAGCCTACCTCTCAGCCTACCTCTCAGCCTAGCTCTCAGCCCAGCTCTCAGCCTACCTCTCAGCCTAGCTCTCAGCCCAGCTCTCAGCCTACCTCTCAGCCTAGCTCTCAGCCTAGCTCTCAGCCTAGCTCTCAGCCCAGCTCTCAGCCTACCTCTCAGCCTAGCTCTCAGCCTAGCTCTCAGCCTAGCTCTCAGCCTAGCTCTCAGCCTACCTCTCAGCCCAGCTCTCAGCCTACCTCTCAGCCTAGCTCTCAGCCTAGCTCTCAGCCTAGCTCTCAGCCTAGCTCTCAGCCTAGCTCTCAGCCTAGCTCTCAGCCCAGCTCTCAGCCTACCTCTCAGCCTAGCTCTCAGCCTAGCTCTCAGCCTACCTCTCAGCCTAGCTCTCAGCCCAGCTCTCAGCCTACCTCTCAGCCTACCTCTCAGCCTAGCTCTCAGCCTACCTCTCAGCCTAGCTCTCAGCCCAGCTCTCAGCCTACCTCTCAGCCTACCTCTCAGCCTAGCTCTCAGCCTACCTCTCAGCCTAGCTCTCAGCCTAGCTCTCCGCCTAGCTCTCAGCCTAGCTCTCAGCCTACCTCTCAGCCTACCTCTCAGCCTAGCTCTCAGAGATGCTCTGACAGGCTTGTGAAGGAGGAGGAAGTCCTGTGGAAATGACTTTTCACTGGTTATTATGGTTTTGTGGTTTCCCTTAAGCACCCACTCATTGACTTCCTCTCCATCTGACATGCATTTCAGCGAGGCCAGCGTCTAATGTAGATGTTTATATTGATGTAATCACAGACCTAACCAACTAATTACAAAGCTAAATCAGAAGCCCTCAAGGCTGGGGAGCATCAAAGGGGACTGTTGGAACACTCCAATGACGCATGGAATATCCATATTCCATAAAATGTTGTAATATTAAACATGTGGAAACAGATCTGGTCGTGTTAATGACACACAAACCAGGTTCCAAAGGTCTTAAAGTTTGTTGCATTCCCAGAAGATGTTAGTATGTTAGTTTACCAAATGTTTGGGAACCACTAATCAAATCTTTCCTCTTCTCTCCTCTCCTCTCAGAAACTTGATGCCCCGGACGTTGGAAAGCCAGATCACCATGGAGAAGACACCAAGCTACTTCGTCACCAAGGAGGCTCCTCGGCGTCTCTTCGCCCTGAGTCGTCATACCAAGCTGATCGTGGTGGTCCGAGACCCCGTGACCCGGGCCGTGTCCGACTACACCCAGACGCTGTCCAAACAACCCGGCCTTCCGTCTTTCCAGAGCCTGACCTTCCGGAACTCCACCACGGGCCTCATCGACACCTCCTGGAGCGCCGTGCGCATCGGGATCTACGCCAAGCACCTGGAGAACTGGCTGCGCTACTTCCCCCTCTCGAAGTTCCTCTTCGTCAGCGGCGAGCGGCTTGTGACGGACCCGGCCGGGGAGATGGGCAGGGTGCAGGACTTCCTGGGGCTGAAGAGGTTGGTCACGGACAAACACTTCTACTTCAACCAGACCAAGGGTTTCCCCTGCCTGAAGAAGCCAGAGGGGAGCAGCAGGCCACGCTGTCTGGGGAAGTCTAAGGGAAGGCCTCATCCACAGATCTCTCCAGAGGTGCTGCTCAGGCTCAGGGAGTTCTATAGGCCATTCAACATGAAGTTTTACCAAATGACAGGCCATGACTTTGGCTGGGACTGATGGAAATGGGATGGGATAAAGCATAGACATGTGTCTCCAGAGGATCTACAGGCCTTGTAATGGCCACTTAACCTGAGGTTTTGCCAAATGACAGGTCCTCGTGACTTCGGCTGGGACTGGTGGAAACAGACAGACTAGTATATTTTGGTTTTTAAAGAGAGGGTTTAAATCTCCTTGTATAAACAGATGTGATTTCCCTAGTATGATTGTTGTGTCGCTGCAATGTAATAAAAAATAAATATTCTGACAAAACTGCTCCACGAGCCTGCCAAATATTCATCCCAAATATGCTAATACTATTTCAATAAACTAGACTACAATAAGCCAAGTGCATTTCTAAAATAATTGTATTAATGATAATTTTTACTGTTATCCCATTCTCATGTTTGAAAATGCAATCGTAAAGATGTTTAGGGGACATTATTTTTAACAATGCAGAAGACTATTGCTGGTATAAATGCTGGACTATGTACTATTTTTTTGTTAACAAAATATATTACTGATTTACTCTGTGTGCTGTAAAATTGCTATTATTTATGTTGCAAGTGTTATGCTATTGAGAATTGTGGTATATGCTATATCTGTATCCCTTTCTTCATTGTTTGTTTCATACCAAACTCATAAACTGTACCCCTCCTTGACTGTACATTTCTGGAAGCATAATTTATTAAAATGACAATGTTTGAGATGTTTTATCTACTACTTTTGTATTTGTAGATGCTGATATTACTAAAGCCTTTATTCTGAAATGGACATCCTTCCATCATCATATACATCAACGTTTCAGTATGAAATATCCACACCACATGATACACTGTTCAGTCACACCAGACCACAGAGAGAGAAGGCAGATAGGGTGGTGTGTGTAGGGGGTGGTCATACGACCCTGTAGGTGGTGGTCATACGACCCTGTAGGTGGTCATACGACCCTGTAGGTGGTGGTCATACGACCCTGTAGGTGGTGGTCATACGACCCTGTAGGTGGTGGTCATACGGCCCTGTAGGTGGAGGTCATAAGACCCTGTAGGTGGTGGTCATACGACCCTGTAGGTGGTGGTCATACGGCCCTGTAGGTGGAGGTCATACGACCCTGTAGGTGGTCATACGACCCTGTAGGTGGTGGTCATACGGCCCTGTAGGTGGTGGTCATACGACCCTGTAGGTGGTGGTCATACGGCCCTGTAGGTGGAGGTCATAAGACCCTGTAGGTGGTGGTCATACGGCCCTGTAGGTGGTGGTCATACGGCCCTGTAGGTGGTGGTCATACGACCCTGTAGGTGGTGGTCATACGGCCCTGTAGGTGGTGGTCATACGGCCCTGTAGGTGGAGGTCATACGACCCTGTAGGTGGTGGTCATACGACCCTGTAGGTGGTGGTCATACGACCCTGTAGGTGGTGGTCATACGGCCCTGTAGGTGGTGGTCATACGGCCCTGTAGGGGGTGGTCATACGGCCCTGTAGGTGGTGGTCATACGGCCCTGTAGGTGGTGGTCATACGGCCCTGTAGCCTCCAGGGCAAAATTTGAAGTTAACACAGCAAGGAAGCTTTCTGATGTGTAAGCAATCAATTGGCTGGGGTCATTGGAGACCTTTGGGATGGCAATCTTTGACCCCTGACACTCTGTTGACCTGTATGCCTCGCCTCCATAAACTGCTGACCACCCCAGTGCTACGGCGTTGGCCAGTGGAGCCGCCCAGGCCCAGCCATACTCCCTGGGTGCTCCCCAATATAGTGCACTATATGGGCTCTGGCCAAAAGTAGTGCACTGTATAGGGGATAGGATGCCATTTGGGATATACTCCTTATTTTAGAGGATCCATTAATATTGCAAGCTCAACCTCCGGGACCCGGGCTGAAGGGAGCTGAATCAATAACTGCCTGTTTAGTTTATGGACTATGGAATATGTGCTTATACGTACCATGTCCCCTTGTCACGGTGATTTAGGCCAGGGTCGGACACAGGACGCCATCACACATTTGTAAAGTATTATTTAACGAGTGATCTATCGCTCATACACATCTAATCGATGTAGGGCCTAAGTAGAAATGTATGGGTATGATTTTGTCCCGTGATTTGGAGCCTTATCTCTACTGGCCTGCATACGAATATACTTACTGACTGTTTGTGGTTTATACTTCATTCATTTGGTGTCTAATTGATGGAGTCATGAAGGACTTATTTCAATCAGAATCACCTTTATTCAACAAATACATTCGCATGTACAGGAATTTGACTCAGTGAAATAGTGCTACCACAATAAACAGAATATACTGACAAGATATAGACACAGAATTAACACAACCCACCTACTGTACAGCATGTACACCAGTGGAGGCTGCTGAGGGGAGTCCTGCTCATAATAATGGCCGGAATGAAGTGAATGGAAGGGTATCAAACACATGGTTTTTATAAGGGCACAAGGCGAGACCCAGATGCAGACACGGGAGGAAGATGGTTTGAGTCTTTGATATTTATTATATCCAAAAGGGGTAGGCAAGAGAATGGTCGTGGACAGGCATAAAGTCAAATCCAGTTCAGAGTCCAGGAGGTACAGCGTGGCAGGCAGGTTCGAGGTCAGGGCAGGCAGAATGGTCAGGCAGGCGGGTACAGAGTCCAGAAAACAGGCAAGGGTCAAAACCGGGAGGACTAGAAAAAGGAGAATAGAACAGGCAGGCGCACGGGGAAAAACAAGCTGGTTGACTTGGAACATACGAGATGAACTGGCACAGAGAGACAGAAAACACAAGGATAAATACACCAGGGATAACAAGCGACACCTGGAGGGGGTGGAGACAATAACGAGGACAGGTGAAACTGATCAGGGTGTGACAGGTTTTCATGTGTTTGATAACATTCCATTCACTCCATTCCAGCCGTTATTATGAACCTTCCTCCCCTCAGCAGCCTCCACTGATGTACACAATGAACACCAATCTAAAAACGACATACTACACTATGAACACTATGTTAATTCCATTGCCATCAGTCCCTCTATTTCTATAATCTAGTTCTCATCTCATAACACTGTGAATTTACTGGATGTAAGGTATCTGATACATGATAAAATTGCCTTGACCATCACCTTTTCGATCATTGGTTGTACTAATAAAGGAGAGCCTGTTGATTAGAATGGGCAGGCCAAGGTTCAACAATGTAAAAGTGGGGAATGAAGAGGGGGAATGAACAAGAGGTAAAAAAACAAATGATAACAATACAACAACAAAAACCAGCAACAATAGTGGCTTGTTGCTCTTTGGGTATAGAATGTTGAAGGTCAGAGGATTCCATTCATGAAAGAGGAGAGAAGAGAAAAAGGGGAATGTATTTGAGAGTTCCCCCAGCTAAAAGCTCCCTGTATGTTTCAGTACTAGAGCCCTGAAAGCAGATAGCCATCCATTCACCAGTTGACTGGATACATTGCATTGAGGCTCGGACATATTAATATGCAAACAGCCAGACAGGCTCAACGCAAGGTACGTAGAGCGCGCTTTTATAGGCAGGTCCTGAGATTTAGCCTCATACACCTCTCCCCATACATCTCACTAGTGTTCCCTGTGAAGGCCTAACTACTGTTCAGACATAGTCGGTGAATAAGGCCCATGTTCCAGGGATTAAGCCAACGCGAATAAGGCTGGAGCCTGGAAGTCACCCCAGCCCTCAGATCACCTCAGATGAAAGTGATTAGTGACCCTTGCAGTGGAGGTCAAGTAGCTGCAGTGGAGGTCAAGTAGCTGCCAATTCAGGCCAGCCTGCCTGTCTGCCTGCCATGGACACTCTGCCTCAACACAAGACATTATGAGGAACAGACAGAAGAATGCTGTCCTCCTCTGTTGAAAATTCGTATGAATTGTAATAGGTGGCAGACATCACAAAGGGCTGCTAATCCAATCCTCATTCTTCACTTCCGGAGTGCCTGCCTGCCTGTTATGGACACTGTTTAGCTTACATCAGTCTTCTAGAGCAGCTGTTATAGCAGGAAGGGGCGTTTGCCAAGACTATTATTACTGTTAAGAGGCCACTACAATGCCAGCCCAATGGTTCCAAACTGTGACCAACTGGTCAAAATTCATGTCACCGTGACCAAGACAGGTACTGGACTAGAGGTTTGTTTAGGGTTTGTTCAGTCATGGAAATTCATGTTAATTAAACTCATCTCAATAACAGTATTCACCATCTATAGCAGCCTTCAATATAGGGGCACATATCATTGTGTCCTCATACTATAGGTCAAATCTATTATTTTCCCTGATTGAGTTGCCATACACAGTCTTCACTCTTCACCCCTCAACTGACTAGAGCATCTGCCCACTCCTCGGTCTCTCCTGGTCCAGGATAGAGCCCTCTCTGTGGGAGTCTGATCTGGCCCTGGTGACCCTGGAGCCTGGAGTTCATGGGGAGAGTGCATTCCACCATCAAGTCACCTCTCTGACCCATATACCCTCTACAGGCCAGGCTATTCTCAGAGAGACAGGGAGGAAGTGACAAATATCTTGAGAATGTTCTGGACTATGCAGTCTGATTAATTGTCTGAAATATTGAGGGTGAGAAATTGGAGGGAGATGAATTATTCTAATATATTATGGCTGAATGTGATATTTTTTGGTAGACTGTTGAACATTACTGTAAAGCATTCTGGTATTCTTTCACCGGTTTCCACATGTGCTACAGGAACATACAGTGGGGCAAAAAACATATTTAGTCAGCCATCAATTGTGCAAGTTCTCCCACTTAAAAAGATGAGAGAGACCTGTAATTTTCATCATAGGTACACTTCAACTATGACAGACAAAATGAGAAGAAAAACATCCAGAAAATCACATTGTAGGATTTTTAATGAATTGATCTGCAAATGATTTTTTGCCCCACTGTACATGTCGTAGAAATAAATAGAATACAGGACATGAGGTCAACTACATTTCATTTAAAGGATCATGCTAATTAGATGTACAGTGTTTCTGAGTCAACTGTTGCTCTTTAACATCTGTGCAGTGTCATGGGTAGTCCCCGTCAGACAGACATACCTGTACTAGAATGGATATGTTCGACATCCTCTCTATCCTAAACACGTACCACATTATAAACATGTCAGGTATTCTATCTCTTTTGGAGGTGTTTATGGTTAGTTACGGCCAACGTGTGAAGTGTTTTAAGACACAGGTCAAATGTACTATGGACAAGAAGAGCCACATTCAGAGAACCCAGACAAGTAGGCCAGATCGAAACTGGCCTCAAGACATGTCTCCTTCCAGATGCAAGAACATGGCAGTCTGAGCAGATGTCAAACAAATATGTCTCTCTGATGATGTGTTTAATATGAGGGTTCCTTCTCTCCATTGAAGACTCCAGTCTATAATTACAACATTAAGGCTGGTGGAAACTTAAGATCACATTCCTCCATGCAACAGAAGATTATTTAGCACCCGTGTTTCCTTTATAATTAGCTGATCAAAAGCAGAAAGTCAGTCAAACATCTGCTGTAATTATAAATCCACCAAGAAAGAAACAACTGAATCGTGCACTGCCGTTGCCATTTCCGCTGTTATTGAAGGGGCTCCCTGATGACAGCTTGTCTAATGAAAAGGCCTCTCATTGATTTGTCCATATGTTGAGCAGTGGACATTGGGGTTTCATGACCATGATATCAGCCTGCCTGGTTACTTCACTGACCGTTAAAAGAGGAATCAAAGACATGAGAAAGAGGAAGCAAGAGCTACGGAGAAATATCAGCACAGGGATCAACAGATCATCAGACAAGAGGAGGATCTGAGTTAATTGATGATAAAAGCTGATTCAACCCTTCATGAGATGAAGCAGGGAGAGAGAGAGTGCAGCAGCCAGCTCACCCTCAGGGAGAGTCATTAACGGTAAATGAAGCTTACCCCTGAGTGGATATTCATGAGTGACCTCTGACCTCTTCAGTACATTTTAAAGATCTCTGCCCTCTCCACCTGAAACTATAGCAAAACTAATGCCCAGAGACAGATTGCCGTGTGTGTGTGTGTGTGTGTGTGTGTGTGTGTGTAAGCTAGGAGGACAATGTCTGTTCATTAGAACGGTTGAGTGGCTTCACTTCCCTATAGTACCTATTATTACTATCCTCCGTCTCTGTGTTCAGCCTGTGATTATACGGATGTTTCCGAAGCCTACGCTCACCACCTGTCCTGTACTCTGCCCACTACAAACCCCCTGCACTGCTCAGAGGGAACAAGGGGCTCCCTCACTCCCTTTCCCTCGCCCCTTTCAAAACTGGTCACCCTCCAAAAAGTCAATTAGATCCAATGCCACTTAACAGATGTTCAATGTTCCTTGGAGAGGGAGTCAGATCTCCTCTGGTCTAGTGGATGGAAGGTGATGCCTCAGACTAATGTCAAAGATGATTCATTCAAAATGTCTTCTCCTGTGTATGTTAATTTTATCATGTTTTTTAAAATATACAACATATTTATCCTCACAGATCACCAGACAAAATGGGCAGGCCCATACAAAATGTCTTCTCCTGTGTATGTTAATTTTATCATGTTTTTTAAAATATACGACATGTTTATCCTCACAGATCACCAGACAAAATGGGCAGGCCCATACAAAATGTCTTCTCCTGTGTATGTTAATTTTATCATGTTTTTTAAAATATACGACATATTTATCCTCACAGATCACCAGACAAAATGGGCAGGCCCATACAAAATGTCTTCTCCTGTGTATGTTAATTTTATCATGTTTTTTAAAATATACGACATATTTATCCTCACAGATCACCAGACAAAATGGGCAGGCCCATACAAAATGCTGACACTCTGCTCACATTGAATAAGTATTTTCTCCAGCGATTAGTGACCAAATCTGAGACAATGTCCACTTCCTGTGGAAATTCCTTGGCTTCGGTTCATTACCACATCTCTAGGTCAAGAAAAAGACAGGCAATATATTGTACCTCTAGCCCCCAGGGCCTGAACTATAGCAGAGAACATCTCCCCAACTCTCATTATTTAATATTAAAGTGCTTGTGTGAGAGGCTGATTGGGGGTCAGAGTTTTATGACGATATTCAATAAGACCCATGTCACATATGGCCTTGGAGCAGTGGATTTGCTGCCTGCCTGCCTGCCTGCCTGCGTGCGTGTGTGTGTGTGTGTGTGTGTGTGTGTGTGTGTGTGTGTGTGTGTGTGTGTGTGTGTGTGTGTGTGTGTGTGTGTGTGTGTGTGTGTGTGTGTGTGTGTGTGTGTGTGTGTGTGTGTGTGTGTGTGTGGATCATCATCATCTCTGGAGAGGGGGACACTGGATTGAGGAAAGTAGACTTCATAGATTTGTACCACACACTGTCAAATACAGACACACACACACACACACACACGCACACACACACACACCTAATGATAATGTTTATAGACATCATCAACAACCATCAGGATCAGAAACAATTGGCTTCACCATTAAACAGTTTGTGATGTCAAGAAAATGACAAGAGAACCGAGGGTACAATTAATTATTATTCATGTCTTTCTGTCTACCATTCTATCTGCCATTGTCATACTTTGGAAATAAAGTCAGCCTTAGGCCAACTGTTCCCTAAAGACAATAGATCACTCTGACATTCTGTGATTTGAGGGATGAGAAAAACCAGACATTGACAAAGACAAAAAACGGAATATATGAATACTAATTGCCCAATATTTTAACTGTCACTCCAGATGCCCAAAGACAGACAATTGCAATGACATCCTTTCACCACACAAACTTGTAAACAGGCTGTTTAAACTGACATTAAACTCTGGCATTACACTATGGCCGCAT
The DNA here is from genome assembly GCF_057628025.1 of Oncorhynchus mykiss. Classification (NCBI taxonomy): domain Eukaryota; kingdom Metazoa; phylum Chordata; class Actinopteri; order Salmoniformes; family Salmonidae; genus Oncorhynchus; species Oncorhynchus mykiss. The sequence goes on from NC_143041.1 coordinate 9,586,522, forward strand.
TTGCAATGTGCATATAGGCTAGCTACATAGAACCCTGACTATGGAGTATCTTAAAACTACATCAGTCCACTGTAAAACACTGACTAGTGCCAAGGGATTTTAGAGAACTCCTCCAGAGACAATAGGTAACCATCTACACCATGGAGACGAGACACACTGCAATCAGAGACCTTTCACACTCCCAGCAATCGATCAGCAGCTAGCAGCCTGTGACCATGATGCTGTCCAGTGTCCAGGCCACTATCTGACAGCCAGGTTCAGGTAATAGAGCATGTCCTAATCCACACATGGCCAGGCTCAGGGCCTGCTGGGATCAATACACAACTAAAAGAACAGGTAATGTGATATTGATGGGCTCCCGATGATAAGGGGATATGGAGAAGGGATGGTGTGTGTGTGTGTGTGTGTGTGTGTGTGTGTGTGTGTGTGTGTGTGTGTGTGTGTGTGTGTGTGTGTGTGTGTTTAACATCAATGTGTATAAATGTATCTTTACACAGGCTGACATTCCCATGTATTTCTAACCACTGCATACTCTGTTTCATCTTGCCTGAGTTGATCAAGCTGACGTATTGGTGTGTTCAGACTAATGGAAATCAATGAGACAGAGAGTGTGCTGTTAATAAGATCAGTGCATTTGCTCTTACTCAAGACGAACCAGTTGGTAAGACCGAACAGTAGCCACAGCCCCATCTGAGTAATGGGATAGCTCATCAGAAGTGCTAAATGCCGTCATTACAGTGTAATGGCAGACAAGCATCACAGTAAGTAATTCACAGTAGATTCACTATAGTCCTTCACTTCAATAGATTAAACTGTGACTACATGCCTGGTGATACGTTATCTAATAACGTGACAATAAAATGAGCAACATATTTTTGCCTTATTTGGTTAGGAAACTAGAAGTTGTCTAAAGCAATAACATACTGGCATCAAGGATCCATACAGCCAGGGTGGCATGAAGGTCAATTTGGAAACCAACTATGATGTGACACTTAGCAAGACATAAATACTACATTTAGGGACCAAATACAAGATGATGCAGACAGTCTATGAGGGATAGCGGAGCCAGGGCCCCAGCCTACCGTGCTGTACATCTAACCTGTCACCTCACAGAATGGATGCTGATTTAAGGACAGAGGTGTCGCTCCCTCTAGGGGCAGCCGCTTCTCTGCCAACCCACTAGAAACCTCACTTTCACTGGCACAGTGAGTAGGGGTGGTGTGTGTGTAGGGGTTGATTGAAAGACAGAGATGTCACTCGCTCTAGGGACAGGGGTCAGTTCTTAGCGCTGACACTGATATTTCTTAATTGCTTTGTTTTTGTGTGGGGGGGGGGGGGGGGGGGGGGGGTCTTTTTGGTTATTGTATTGCTTGATATTACTGCACTGTTGGAGATAGAAATATAAGCATTTCGCTGCACCTGCAATAACATCTGCTTAATCTGTGTATGCAACCAATAGTATACATTTTGATTCGACACTATCTATACATATTCTGAGGAGCCTGTTATATTCTAGGGAGCTGTTATATTCTGAGGGGCTGTTATATTCTGAGGGGCTGTTATATTCTAGGGAGCCTGTTATATTCTGAGGAGCCTGTTATATTCTGAGGAGCCTGTTATATTCTGAGGAGCCTGTTATATTCTGAGGGGCTGTTATATTCTGAGGAGCCTGTTATATTCTGAGGAGCCTGTTATATTCTGAGGAGCCTGTTATATTCTGAGGAGCCTGTTATATTCTGAGGGGCCTGTTATATTCTGAGGAACCTGTTATATTCTGAGGGGCTGTTATATTCTGAGGAGCCTGTTATATTCTGAGGAGCCTGTTATATTCTGAGGAGCCTGTTATATTCTGAGGAGCCTGTTATATTCTGAGGAGCCTGTTATATTCTGAGGAGCCTGTTATATTCTGAGGAGCCTGTTATATTCTGAGGAGCCTGTTATATTCTGAGGGGCCTGTTATATTCTGAGGAACCTGTTATATTCTGAGGGGCTGTTATATTCTGAGGAGCTGTTATATTCTGAGGGGCTGTTATATTCTGAGGAGCCTGTTATATTCTGAGGAGCTGTTATATTCTGAGAAGCTGTTATATTCTGAGGGAGCTGTTATATTCTGAGGAACCTGTTATATTCTGAGAAGCTGTTATATTCTGAGGGAGCTGTTATATTCTGAGGGGCTGTTATATTCTGAGGGAGCTGTTATATTCTGAGGAGCTGTTATATTCTGAGGGAGCTGTTATATTCTGAGGGGCTGTTATATTCTGAGGAGCCTGTTATATTCTGAGGAGCCTGTTATATTCTGAGAAGTCTGTTATATTCTGAGGAGCATGTTATATTCTAAGGGGCTGTTATATTCTGAGGGGCTGTTATATTCTGAGGGGCTGTTATATTCTGAGGAGCTGTTATATTCTGAGGAGCCTGTTATATTATGAGGAGCCTGTTATATTCTGAGGAGCCTTTTATATTCTGAGGAGCCTGTTATATTCTGAGAAGTCTGTTATATTCTGAGGGGCTGTCATATTCTGAGGAACCTGTTATATTCTAAGGAGCCTGTTATTGTAACGGTTTTCTTGGTGAGAAGGAGAGTCGGACCAAAATGCAGCGTGTAGATTGCGATTCATGTTTAATGAACAAACGTAAAACACGAATCAATACAAACACTACAAAATAAAGAACGTGATGAACGTAACGAAAACCTAAACAGCCTATCTGGTGAAAACACATAGACAGGAACAATCACCCACAAACACACAGTGAACCCCAGGCTACCTAAATATGGTTCCCAATCAGAGACAATGATGAACACCTGCCTCTGACTGAGAACCATATCAGGCTGAACATAGAAATAGACAAACAAGACATGAAACATAGAATGCCCACTCAGATCACACCCTGACCAATCAAAACATAGAAAATACAAAGTAAACTATGGTCAGGGCGTGACAGTACCCCCCCCCCAAGGTGCGGACTCCGGCCGCAAAACCTGAACCTATAGGGGAGGGTCTGGGTGGGCATCTGTCCGCGGTGGCGGCTCTGGCGCTGGACGTGGACCCCACTCCATGACAGTTTTAATCCCCCTCCTAAACGTCCCTAAATAGGTTACCCACCACAATGATAACATGGGACAGAGGGACAGCTCGGGACAGAGGTAACTCGGGACAGATGGGTAGCTCAGCCCTGAGAGGAAGCTCAGCACTGAGAAGAAGCTCAGCACTGAGAAGAAGCTCAGGCAGGTGGTTAGATCCGGCAGATCCTGGCTGGCTGGCGGTTCTGGAAGATCCTGGCTGACTGGCGGATCTGGGAGAATCTGGACGACTGGCGGATCTGGGAGAATCTGGACGACTGGCAGATCTGGGAGAATCTGGACGACTGGCAGATCTGAGAGAGTCTGGACGACTGGCAGATCTGGAAGAGTCTGGTCGACTGGCAGATCAGGAAGAGTCTGGTCGACTGGCAGATCTGGAAGAGTCTGGTCGACTGGCAGATCTGGAAGAGTCTGGTCGACTGGCAGATCTGGAAGAGTCTGGTCGACTGGCAGATCTGGAAGAGTCTGGTCGACTGGCAGATCTGGAAGAGTCTGGACGACTGGCAGATCTGGAAGAGTCTGGACGACTGGCAGATCTGGAAGAGTCTGGACGACTGGCAGATCTGGAAGAGTCTGGACGACTGGCAGATCTGGAAGAGTCTGGACGACTGGCAGATCTGGAAGAGTCTGGACGACTGGCAGATCTGGAAGAGTCTGGTCGACTGGCAGATCTGGAAGAGTCTGGACGACTGGCAGATCTGGAAGAGTCTGGACGACTGGCAGATCTGGAAGAGACTGGTCGACACAGACTGGCTGCTCTGGCTGCTCCATGCTGACTGACAGCTCTGGCTGCTCCATGCTGGCAGACTGCTCTATGCTGACTGGCAGCTCTGGCTGCTCCATGCTGACTGGCTGCTCTGGCTGCTCCATGCTGACTGGCTGCTCCATGCTGACTGGCTGCTCCATGCTGACTGGCGGCCCTGGCTGCTCCATGCTGACTGGCGGCCCTGGCTGCTCCATGCTGACTGGCGGCCCTGGCTGCTCCATGCTGACTGGCGGCCCTGGCTGCTCCATGCAGACTGGCAGCTCTGGCGGCTCCTTGCAGACTGGCAGCTCTGGCGGCTCCTTGCAGACTGGCAGCTCTGGCGGCTCCTTGCAGACTGGCAGCTCTGGCGGCTCCTTGCAGACTGGCAGCTCTGGCGGCTCCTTGCAGACTGGCAGCTCCATGCAGACTGGCAGCTCTATGCAGACTGGCAGCTCTATGCAGACTGGCAGCTCCTTGCAGACTGGCAGCTCTATGCTAACTGGCAGCTCTATGCTAACTGGCAGCTCTATGCTAACTGGCAGCTCTATGCTAACTGGCAGCTCTATGCTAACTGGCAGCTCTATGCTAACTGGCAGTTCTGAACAGGCGGGAGACTCCGGCAGCGCTGTAGAGAAGGCAGGCTCTAACAGCGCTAAACAGGCGGGAGACTCCGACAGCGCTGAAGAGAAGGGAGGCTCTGGCAGCGCTGGACAGGCGAGGCGCACTGTAGGCCTGATGCGTGGTGCTGGCACTGGTGGTACTGGGCCGAGGACACGCACAGGAAGCCTGGTGCGGGGAGCTGCTACCGGAGGGCTGGGGTGTGGAGGTGGTACTGGAAAAACCGGACCGTGCAGGCGCACTGGAGCTCTTGAGCACCGAGCCTGCCCAACCTTACCTGGTTGAATGCTCACGGTCGCCCTGCCAGTGCGGCGAGGTGGAATAGCCCGCACTGGACTATGCAGGCGAACCGGAGACACCGAGCGCAAGGCTGGTGCCATGTAAACCGGCCCAAGGAGACGCACTGGGGACCAGCTGCGTAGAGCCGGCTTCATGGCATTAGGCTCGACGCTCAATCTAGCCCGGCAGACACGCGGAGCTGGAATATACCGCACCGGGCTATGCACCCGCACTGGAGACACCGTGCGCACCACTGCATAACACGGTGCCTGTCCGGTCTCTCTAGCCCCCCGGTAAGCACAGGGAGTCTGCCCAGGTCTCCTACCTGGCGTAGCCATACTCCCTGTTAGCCCCCCCCCAAGAAATTTTTGGGGCTGCCTCTCAGGCTTCCATCCGCTACGTCGTGCTGCCTCCTCATATCTGCGCCTCTCAGCTTTCGCCGCCTCCAGTTCCTCCTTGGGGCGGCGATATTCTCCAGGCTGAGCCCAGGGTCCTTTACCGTCCAGTTCTTCCTCCCATGTCCATTTCTCCAGGTGGTGCAGCCTCTCCCACTGCAGCTGCTCCTGCTGCTTCTTCTCCTGCTGCACCTTTGGGCGGCTACACTCCCCTGGTTTAGCCCAGGGTCCTCTCCCGTCGAGGATTTCCTCCCATGTCCAGAAGTCCTTATTGCGCGTCTCCTCGCGCTGCTCCTGCCTGTTGACACGCTGCTTGGTCCGTTGGTGGTGGGTGATTCTGTAACGGTTTTCTTGGTGAGAAGGAGAGTCGGACCAAAATGCAGCGTGTAGATTGCGATTCATGTTTAATGAACAAACGTAAAACACGAATCAATACAAACACTACAAAATAAAGAACGTGATGAACGTAACGAAAACCTAAACAGCCTATCTGGTGAAAACACATAGACAGGAACAATCACCCACAAACACACAGTGAACCCCAGGCTACCTAAATATGGTTCCCAATCAGAGACAATGATGAACACCTGCCTCTGACTGAGAACCATATCAGGCTGAACATAGAAATAGACAAACAAGACATGAAACATAGAATGCCCACTCAGATCACACCCTGACCAATCAAAACATAGAAAATACAAAGTAAACTATGGTCAGGGCGTGACAGTACCCCCCCCCCAAGGTGCGGACTCCGGCCGCAAAACCTGAACCTATAGGGGAGGGTCTGGGTGGGCATCTGTCCGCGGTGGCGGCTCTGGCGCTGGACGTGGACCCCACTCCATGACAGTTTTAATCCCCCTCCTAAACGTCCCTAAATAGGTTACCCACCACAATGATAACATGGGACAGAGGGACAGCTCGGGACAGAGGTAACTCGGGACAGATGGGTAGCTCAGCCCTGAGAGGAAGCTCAGCACTGAGAAGAAGCTCAGCACTGAGAAGAAGCTCAGGCAGGTGGTTAGATCCGGCAGATCCTGGCTGGCTGGCGGTTCTGGAAGATCCTGGCTGACTGGCGGATCTGGGAGAATCTGGACGACTGGCGGATCTGGGAGAATCTGGACGACTGGCAGATCTGGGAGAATCTGGACGACTGGCAGATCTGAGAGAGTCTGGACGACTGGCAGATCTGGAAGAGTCTGGTCGACTGGCAGATCAGGAAGAGTCTGGTCGACTGGCAGATCTGGAAGAGTCTGGTCGACTGGCAGATCTGGAAGAGTCTGGTCGACTGGCAGATCTGGAAGAGTCTGGTCGACTGGCAGATCTGGAAGAGTCTGGTCGACTGGCAGATCTGGAAGAGTCTGGACGACTGGCAGATCTGGAAGAGTCTGGACGACTGGCAGATCTGGAAGAGTCTGGACGACTGGCAGATCTGGAAGAGTCTGGACGACTGGCAGATCTGGAAGAGTCTGGACGACTGGCAGATCTGGAAGAGTCTGGACGACTGGCAGATCTGGAAGAGTCTGGTCGACTGGCAGATCTGGAAGAGTCTGGACGACTGGCAGATCTGGAAGAGTCTGGACGACTGGCAGATCTGGAAGAGACTGGTCGACACAGACTGGCTGCTCTGGCTGCTCCATGCTGACTGACAGCTCTGGCTGCTCCATGCTGGCAGACTGCTCTATGCTGACTGGCAGCTCTGGCTGCTCCATGCTGACTGGCTGCTCTGGCTGCTCCATGCTGACTGGCTGCTCCATGCTGACTGGCTGCTCCATGCTGACTGGCGGCCCTGGCTGCTCCATGCTGACTGGCGGCCCTGGCTGCTCCATGCTGACTGGCGGCCCTGGCTGCTCCATGCTGACTGGCGGCCCTGGCTGCTCCATGCAGACTGGCAGCTCTGGCGGCTCCTTGCAGACTGGCAGCTCTGGCGGCTCCTTGCAGACTGGCAGCTCTGGCGGCTCCTTGCAGACTGGCAGCTCTGGCGGCTCCTTGCAGACTGGCAGCTCTGGCGGCTCCTTGCAGACTGGCAGCTCCATGCAGACTGGCAGCTCTATGCAGACTGGCAGCTCTATGCAGACTGGCAGCTCCTTGCAGACTGGCAGCTCTATGCTAACTGGCAGCTCTATGCTAACTGGCAGCTCTATGCTAACTGGCAGCTCTATGCTAACTGGCAGCTCTATGCTAACTGGCAGCTCTATGCTAACTGGCAGTTCTGAACAGGCGGGAGACTCCGGCAGCGCTGTAGAGAAGGCAGGCTCTAACAGCGCTAAACAGGCGGGAGACTCCGACAGCGCTGAAGAGAAGGGAGGCTCTGGCAGCGCTGGACAGGCGAGGCGCACTGTAGGCCTGATGCGTGGTGCTGGCACTGGTGGTACTGGGCCGAGGACACGCACAGGAAGCCTGGTGCGGGGAGCTGCTACCGGAGGGCTGGGGTGTGGAGGTGGTACTGGAAAAACCGGACCGTGCAGGCGCACTGGAGCTCTTGAGCACCGAGCCTGCCCAACCTTACCTGGTTGAATGCTCACGGTCGCCCTGCCAGTGTGGCGAGGTGGAATAGCCCGCACTGGACTATGCAGGCGAACCGGAGACACCGAGCGCAAGGCTGGTGCCATGTAAACCGGCCCAAGGAGACGCACTGGGGACCAGCTGCGTAGAGCCGGCTTCATGGCATTAGGCTCGACGCTCAATCTAGCCCGGCAGACACGCGGAGCTGGAATATACCGCACCGGGCTATGCACCCGCACTGGAGACACCGTGCGCACCACTGCATAACACGGTGCCTGTCCGGTCTCTCTAGCCCCCCGGTAAGCACAGGGAGTCTGCCCAGGTCTCCTACCTGGCGTAGCCATACTCCCTGTTAGCCCCCCCCCAAGAAATTTTTGGGGCTGCCTCTCAGGCTTCCATCCGCTACGTCGTGCTGCCTCCTCATATCTGCGCCTCTCAGCTTTCGCCGCCTCCAGTTCCTCCTTGGGGCGGCGATATTCTCCAGGCTGAGCCCAGGGTCCTTTACCGTCCAGTTCTTCCTCCCATGTCCATTTCTCCAGGTGGTGCAGCCTCTCCCACTGCAGCTGCTCCTGCTGCTTCTTCTCCTGCTGCACCTTTGGGCGGCTACACTCCCCTGGTTTAGCCCAGGGTCCTCTCCCGTCGAGGATTTCCTCCCATGTCCAGAAGTCCTTATTGCGCGTCTCCTCGCGCTGCTCCTGCCTGTTGACACGCTGCTGGTTCGTTGGTGGTGGGTGATTCTGTAACGGTTTTCTTGGTGAGAAGGAGAGTCGGACCAAAATGCAGCGTGTAGATTGCGATTCATGTTTAATGAACAAACGTAAAACACGAATCAATACAAACACTACAAAATAAAGAACGTGATGAACGTAACGAAAACCTAAACAGCCTATCTGGTGAAAACACATAGACAGGAACAATCACCCACAAACACACAGTGAACCCCAGGCTACCTAAATATGGTTCCCAATCAGAGACAATGATGAACACCTGCCTCTGACTGAGAACCATATCAGGCTGAACATAGAAATAGACAAACAAGACATGAAACATAGAATGCCCACTCAGATCACACCCTGACCAATCAAAACATAGAAAATACAAAGTAAACTATGGTCAGGGCGTGACAGTTATATTCTGAGGAACCTGTTATATTCTGAGGGGCTGTTATATTCTGAGGAGCTGTTATATTCTGAGGAGCCTGTTATATTCTGAGGAGCCTGTTATATTCTGAGGAGCCTGTTATATTCTGAGGAGCCTGTTATATTCTGAGGAGCCTGTTATATTCTGAGGAGCCTGTTATATTCTGAGGAGCCTGTTATATTCTGAGAAGTCTGTTATATTCTGAGGAGCCTGTTCTATTCTGAGGGGCTGTTATATTCTGAGGGGCTGTTATATTCTGAGAAGTCTGTTATATTCTGAGGAGCCTGTTATATTCTGAGGGGCTGTTATATTCTGAGGAGCCTGTTACATTCTGAGGAGCTGTTATATTCTGAGGGGCTGTTATATTCTGAGGGGCTGTTATATTCTGAGGAGCTGTTATATTCTGAGGAGCCTGTTATATTCTGAGGAGCCTGTTATATTCTGAGGAGCCTGTTATATTCTGAGGAGCTGTTATATTCTGAGGGGCTGTTATATTCTGAGGAGCCTGTCTAGGGTCTGTGGTGTCTGTAGACTCGCTGTGTGTTCCGTGTTTCTGACGTCTGTAGATATGCTGTGTGTTGCTGCAGTAGTAGGGGTTGTGACGTCTGTAGACTCGCTGTCAGTTCTGTGTCTGTGATGTCGATAGACTTGCTGTGTGTTCTCCCCCCAACCACTGTACGAATCCCAAGGGCCTGCTCAGTAATTACTGGGAAGCCTTGCTCTTCCACCAGTCAAATTCCTGCACTCTGTCATCTCTCCAATCCCTGGAATGGCTTTTGGCCACACTTGTGCTCTACTTCAATGGGATAAGTCCATAATTCGTTCCACACTTTTTTATTAAAACCCAAGCCACACTGTTATTAATGCTTCATGAAGGGTTGCCTATAACAGAATGTGATTGCTACCATATGTGACATAACGACCAGTACCAGCATACCATCCAGCAGGAGATTAACTGGAAGAGACGGGTGAGACCGACCCTTTCGGTCTAATAGCAGAGTTGGATTTGAAAGAAGCCAATGTGTCATTGAAAAGGGCGAATTAGTGAGACATTTAGTTCTTGGAGGAGGGACTTATCGATGCTACTACAGGATTCCATATTTTACCATCATTTTCACAACCTTACCAGTAACAGATTCACAGATGCTCTCTCAGGATTAATTCCAGTGTACCACAGAATCCAATACCGTCCACCTTCAATAAGCCACTTGAGACCTGGATGGATAACCTGGACTAAAGATGTGATATCCTTGGGAGATTCATGGTGTTTTGGGCTGGTGTGATGCATCAACAGTGAAACTGAATGACTCGCCTAACCAACCCCTGAGGAGCACATCTTCCCCTGAGGTTGACAGGCAGCAGAGATCTATAGTAAATGCAGAGAAAAACCCTCCATAGCGTTGCTCGGGTGATTGACAGATTATGCTAGAAATACTGAATATCAATAGGTTAAGGGACCTTCATATCATTATGTATTTAACCCTTTGTGGGCGTCAACACAATGTCTGGGTGCATCTTGCCTCAGTTTAGAGTGGCTTACACATGATTTTGCTTATGCAACTTAATGCACAATAACACAAATATGATTCACGTAAAAAATCTTATTTTCAAACGTGTTACATACTGAAGCTAGCATATCGAATCAGCTCATAAACAGTGTAATTATTGTAAGAGCCTAACTCACCATGAAACTGAACTCACCGTGAAACTGAACTCACCATGAAACTGAACTCACCATGAAACTGAACTCACCATGTCCCACTTCATACCCCCTTTTTGTGTTCGAGAACTAAATGGACTCATTGTTCAGCGGAGCACATGCAGCAGAGACAAATGAAAGCTTCTGTTTAAAATGTTCTCACAAATATAATTGAACAAATGTGTCTTCCTTCTGATTCGGCACTTCAAAGGCTTGTTTTATTGAGAAAATGAAGAACTCTGGGGTCAAACTCGGAGCGAGATAGTTCTGTCTGTCAAGGCCGATTCTGAGGAGAACAAACCTAAACACGATCTGTTCTGACTCTGAATACATCTCAGATAGAGACCGGGTGAACCTTTGATGCTGGTGAAATACTGCACTGGGTCTTTCCAGAGTAAAGACGAAAACAGAAGATAAATCTCTCTAGGTAACGTCATACTGAGAGGCAGTCACTGCATTTCAAGCTGGAGTTTTATTTTGAGTGGATAAAAAGTGAGTATTGAGTGAGGTGAAAGCAGTTTAAACTGGTTTAAACTCATGCATAATGCAAAATGCACAAGCACACTCACTAAAAGTAGACCAGCTAAGGTCTCAGCATTGATGTGCTGATTGCTGTCATCATGCAGTGTAATGTCACTGCTCTCTACCTCCGCACTGGTTTTCTTCAGCACCTTATTAAGATGATTAATGAGGCCTCCGCCAAAATAATACCAGGTCTATTGAACCTGATATACAACAGACAGAGAGCACTGTTCTACTAAAGCTCTCAGCTGGATTAGGCCCAAATGGCTACATACTATACTGTAGGCCCAAATGGCTACATACTATACTGTAGGCCCAAATGGCTACATACTATACTGTAGGCCCAAATGCCTACTGTAGGCTTAAAGAAAAGCAGTTGCACAGGTGTTAGGAATATTGGAGAGAAGTATACATAGAGTACCTCTATTGTACTTGAGACGTTTTCCACTTTAGAAACACACACCCATTCAACCACCACCATGTTCCTTGGCCAGTGCTTGTAAAATGCTAGATTTTCTGCTTTGATTTGAACTCTACAGCATCGATGTAGTGGTCAGTGTATTACCATTTTGCACCACTGATTTGACTCTTGACAATAGTTCCATTGTTAGTCTGTGGATTCTAACTCTTTGCTCCACCTGTAACCTAACCCCTGGAAATGTTAAGTAGTTAGCTCTCCCTCCAGTTTCCAAATGGCACATGACTGTACCATAGCTTTGTTTCTCTCCCCCTGTTTGGGTATATGGAGTGACAGATAACAGATAACGGCATTACTCATATAACCAAGATAAAAAAGTACATTGGAAAAGTGTTCAAAAGTCATCAGATTATGCCTACTATAAAATGCTTTCACTGGAGGGTTGAGTGAGGACAACTCTGACTCTGCCTTACCATAGAGACTGCTGTAGTCTCAGTGGATAACATGGACCTGGCTCTGGGCTGGTCAGAGTCACAGGTCAGGTGTTACATGGCTGCCCTCTAGGCCACTGAAATAGGTTAACTGGTTTGATTAATAGTTCAGGAGGGTGAACGGTCAATAGTCAGGGGCCAGCAGACCACTCCAGTCCTCCTTGGTGTGGACTCATGGGAACCGAGTCAGACGACCCTCGGACGAGGGGCCAGCCAATCACAGAGCATTCCATCAGTGCCTCTGTTTGAAAGCCTGTGTATTTCCTGCTCGACTCATGAAACATGTAAGCAATGTCACAAGTGGCATTCCAAAGCATCCAATAGTTGATAAATGTGATTTCTAAATTCATACAAATTATGAATGAAAGTGGTAGTAGTAAACGTTGATTCTCCATTATGTTGAATACAAAATAATAGTATGTTAGTATACATGTAGATTTAACATACTTATTTTTTGTGTAATTTAGTTTTCGGTGCAGTCAATGGAATCACAAACCCTGTTAGGAAATGCCTAATGACGTTTTCATTTGTAATATGATAATTGAATACCTAAATGACTCTCGGCCTACATACCTTGCATGGAATTATAATGATGATCACTGCCACTATCAACATTACTTCAAAGCTGTCAAATAAACTATATTTGATATATAGTATAGCATATTGTCATATAACAACATACAGGTGTTTTAGCATACATAGTAGCCATTTACATCAAGGATCTCTCTGTACTTTGCTCCATTCATCTTTCCCTCGATCCTGACTAGTATCCCAGTCCCTGCCGCTGAAAAACATCCCCATAGCATGATGCTGCCGCCACTATGCTTCACCGTAGGGATTGTGCCAGGTTTCCTCCAGACGTGACGCTTAGCATTCAGCCCAAAGAGTTCAATGTGGGTTTCATCAGACCAGAGAATCTTGTGTCTCATGGTCTGAGCATCCTTTAGGTGCCTATAGCGGGCTGTCATGTGCCTTTTACTGAGGAGTGGCTTCGGTCTGGCCACTCTACCATAAAGGCCTGACTGGTGGAGTGCTGCAGAGATGGTTGTCCTTCTGGAAGTGTTTCCCGTCTCCACAGAGAAAGTCTGGAGCTCTGTCAGAGTGACCATCGGGTTCTTGGTCACCTTCCTGACCAAGGCTCTTCTCCCCCAATTGCTCAGTTTGGCTGGACGGCCAGCCCTAGGAAGAGTCTTGGTGGTTCCAAACTTCTTCCATTTAAGAATGATGGAGGCCACTGTGTTCTTGGGGACCTTCAATGCTGCAGACATTGGTACCCTTCGCCAGATCTGTGCCTCGACACAATCCTGTCTCAGAGCTCTAGACAATTCCTTCGACCTCATGGTTTGGTTTTTGCTCTGACATGCACTGTCAACTGTAGGACCTTATATAGACAGGTGTTTGCCTTTCCAAATTATGTCCAATCAATTGAATGTACCACAGGTGTACTCTAATTAAGATGTATAAACATCTCAAGGATGATCGATGAAAACAGGATGCACCTGAGCTCAATTTCGAATCTCATAGCAAAGGGTCCGAATACTTATGTAAAATAGGTATTTCTGTTTGTTTTTTTATACATTTTCAAAAACCTGTTTTGTCTTCGTCATTATGGGGTATTGGGTGTAGATTGATGAGGCATTTTCTTTATTCAATCCATTTAATGATAAGACTGGAACACTACAAAATGTGAAAAAACTTAAGGGGTCTGAATACTTCCCGAATGCACCGTATCTTGCATGACATCCTGATTTCAAATACGACGTGAACTAAAAACAGAAAACATATTTCGGCATATGAAAATCACCACCAGTCAGTATCTGATCCAAAAAACACAACACACAGCGAAAAGGATTACAGTAAGGAACTTGACTGACGACAAACAATGTGGTTTCCAATTACACCTTTTGTTATCCATTCAGCTGTGAAATACACTGTATTGTGTTCCAGCTCCAGCTTAGTGTATCAAAGCAGCTCCCACCATTTGGTGAAGGGAGGAGCTGTCACAGCTGTCTCATCAAATACAGACACCAACGACTGAGAGGCAAGTACGATCATCTTAGGTCTCAAAACAGGGACAATACCGTAGCCTGTGGCACTGCTGTTATCCCCTCTTTGTAATGACAACATCTCAAATGTCAATGCTACGGAACAGAACAGCCAGGCCGTGCCAGACTTTGATATTCTACTTGTAGATCGCACCTGTGCATCATCGCCAGTTTCGTCATTGTTCGTGTAGGTTTTGTGTTTGTACAGCTGCCTGCTCTGCATGGCCGTTCTTTGGAAGGTTTATTAAACATGGTTGCATCTGAAAGTTAAAGCTTAATTCTAGCCAGAATCTTACTGTGGCTAGATCTACAGTGTAACATTTAGAATAAAATCTCAAACTGAGTGAGTCAAAGGTGGAGAGGCATAGCCTTCACATATTTGGTTTGCCCATAGTCTATAAGGATTGGGCTGCTTGCAAAACACAGGCCAGTGATTGAGATGTATTTACCTCGTAAAAAAAGATAGAGCCCATCTCGTGGCCTCTTTTAACGCTCTGGCTATAAACTGCTCTCTGGCTATAAACTGCTCTAGGGCCTCCTCTATGATAGTGTAATGTAATGTAATGTCTGGCTATTACAAAGTACACTGTACTTACTACTGAGGTAGCCGAAAGTCTACATGTGGAAACCGGCAGGTTTACATCATGACAGTTCAGTAAGGTCATGTCTCAAAAGGGTCTGGATTGACGTAGCAGCCTACTGCAGTAGACCCTTTCTCCATGTCAAGGACTAGGTCTGTAGCCAAGGGAATGTATTAATCCTCAACCACAAGTCATAAATCCTTTCAATAAGGGGTGACAAGTCCTTGGATGCGGCTGATAAATGTTCATCTATTTTTTTAAATGAATGCCAAGAAAAGTGGGCGGTGGAGAAGAGCATTACAGAGAGGAAGTTGTGTCCAAGGAACAGTTTTATCAAATAAGTCAGGGTTGGGCAAAATGTCAAAACGTGGTTGTCCATCAGTAGTTTTTTATTGCTGTGTCAGTCATTGACAGTCACTCACCCATGTCAGCAAAAACATTTTGATTAGTAAATTATAGCCAGCTATCTAAGATTGTAGTAATCATTGTCGAATTACCGTCTGGGGGGCTCCCATTGATTTTGTTAGTCACTAACACTCAGATATCATATAAAAAAATACTAACATTTCTCCCCACTCTATGCAAAACTGTGTAGAATTGCAGGAAATTAGCTGTAAAACTGCAAGTGTTTCTCTCCATCATATGGCAAAATGAGTAGAATTGCATGAAATGTGTTATAAAATGGCTAAATCCTCTAAAGTGCCCCATGATAAAATGTGTGGAATTGCAGCAAACTTGCTTTACAACTGCAACATTTTCTCTACAACCATGGCAAAATGTGTAGAATTCCAGGGGGAAAAAATATTATAATCTCCGCTGTCAAGAGAGGTGCCGCTAAATTGTTTTGCTCGCATGGTGCGAGGCCCCACTAAACAAAATTGTGTTAGCTCAAAAGACTAGGGCCAGCTCTGACTGCATGTGTGGTTATGGATGTGGGCAGTGGTGGAAAAAGTACCCAATTGTCATACTTGAGTAAAAGTAAAGATACCTTAATGGAAAATGACTCAAGTAAAAGTGAAAGTCGCCCAGTAAAATACTACTTGAGTAAAAGTCTAAAAGTAATTGGCTTTCATTAAACGTTAGTATCAAAAGTAACTGTAATCTCTAAAATGTACTTAAGTATGAAAAGTAAAAAGTAAAAGTATAAATCATTTCAAATTCCTTATATTAAGCAAACCAGACGGCACCATTTTCTTGTTTTAAAAATGTACGGATAGCCAGGGGCACACTCCAACATTTAGACATAATTTACAAACGAAGCATGGGTGTTAAATGAGTCCGCCAGATCAGAGGCAGTAGGGATGACCAGGAATGATCTGTTGATAAGTGTGTGAACTGGACCATTTTCCTATGCTGCCAAACATTCAAAATGTCACTTTTGGGTGTCAGGGAAAATGTATGGAGTAAAGAGTACAATATTTTCTTTAGGAATGTAGTGAAGTAAATGTAAAAGTAGTCAAAAATATAAATAGTAAAGTAAAGAACAGATACCCCAAAAAACGACTTAAGTTGTATTTTAAAGTAAAGTACTTTACACCACTGGATATGGGCACACAGACAAACTAGCCACTGTGGCATGATGAGCTCAGTTTTGTTGTGGGCCCCATTTCCATCAAAGTTTCCCATCGCTGATATAAGCCGTACAATCAAAGAACAAGCACATGATGTAAAGGCCTAAAAGAATATCTTGGTTGAAAGAATCAGAATAAATCCAGTTTCACAACAAAAAAAAGTAAAAAGGAAGCGCTCTCTCAATGCAGATGAGACAATAGCATCAGCCCTAGAGCACCATGTGTTAGTCTATCCATCCATCCACAAGGGTGCAGTGGGTGGGTTAACAACATGGCTCGAGCGGGCGGGCTTTTCTTGCAGCCAAAATTAACTTAACTCCGGAGGCAAACCAGGCAATCTCAATGGCTTTTCTAACAAATACTAAGGGTTCTTGATTTTTTATAATTGTAAACTCAGCAACAAAAAGCACCGTCCCTTTTTCAGGATCCTGTCTTTCAAAGGTAATTCGTAAAAATCCAAATAACTTCACAGATCTTCATTGTAAAGGGTTTAAACACTGTTTTCCATGCTTGCTCAATGAACCATAAACAATTAATGAACATGCACCTGTGGAACGGTCGTTAAGACACTAACAGCTTACAGACGGTAGGCAATTAAGGTCACAATTAAGAAAACTTAGGACATTAAAAGAAGCCTTTCTACTGACTGAAAAACACAAAAAGAAAGATGCCCAGGGTCCCTGCTCATCTGCGTGAACGCATACTGCAAGGAGGCATGAGGACTGCAGATGTGGCCAGGGCAATAAATTGCAATGTCCGTACTGTGAGACAGCGCTACAGGGAGTACGGACAGCTGATCGTCCTCGCAGTGGCAGACCACGTGTAACAACACCTGCACTGGATCGGTACATCCGAACATAACACCTGCAGGACAGGTACAGGATGGCAACAACAACTGCCCGAGTTACACCAGGAAAGCACAATACCTCCATCAGTGCTCAGAGTGTCCGCAATAGGCTGAGAGAGGCTGGACTGAAGGCTTGTAGGCCTGTTGTAAGGCAAGTCCTCACCAGACATCACCGGCAACAACGTCAAAAAGTGCTCTTCACTGACGAGTCGCGGTTTTGTCTCACCAGGGGTGATGGTCGGATTCGCGTTTATCGTCGAAATAATGAGCATTACACTGAGGCCTGTACTCTGGAGCAGGATCGATTTGGAGGTGGAGGGTCCGTCATGGTCTGGGGCGGTGTGTCACAGCATCATCGGACTGAGCTTGTTGTCATTGGAGGCAATCTCAATGCTGTGCGTTACAGGGAAGACATCCTCCTCCCTCATGTGGTACCCTTCCTGCAGGCTCATCCTGACATGACTCTCCAGCATGACAATTCCACCAGCCATACTGCTCATTCTGTGTGTGATTTCCTGCAAGACAGGAATGTCAGTGTTCTGCCATGGCCAGCGAAGAGCCTGGATCTCAATCCCATTGAGCACGTCTGGGACCTGTTAGATCGGAGGGTGAAGGCTAGGGCCATTCCCCCCAGAAATGTCCGGGAATTTGCAGGTGCCTTGGTGGAAGAGTGGGGTAACATCACAGCAATAACTGGCAAATCTGGTGCAGTCCATGAGGAGGAGATGCACTGCAGTACTTAATGCAGCTGGTGGCCACACCAGACTGTTACTTTTGATTTTGACCCCCCTTTTGTTCAGGGACACATTATTCCATTTATGTTAGTCACATGTCTGTGGAACTTGTTCAGCTTATGTCTCAGTTGTTGAATCTTGTTACGTTCATACAAATATTTACACATGTTAAGTTTGCTGAAAATAAACGCAGTTCACAGTGAGAGGACATTTCTTTTTTTGCTGAGTTTATTTGACATAGTTTGTTCAATGATCTTCAAGAAAATGTTTGCCTTACCTGGCTTTTAGCCTGCAAAGGTGAGTCGTGGTAGGTAATCTGGCAGGAAGCAGTTGACAGAGCAGTTAGCTAGCTTGGCCAATAATGTCACATTTTCCAGTAATTATTTACTAACTCACACATGTTGGATATCAGACAGGTGTGATTTCTATTCATCTTATTTCAGCAGCTTCTCCACTTTAGAACAGGATACACATTTTTTTAAATGGCATACAACAGGATCAGTACTTTGTTGCCATTTCTGACTTACATCAAAACACAAGACATAGTTTCAGGTGGCAAGTCACCTGGTGGTTAGAGCATTGGGCCAGTAACCGAAAGGTTGCTAGATTGAATCCCCAAGCTGAAAAAAATCCCCAAGGTAAAAATCTGTCATTCTGCCCCTGAACAAGGCAGTTAACCCACTGTTCCTAGGCTGTCATGGTAAATAAGAATTTGTTCTTAACTGACTTATGTAAGTCTTAACTGACTTATGTCAGTTAAAAAAAATAATGTGATATGATACAATTGATACAGTAGCCTAAGTTGTGTGGACTCATTGTCATAAAACAAAACAATACCTTGAAGTGAAATAAACTAATAATTTTGAAACGTGACTGTTGTATTGATTTGGCTAAATATTTTAAAGCCTACAAAATGTTGAAATATCTATTGTGTTTTTCAGAGCATGGCTGGAGTCATCATTGGAAAAACTGATATCAAAAGCCATCCAGACCGGAAAAGTTGAGGATTCAATTTCAATATATTTACTCCATAATTTAATACTGGGGAATACTGGGATCTAATAGTCTATATACATTTTCAAGTATTCATGATTGGTATCAAATACAGTGAGGCCTCTTGACTCTGTCTGTCCTCCCCAAGCATAGACTTTCTCCAAGGCATGCCTGCACTGTAGCCTACTGTGCTCAAGTTTATTACTTGCTCACTGGTATCCTCTTCTGGCAGGTTTTGAAACTGAGCTCTCTCCTTTCTCATCATTTCAGGTTTTGGTTTTGACCAGTGGCGACCCGTCATTCATGGCAGGTGAGGCAAAGCCCAACATTTTTGGTGCTGTCATAGAGTTACATTAGAAGTGCCCATCCAAGAAGGCTCAAGATCATTGGCCACAGATAAAATGACATCAAATCACATTATATGTACAGTAGCTTTGATTGGACTGATCATGTCAAAATCATACTTTCAAAATCTTAGCTAGCAGTCATCATGAATCAAGTCGACAATCTACTGGCAAATCCTTTTCAATCCTTGTCATATGAAGAGAAATAATGAAGAGAAATTAAAGATAAAACGTATTGGTACTCATCGGCCATTCAACATAAACATTACACAACAAGTTGGAAATCGCAAATTCAACAGTGAGTGGTTTGGAAGGAATCAGTGACAGTGGCTGTGTGGTCCCAAATCTGAGATTAAGGGGCTCTTTTCCAAGTTTAAAATGATAAACATTCAACATTGGTCATGCTGTCAATGAAGCATGATTTGTGCCTCGCTCATAACAACTGTAAACTCTAAACTTTACTTCAGTGAGTTCAAGACAACTGGGAAGTCGGGAATAAACAAGCTACGACTGGGAAAATAAGCTTTGAACGGTCATCCAACTCAGAATGTAAATCCGGCCTCTTTCTAGAGCTACAACCTGAATATCAATGACGTCATCATGATTCAACCTTGTTTTCTTTCCGAGTTCCCAGTTGTTTTGAAAGCACCATAAATCCAGAGAATGTCAGACTTTGATGACATAATTTGGCCTGGAAGGACCGCTGCGCCACCTTCCTGTTCAAGTGAGCACAGCACAACAAGGTGAGTCCAAAAATGTATTGTATGCTGCTGCATAAATGATGCAATATGCCAGGGAGATATGTATACTATAGCTAAGAAAGTAATACTAAGTGTATGTTGTGTAGTAAGATGTTAGTAGCCCATGTGCCTCACCCTAATAATTTGGTATATTTACCATCTTAATTTTAACTACTGTTCTGACTTGGTGGTGCACAGTAGCCTATGGCCTGTTTTAGTGAAATGTAATCATATAATATTATAAGAGCTTTCATTGTCTGCGTATATGCCCCCTTTATTTATCCTATGGTTTGGACTTAGTGTACAGGGAGAACACTAAGAACGACTCACAGTTCTGAATTCTGTCGCATATAAGGGCACAATGCGAGACCAAGATGCAGATACAGGAGACAGATGGTTTGAGTCTTTGATATTTATTAGGCAAGAGTAGGCAAGAGAATGGTTGTGGACAGGCAAAAGGTCAAAACTGGTTCAGAGTCCAGGAGGTACAGCGTGGCAGGCAGGCTTGAGGTCAGGGCAGGCAGAATGGTCAGGCAGGCGGGTACAGAGTCCAGAAAACATGCAAGGGTCAAAACCGGGATGACTAGCAAAAGAGAATAGAACAAGCGGGCGCACGGGGAAAAACACACTGGTTGACTTGGAACATTCAAGACAAACTGGCACAGACAGACACAAAACACAGGTTTAAATACCCAGGGGTTAATGGGGAAGATGGTTGACACCTGGAGGGGGTGGAGACAAGCACAGATGAAACAGATCAGGGTGTTACACGCTATACATTTCAAAAGATCTAAACAAATAGTAATATTGACTACGTCTGTCCTAGCTCTTATCCACGTGTTGTCCCCTTATGCCAGAGTTTGAACATCTCAATTGTCGTTAGAAACCACATTTCTTTAAGCAAGTCAGCCATATCAGCTATGTTTTTTTTAAAGGCAGTAAATGAGGCTGAATGAACTATTTCGCTACCTTACAAGACTCTGCTGATAGCCAGGTGTAGCAGTGGTAAGATGTTGGGACTGCTGTTGGGACAGCTTTATGTAGGCCCTAACATTTTGTGGGCACCGTTTGTCACCGTTCTAGTGCAATTCTGTCCTACCAAACAAAAAGGCAGTAACTGCTCATAGCGTGGAACTGAGAAAAATTGCTTTTATTTACCTTGGTTTCACAGTAGCTTTATGCAGTTACTGCTAACATGACCCCCATTTTCTCCTAAACACAATACAATAGAGGCAGGATACTTGTCCACATGATTAAGCATGTATTTAATGTAGCAAAAAATGCCAAAAATAATTGTTTGACCAAATGAGCAGTTACTGCCTTTTTGCTTGTTAGGGCAGAATGAATGTATTGTTTAGTGTTATGTAGTGGTTTGCTGGCATGCATCGCACTTTCCCCCCAGCAAGACCTACATGCTAAAATCGCCACTGGTTTTGACAGATTCTCTTTTGTCTTCACAATCAAGGACTCGCCAGACTATTTAATGAATGTCTATTTGTGGGGCAATGATGAATACATCAATGGACTGTCTAACACGTTCAGCGTAGGAGACTGTAGTGAGATTATACATTCAATTCAATTATATCGCTATGAAGATAGATTATAGATCATTCAGCAAGAAAAAGAGAAGTGTTGTAAATATTTTCCAAACCACTATTTCTGCCCTCTAGATTGCAGAGCCAAGGTATTTCACCACAGCCGATGGACACAAAGGGCAGAGGCTGGAAGGGAAGCTTTTTGATGATTCTGTCACATCCTTTCCCTTAGTATGATAGGAACTAAGATGTACCACTGTACCCCTTCTTCAATATCCCCATCCTCTCCCCTGAGTAACCATAACAACCTCTGTATCACACGGCTGGGACAGAGAGGCGATTCAGCTAGTTTAGACTGATACCAAGAGAAACAGGTTGGTATACAGTGGGCACTTATTCTCTGTTACTTGTTCAATGGAAATGTGAGTTTTTGTGTTTGTTTAAAAGGTTTTGGACTGAATTAGACTTTTCTCTATACTTCCAAGTGCTCTTTATCTCGGATACCAGGATTGGTTTTGACAGCTTCCGGAACTGCATGACAGCTACAGTCAATTCTAAAGCCATAATCACTGTCAACCCGGGTAAGGATATCACTTCATCTGGACTGATCATATCTGTTTACAACACGTGCCTTTTCTGCATTGAGAAACAGCAGATAATTGTTTTTTTAAGAGCATATTTTAATGTTCACATTATTCATTTAATATAGTACCTAATACTGTATTTAATGTGATTATGTTTGAGATACATAAGATACGAAGGAAGCCAGCCTTCTGTTCAGCTATGCCAACGAGGTCTCTGAATCTTTTGGATGAGGATGACAGGTCTGGAGATGTGCCTGGTATGTAACAACTATGACTGTATTAGTATTATCCAACATTTGAGACTTTGCAATCATGATTTTATGATCACATTTTATTACATGCGCCGAATACAACAGGTATAGAATTCACTGTGAAATGCTTACTTAGGAGTCCTTTCGCAATAATGCAGAGTAAAAAAACGAAGGAAATAAGATCAAAAATGTATCGGAAATAGTAACACATTAAAATAACAATAATGAGGCTATATACAGGAGTCAGTACCAAGTCAATGTTCAGGGGTACAAGGTAGTTGAGGTAATTGAGGTAATATGTACATCTAGGCAGGTTTGGGTAGGTTACTTTCTAAATGTAATCTGTTACAGTTACTCGTTACCTGTTCAAAATTGTAATCAGTAACACAATTTTTGGATTAACCAAACTAAGTAATGTAATCTGATTAATTCAGTTACTTTTAGATTACTTTCCCCTTAAGAGGCATTAGAATAAGACAAAAATGTATGTTACCAATTGAACCACATTTATTGCAGGATAAATCAATGTTAAAGTTTATATAGCTGGTCATGTATGGATGTTACATTTTACTTTATGGGTTGGTTATGTAGGCTTCTAACCCATCGCTTTCTTCTACATATAATAATACGATTAAATTATATATTTACCTTGAAAACCAAAGTCTATCAGAATTCCAGAAATTCCAATAAATGTTATAGCCCTTGATTTTCAAGAATAAGACTTATGGAAGTATAGATGAGCCAAATTGTTTTACCTGAGCATAACCCCAAAACTAAGAACTTATTTGACAGCCCTATTCTGTTGTTTATGGAATGGCATGCTTTGAGCACTACTGCACACTATTTAGTTAGCCACCAATTGTGCAAGTTCTCCCACTTAAAAAGATGAGAGAGGCCTGTAATTTTCATCATAGGTACACTTCAACTATGACTTTGTCCCTGACCTGTTTGGAGAGCTCCTTGGTCGTCATGGTGCCGTTGGCTTGGTGGTGTTGCGGACTCTTGGGCCTTTCAGAAAAGGTGTGTGTATATATACTGAGATCATGTGACACTGAAGATTGCACACAGGTGGAATTGATTTAACTAATTATGTGATTTCTGAAGGTAATTGGTTGGACCAGATCTTATTTAGGGGCTTCAGAGCAAAGGGGGTGAATACATGGATGGATGTAAGTCTATCACAGTGCCATCTGTTTTGTCACCAAAGCCCCATATACTACCCACCACTGCGACCTGTGTGCTCTCGTTGGCTGGCCCTCACTTCATATTCGCCACCAAACACACTGGCTCCAGGTCATCTATAAGTCTTTGCTAGGTAAAGCCCTGCCTTCTCAGCTCACTGGTCACCATAGCAGCACGCGCTCCAGCGGGTAAATTTCACTGGACACCCCCAAAGCCAATTCCTCCTTTGGCTGCCTTTCCTTCCAGTTCTCTGCTGCCAATGACTGGAACGAACTGCAAAAATCACTGAAGCTGGAGACTAATTTCTCCCTCACTAACTTTAAGCACCAGCTGTCAGAGCAGCTCACAGATCACTGCACCTGTACACAGCCCATCTGTAAATAGCCCATCCAACTACCTCATCACCATACTGTTATTGATTTATTTTGCTCCTTTGCACCTCAGTATCTCTACTTGCACATTCATTCGTCTTCTTGAATACAGCATATTCAATATGGCACCATACTAGAACATAATGGCGTAAACACTATGTTGCATCAAATTAACACTTTCAGTTCAACCCAGACTGTCATTACATTGAGTAGTGCTGTGAATTCAAACCCACACATGAGAGGGAGTCTTTTTAAGCAAAGGCTATTCTCCACTCAAGTGATTTACAATGTCCTTGGAGGGTTGTGATGTTGTGTCTAGCTAATGTCTCTCAGGAACTTCTTCTTCCTCCCTTTCACAGAAAAGTATGACTATGTTGGCAAACTTCTGAAACCTGGAGAGGAACCCACCGAGTACACTGATGTGGTCAAGGACAAAAAGGACTAAAACTGTGCACAAGGGAAGGAAATTCAGATATCTTCATTTTTCACATAATGTGACGCATATTGCCTTGTGGCCATTGAGCAAAACGCTTTCTCCTGTATATGTTTTGTATTATCTCGTCATGGACCATTACCTCTTATGCTATGTTTATATACCATAGACCTTTAATTTACCAAAATACAGCAGATTTTAGGTTAAGGCTGTAACGTTTGAATACTGTAGTGTCTTTTTAAAGCACTATACAGGTAGTATACTTCGTTAATTATTTATATTTGTGTTTTTTTGTAAAGCATTCTTGTCTGATTTTGGATGCGTTCGTAAATTCGCTCTAGCCATCTACTCCGATTTCAGAGCCCTTGCCAGCGTGCCGGAGCGCAGAATAACTGATGAATTTATGAACGCTTAACACCAGTTGAATATGGCCTGTGTCGGTAAACGACGGCAAAAAAAAACATTAAAATTGTTGCCAGCAGCACAGTTAGTCACCAGCGCTCTGGATGTCATGAAAACAGCATAACCAGCTCTGCTAGGGCGAGTAAAACGGTCAAAGTGAGGTGTTCTCTCATTTGTGTCTGGAAGCAGCTAGCCAACTAACCACCATCAGCCAGTTAGCTGGGTGCCTGACTACCGTTGTGAGGTCAGAACGCTCGAATCAACCCTACTCCTCCGTCAGAGCGTCCAATGTGGCTCTGAATTTACAAACGCGGACTCTGGCACTCCAGATTGAATTTACGAACGCACCCTTTGTCTATATTATATTGTTACTTTAAAAAAAATAATAAACAAAGATATCAAGCTACCTAGCTATCAGACACATTTTCGTATATGAAGCCAGTCGGCGGTGGTAATAAGCCAGCAAGGAAGAAGCTAATCGGAAACAATATCATTTGATCCCGGAACCTAGCGTAAAGTACTTATTGTAGTGAGGGAACTATTAGTCAGACGCCCTACAGTATTTCCGGGAAAAAAACACAACCAAGGCTCTTTACAGCTTTCACATCACTTTTGTAATTAAAATATTACATATCTTGGAGGTAAGATAATATTTTTCATAGCTAGTGCCATTTGCACACGATTTGTTTAGATGTCAACCATGTCACCAAATGGTTTAACAAACTAAATAGACAAGGCGACTAGCTAGCATAGCTAGATAACTTTGCTCTAGTCCATCGCGCGATGACAATACGAGTTGCCCTTGCTCTCTGGCACGTTAAATTGATTATTTCATAGAGTTTTGAATATTTTTTAAATGACTGACTTGAATATATTCTAGAAACTCACCAAAGTAAAACGGTTACTACTGTGCTTGAGAAACACTAAATGTAGCTCTGGTTGACACCATATCATGCGCATGGACCAGAGCTACTAAAGGATAGCTCGGCTTACGTCTGGCAAGTTGTTGATGTGCTGTCAGAAAAACTTGATAGCTAAGTAACAGTGACAAAGTTATTGTTCACTGGCATTATTACTGACTGACATTATTGCTCTTCAATGCCTCTAATATTTTACACTGTTTTACGGCTCGTTTTGCAGTGACAACATACAGCACTCGAACATGAACGTGAACCAGGGTCAGGGGACAGTGGGGAGTGACCCGGTGATTCTAGCCACCGCTGGATATGACCACACAGTGCGGTTCTGGCAGGCCCACAGCGGCATATGCACCAGGACAGTCCAGCACCAGGACTCTGTATCCTTACCTTCGCCTGCTTCACACAAATCTATCAAGAGAGACATTGCTTGCTAGTTTTGCCTTTATTTCGTTTCAAGATCCCATGTCATTGTTGGTTGTAGCAACTTAGAAAGGCTCCAACTCCTTGATTAGATATCTTTTCTTAAATAAACAACATCCCCTAGTGAGCACAATATGTTGATAACATATTTTCAAACAAAAATAGTATTTTGATCTTAAGGCTGTTATTGCACAATCATTATAGCTTAGCTGCCTTTAATGCTTTTCTTAACTAATACTTTCAGCAAGTGAACTCCCTCGAAGTTACTCCCGACAGAAGTATGATTGCTGCTGCAGGTTTGTGCAGAAATAAGATATTCACACCCATACTCATCATAATCATTAACATGGTACTTGACTGTGTATCTTTTCTTCTATTCCAAAGGTTATCAACACATTCGTATGTATGATCTAAATTCCAACAACCCAAACCCGGTCATAAACTATGATGGCGTCAGTAAGAACATTACGTCAGTGGGCTTCCATGAGGACGGCCGCTGGATGTACACAGGAGGAGAGGACTGCATGGCTCGCATCTGGGACCTGAGGTACTCTTGATAATATGGCGACTGTCGCTTCCTGCTGTGTTTCTGCCTGCCTGCTATGGAATTCTCACCAAGCTACATATATTGCTCTGGTCCTAGGTCAAGGAACCTGCAATGTCAGAGGATCTTTCAGGTCAATGCTCCCATCAACTGTGTATGCCTTCATCCCAACCAGGTAAGTCAGTGTCTCAAAAGCGATGAATGAAATATGCCACCACTAGAGGGAGCACTGTGACTGATACAGTACTGTCTGAGTTGTACCAAAGACAATACAGTATGAAGGTAGGCTAAAACTGCTTCTCCAAAATAAATCTATGATCACACGTGTAGGCGATGTCATAGCGACGTTGGTTAGCGAGGCTCATGCGTAGAAACACGTCATTGGGTCTAACTGTCGTCTCGCGCCGAACTGAGCATGTGGAGGCCGTCAAATCAAAGGCACTCCTTCGATATAAAAGTTGTTTTGACAAAAATCAAAATGTCAGTTTGTCACTTTCATGAGGTTGGCGTAGTAACCTGTTCAATTACTTAAGACATTGGCTAAAATCTAGGTTGCCCCATTAGATTTTGAGAAAATGAACAACATTGACTTCTAAAACCCCAGCCTGGTTTGTTTCGCAAGTGTTCCCGGAAGTCTTGCAATGTTGCGCCTCTGAGTTCAGAAACTCTGCGGTTGTACTGTAACTGTTGATAAACGCCTAGGTTAATCCTTGCCTTCTTTAAAGCGGCAATCAGCAGTTTAAACAAAAACAAAGCGTACTCAAATCAAACGTTATTGGTCACATAGTGATATTATTGCGGGTGTAGCGAAATGCTTGTGTTCTTATCTCCAACAGTGCTGTAGTATATAACAATACACACATCTAAAATAATGGAATTAAGAAACATAAATATTAGGCCTCCCGGGTGATGCAGTGGTCTAAGGTACTGCATCGCAGTGCTAGCTGTGCCACCAGAGACTCTGGGTTCGGGCCCAGGCTCTGTCGCAGCTAGCCGCGCCCGGGAGGTCCATGGGGCGACGCATAATTGGCCTAGCGTCGTCCGGGTTAGGGAGGGTTTGGCCGGTAGGGATATCCTTGTCTCATCGCGCACTAGCGACTCCTGTGGCGGGCCGGGCGCAGTACACGCTGACCAGGTCGCTAGGTGCACAGTGTTTCCTCTGACACATTGGTGCAGCTGGCTTCCGGGTTGGATGCGCGCTGTGTTAAGAAGCAGTGCGGCTTGGTTGGGTTGTGTTTCGGAGGACGGATGGCTCTCGTCCTTCGTCTCTCCCGAGCCCATACGGGAGTTGTAGCGATGAGACAAGATAGTAACTACTAACAAATGGATACCACGAAAAAGGGGGTAAAATTTTAAAAAGATACATAAATATTAGGACGAGCAATGACGGAGTGGCATTGACTATAATACAGTAGAATAAAGCAGTATGTAAACATTATTAAAGTGACTAGTGTTCCATTATTAAAGTGGCCAGTGATTCCAAGTCTATGTATATAGGACAGCAGCCTCTAAGGTGCAGGGCTGAGTAACGGGGTGGTAGCTGGCGAGTGATGGCTATTTAACAGTCGCATGGCCTTGAGATAGAAGCTGTTTTTCAGTCTCTCGGTGCCAGCTTTGATGTACCTGCAATGACCTCACCTTCTGGATGATAGCGGGGTGAACAGGCTGTGCCTCGGGTGGTTGATGTACTTGATGTTCTTTTTGGCCTTCCTGTGACATTGGGTGCTGTAGGTGTCCTGGAGGGCAGACAGTGCCCCCGATGTTGCGTTGGGAAGTTTGAGGGTCTTAGGGGCCAATCCGAATTTCTTCAGTCTCCTTAGGTTAAAGAGGCGCTATTACGCCTTGTACCCCACACTGTCTGTGTGGACCATTTCAGTTTGTCAGTCATGTGTACGCTGAGGGACTTGAAGCTTTTCACCTTCTCCTCTGCGGTCCCTTCGATGTAGATGAGTGTGCTCCTTCTGCTGTATCCTGAAGTCCACAATCAGCTCCTTCGTTTTGTTGATGTTGATGTTTTTTTCCTGGCACCACTCCGCCAGGGAACTCACCTCCTCCCTGTAGGCTGTCTTGTCATTGTCTGTAATCAGGTCTACTACTGTTGTGTCTTCTGAACTTGATGTTGGAGTGCGTGGTCACTCGGTCATGGGTGAACAGGGAGTACAGGAGGGGGCTGAGCATGCACCCTTGTGGGGTCCCTGTGTTGAGGATCTGCGAAGTGCAGGTGTTGTTTACTACCTTCACCACCTGGGGGCGGCCCATCAGGAAGTCCAGGATCCAGTTGCACAGTTCAGACTTAGGGCCTTGAGCTTAATGATGAGCTTGGAGGGCACTATGGTGTTGAAGGCTGAGCTGTAGTCAATGAACAGGATTATTATATATGTATTCCTTTTGTCCAGATGGGATAGGGCAGTGTGCAGTGCGATGGCGATTGCATCGTCTGTGGATCTATTGGGGCGGTAAGCAAATTGAAGTGGGTCTAGGATGTAAGGTAGAGGTGATATGATCCTTAACTAGCCTCTCAAAGCACTTCATGATAACAGTAGTGAGTGCTATGAGGCGATAGTCATTTAGTTCAGTTACCTTTGCTTTCCTGGATACAGGAACAATGATGGACGTCTTGAAGCAAATGGGAACAGCAGACTGGGATAGGGAGAGATTGAATATGTCCGTAAATAATCCAGCCAGCTGGTCCCTGCCACTGTTTCGGTAAATAGCTGAGGGATTGGGCTGGAGAAATGTAACCACTCTCAAATTCATGGACAGAGCTATGAATGCAAGGACTGACTATCCATGATAACACAATTATAGTTTTAGCCATGTTCTGATGGTCTACAGTGTTTGTTTACATTTACTTTGTTTACAGACATAGTAAAACGAGCTTATTTGGGGTTTTGATGGGGTATGGAAGTTGAACTCCTGGGTACATATAATTCATTTATAAGTCCAAAAATGTATGTAGCAACTGCATATTGACCCTTTTTTTAAATTCTGCTTATTGTATCTAATTGATTCTCAATCAGGCTTGTGTATTTTCCAGGCTGAATTGATCGTGGGGGACCAGAGCGGTGTGATCCATATCTGGGATCTGAAGACCGATCACAACGAGCAGCTTATTCCTGAACCAGAAGTGTCCATCAACTCAGTCCACATTGACCCAGACGCCAGCTACATGGCAGCAGTCAATAGCTCGGTCAGTGTGCTTAAAAATATAATTTTGTTATACTGGACACTCTAGTACAGGGATGGGCAACTTTGATGGGGTTGGGGACAGAAAACATCTGAACTCGTCATGAGGTGCCACAGTTTCTCACGGGTCTGTGCAACTATAGTGCCAGTCAAAAGTTTGGACACACCTACTCATTCAAGGGTTTTTCTTTATCTTTACTATTTTCTACATTGTAGAATAATAGTGAAGACATCAGAACTATGAAATAACACATGGAATCATGTAGTAACCATTTTTTTTAAAACAAATCAAAGTATATTATATCTGAGTGAGACTCCATAACCAAATCAACGGGGGGCCCCCAGCCGGTAATTCGACATTGATAACAAGTTTAGATTGCCAAGCTAGCTGGGCGCTAAGCTATCTAAAAAAGTTACCTGACTGACATAACAAGAGGCACATTTTTGAAATGTCACTTTCTGTAGTCTCTATTCTAACTCGAAACAGTAAGTTGAAACCCCTACTGAGGGCCTTCAAGAATGGGCGGTTGCCCATCCCTGTTTTAGAGTTAATTTAGTCTAATACGACACATTTTTCCATGGGGTGTAGAGCAAATGTTTTAAAGCACGTTTGCTGCAATTCTACACATTTTGCCATGGGGCTGAGAGAAGATTTAGCCATTTTCTAACTAATTTCATTCAATTCTACACATTTTGCCATGGGGCTGAGAGAAGATTTAGCCATTTTCTAACTAATTTCATTCAATTCTACACATTTTGCCATGGGGCTGAGAGAAGATTTAGCCATTTTCTAACTCATTTCATTCAATTCTACACATTTTGCCATGGGGCTGAGAGAAGATTTAGCCATTTTCTAACTCATTTCATTCAATTCTACACATTTTGCCATGGGGCTGAGAGAAGATTTAGCCATTTTCTAACTAATTTCATTCAATTCTACTAATTTTTCCATGGGGCTGAGAGAAGATTTAGCCATTTTCTAACTCATTTCATTCAATTCTACACATTTTGCCATGGGGCTGAGAGAAGATTTAGCCATTTTCTAACTCATTTCATTCAATTCTACACATTTTGCCATGGGGCTGAGAGAAGATTTAGCCATTTTCTAACTCATTTCATTCAATTCTACTAATTTTGCAATTGGTCAGAGAGGAAATGAGCTGTTTTAGAGCTAATTTTGTACAATTCTAAACATTTCGACCATGATAAGTTTAGATAGCTGGCTGCTAAACTATACTGAACAAAAATATAAATGCAACAATTTCAAAGATTTTACTGAGTTACAGTTCATAGAAGGAAATCAGTTAATTGAAATAAATAAATTAGGCCCTAATCTATGGATTTCACTTGACTGGGTAGGGGCACAGACATGAATGGGCCTGGGAAGGCATAGGCCCACCCACTGGGGAGGTAGGCCCAGCCAATCGGAATACATTTTTCCTCACATGGGCTTTATTACAGACCAAAATACTCCTCAGTTTCATCAGCTGTCTGGGTGGCTGGTCTCAGACAATCCTGCAGGTGGTTACACGTGGTCTGCGGTTGTGAGGCCATTCGGACATACTGCCACATTTTCTAAAATTACTTTGGACTTTGGCGGCTTATGGTAGAGAAATTAATATAAAATTCTCTGGCAACGGCTCCGGTGGACATTCCTGCAGTCAGCATGCCAATTTGTGGCGTTGTGTGACATAACTGCACATTTTAGAGTGGCCTTTTATTGTCCTCAGCACAATGTGCATCTGTGTAATGATCATGCTGTTTAATAAGGATCGGACCCAAATCTAACTGCCTGTAGCTCAGGACCTAAGTCAAGGATATGCATATTTTTGATACCATGTGAAAGGAAACACTTTGAAGTTTGTAGAAATGTGAAATTAATGTAGGAGAATATAACACATGAAATCTGTTAGCTCGTATTTTTCTTCCATCTTTGAAATGCAAGAGAGAGGCCAATATATGACTTAGTAATCTAGGTGCAATTTAGATTTAGGCTACTAGATGGCAGCGGTGTATGTGCAAAGTTGTAGACTGATCCAATAAACAATTGCATTTCCGTTCAAAATGTTGTATCAAGACTGCCCAAATGTGCCTAATTGGTTTATTAATGCATTTTAAAGTTCATAACTATGCACACTCAAACAATAGCATGGTATTATTTCACTGTAACAGCTACTGTAAATTGGACAGTGCAGTTAGATTAACACAAATTTTAGCTTTCTGCCCATATCAGATATGTCTATGTTCTTGTTACTTACAACCTCATGCTAATCACATTAGCGCACGTTAGCTCAACCATCCCGCAGGGGGGACACAGATGCTGTAGAGTTTTTAATCAGCTTCTTGATATGCCACACCTGTCAGGTGGATGGATTATCTTGGCAAACGAGAAATGCTCACTAACAGGGATGTAAACAAATTTGTGCACAAAATTTGAGAGAAATAAGCTTTTTGTGCATATGGAACATTTCTGGAATCTTTTTTTATTTCAGCGCATGAAACATGGGACCAACACTTTACATGTTACGTTTATATTTTTGTTCAGAATAATTTACCAATAAAAAAAAAAAAAAGTGCTAATTTGAGTTTAAATTGTGATCACTGTCCATCTCTCACAGGGAAACTGTTACGTGTGGAACCTAGCAGGAGGGATGGGTGACGAGGTGACACAGCTCATCCCCAAAACCAAGATCCCCGCTCATAAGCGCTACTCCCTCCGCTGCAAATTTAGTCCTGATTCCACGTGAGTACACCACACACATTTTTTTAAGGAATGTGTGCATAATCCAGCATGAACTATTTAGAAGTAGGAGGCTTTGATTGCATGTCTTGTATAGTTACTGTATATGTGACTTAACTGTGTCTTTTCTCCACAGTCTGCTGGCGACCTGCTCGGCGGACCAGACGTGTAAGATCTGGAGAACATCTAACTTCTCTCTGATGACGGAGCTGAGCATCAAGAGTAATAACCCTGGAGAGACGTCCCGAGGTTGGATGTGGGACTGTGCCTTCTCTGGAGACTCACAGTACATTGTCACAGGTCAGTGTTATATTTCTTCCCAGTGTGTTTTATTATGCACGATAACAACTAAATGATTCATGTGTATTTACACTTTATCTAGCTCTGTTCCTGTAGGTTTTCACTCCAACCCTAATCTAGCGCACCCGATTCTAACAATTAGCTGGTTGATAAGCTGATCAGTTTAGTTACAACTGGGGTTTGAGCATCAACTTACAGGAGGGTAGCTCTCCAGGAACAGGGTTGGAGAGCCCTGATCTAGGGTAAGGGATAGTTTTTGCTGTTGGAAAGTGACTGACTTCCGTCCTTTCTAGTGTGGCTAGATTGTGATGATTAATCCTGAGCCGCGACGGCATGGAGCCTCAAACTCATTAGTTAACTCACTTTTGGGCAGTTCTGACTTGTGCTCCAACGGATCAATCAGTAAATGTGATGAATTTCCTTCCAGCCTCCTCTGACAACCTGGCACGGCTGTGGTGTGTGGAGACTGGTGAGATCAAGAGGGAGTACAGCGGCCATCAGAAAGCTGTGGTGTGTCTGGCCTTTAACGACAGCGTGCTGGGCTGAGGAGACCAGTGGATGAGAAGGAGCTACACTACAGCGAAGCTCTGTGACTGTATATATATCTATATCCACACACCCGTCTGTCTGCTTCCACAAAAGCTTTTGATTTATCAGGATAAGAGAGGTTGTTTTTATATTTCTCATAAGGACCACATTTTGACAGATTGGGGATACAAGGAGGTCTATGGGCTTGTTTGTGTCTTATAGCTTGGGCGAGGAGTTCACTTACCATGAAAAACTCTGGGCCATAGCTAGATTCATGTATTTGGGTTCAATAGCTTAATCAAAGGTGAAAAGTCTCAAATGTGAGGTCTTTGAAAAACTGATGGATATCTGTAATGTGGACTGAGTCCCAATGTGTGACTGTACAGGATATGATGAATTCCAGTAAAGACTAACTGGTGTGTAACATTTACTCTGTGGTGCTTTTGTCTTGATTCTCTGTTTAATACATCATAACAGGAACTACCACAAAGGCTTTGTTTTTTAGTCTGAAGTGTTGGAAAGATTCTATTTCCCTTCTCTATAGTAAAAGAGACAATCTGTATTTTACACAACTGTTCTTTATTGAAGGGATCAAGTAATTTTAACACAATCCAATAAACAGGAATGGTTACACACACAATGACTCATCTGCTGTGGGTTGCAGTACAGGAAATAACAAGCACAAAAAAAACGGACTCTTATACTCTCCAAAACTGCCACAAGGGAAGGTATTAAACATGAAGGGAGGGTGACGAGGGGAGTCTGCAGATAAACTTGACAGCTTGTTTCCTTCCCTCGGAATGGAAAGGACTGGGGCGAAAGCTTAGAAGGGACTAAGGTATCTGCAGTATTGAGTCAAAGCTGGCTGCTGTTCCCCGGTTGTATTCAAATAGGTTTTTTTTTTTTTGCAGCCGGCGACTTAGCAGGGATGAGAAGGATCACTTTGTTTCCCTGATCAGCGTTGGTATGTGCTGCCTGACAGTGGATGATGGCAGGTCACTCCGGCAGGTAGTAGAAGCAGACAGACACACAGATGTTACTAGGGAAGCAGATGTCAATACAGAAGTAGACCAGACGCTGTTTACCTGGACCTTCAGAGAGAGAGAGAGAGGGTTTGTTACTAAACAGGCAGTTTGGTAGCGAAGACCAACAAAACCCAAGTGGTGTAAAGTAAAAATAGCAGTGAGTTCAGCCTAAAGGTTGTGCTTCTTATTTACTTCTGGCACACTGCAAAGGTCACACAGCACTTCAGTTTAGCATTATGCTAACTAACTGTAGCAGGAAGATCACTAGTGCAATATCTAACCCTTACTATAGCAGAGAGCACTGATGGCTACTCTGAATCCCCAAGTGAGTAAAGCTGGAAATAATGTATAATTAACAGATGGTAGTTGGCTTGCATACTTTGGGGTTTTGCAGTGATGAAAAAAGTACTCAATTGTCATACTTGAGTAAAAGTAAAGATGACTTACTAGAAAATGTCAAGTAAAAGTCGCCCAGTAAAATACTACTTGAGTAACAGTCTAAGTTTACTGCTGCGACGCTGCAAAGGTCACACAGCACAGTAGTTTAGGATTATGTTTCTCACTCTGCCCTATTCTGGAAAGAGCTGCCAACACAAAGACACAGGGAGCAAGCCCCCCCTCAGTCTGAGGAACTTGTTTTACAAAAGAGCCCCTGGTCTTTCCTTTGTATGAAATATGACGATTTATCCCAGAATTGAATATAAAATTGGACCCACTTTAAAATAAAACAGTCCACAGTTACATGTACATCATTGTGTGAATGTGTATTTAGCATGTAGCTATAAATGTGAAGAAGGGTACTCACCGTCTTGTCTCCTGGTCCAGTGGATGGAGCTGTGTCGACACAGGGCCTGTAGAGGCTCCTCCAGGGTGGACACATCAACCTGACTGCCCCCCATCACCCCCAGGAACTCTGTCTGTCTCTGGGTCTCATTCCCCAACAACACCTCCTGGCAGAAGAGGAACACATTTTTCTCTGGATTATGAATGATGAGAGCAAGCTAAAGGGACAGCAAAAGAGGAATTATGATTGCACTGCTTGTGAGGTCACCTCAGTGTTTTTACTAACAACAAATACAAGTTGTGTCAATTAAGATTATATATAAGGATAGAACAGTGTGCTTTGGCAGACCTGAAACTCAAGCTGCCATTATAGAGCAGTGTCTCTATTAGATCACTTCAGTGGTCTATGCCAGGTTATACACTCAACCCTGCATCATTCGCAGCTGAACTCTGGTCTCTCTCATTTGGCACAATGGCCATTTAGTAATTGCACCATTTACACTGGTGATGAGTCCGATAGGGACCACTTAAAGTACCGTTATGCCTGAGCGAGCCTTCTAACAGTCCGATTCCCTCCACTCTAAAGAGCATTATGCTGCAGAACAGATATTTTGCTCTCAGAAAGGCCCAGCCTTTTCTATGTGGATGAAGTCTATCCATTAAATCAGACACTTAATGACCACAATCAGTGGGTGGTTCTCGTGCTGAAGTATAGTTCTACGAGATACTTAATACCGTGAGAGTCAGAACTCAAATACAAACACAAACGACTATGTTTCTATCAGATAGCATGAGAAAAGGATAAAACACTTGGGATTTTGGCATACGTGGCATATTTCTCTTTTGAGTTTATATGCAACTTAAGTCTGTACAACCACTTAATGATTGAATGAGTCCAGCTGCACAATGGCCCATAACTGTGGGGTAATGAACCGGTAATTAACTAATGACATGAGTAATCATACACCAGCTCTTGTGAATAAATGAATTATCCTAGGCCCTGATAACCATGATTCAATCTGATATGAGCAAGTAATCGACTCATAAAGTAAAACGCTAATGGGCCACAAAATAAAATAACTAACAAATACCCAGCAAGGACACTGGTAGATATCGACATCGCCCTGTAGATACACAGTACCACAGCAGAAAAGCAACCCATCCATTCTGCAATGACCATTGACATTGACCAAACATAGCAAAAAAATCACACCTTATTAAAGATGTCCACTGTAGGACTGGCCCTTCCCTCACTAACCAACCATTGTCTCGCCACTTTCTCCAGCCCAGTGAAGCCTTAACAAACCCAGTAGTCCCCAGACAGAGTGGCCATTGTGCAGATCTGAGCCTCACTGCTGTCCCAACCTGTAAGGGGATCCAGGGAAGAGAGAGTTCTAGGAGGATCAGATGCCCTGAGGAATTCAGTCCTGGAGAGACACTACACTATAAACATTTAAGGCCTTGTTCGGCCTATTACCTCCCACTCGTTCTCTGGACAGGGAGAGGAGAGGGATGCTAAAATCAACACTCCTAAGTCCAATAGGGTCTGGCTGGCCATGGAGTGAGACAGAGATGGCACTAAGCTATGAGTCACTTACAATTATCCACCCCCACTGCCAACTCACACATTAGCAACAGTGTAAGGTAACAGGGCACCCTCAACTGAGAGCCGGCTGACACAGTAGGGTGTTTCTGCGTACTCTTTAGTTGTTGCCATGCCAATAAGTCCCTATGTGACATATTTCCTTCGCATGGTAACAGGCTCATATAAAGTGAAATCCAAAATAGTATATTTCATACACTGTTATATGTTGGAAGGGTGAAACATCTTTACCGTTTGCATTGACTGCTGGAGAAGGGACTGCATGTTTTCATAGTCAGATTTCTCCATCTTACTCAGGTAGCAATTCTCCTGGTTCATAGGTTTGTAACATATCAAACCCTGCACAAACAAACATAACACAATGTCAGTTCAGCACCCATTGGAGCTCAGTTCTAGCATGGGAATCTGTTTCTAGACAACCAGCCTTTTACAATGCAACAATGTGGAATGAGGAAACAGAAAGGTGCACTGCAGCTTGCCTCAGTTCAATACACTTTGAACAGGTCTGCTTCTTACATGTTTGACGTCAAAGAGCACGGTGTATGTGTGGTTGGCCGGTGAGGTCACAGAATAGGTCACCAGGTCGTTGTGCTTGTCCACCAATGCTGATTGTTTGATCAGGGTTCCAGTCAGATCCGGAACTGTGATTCTGACAACCTGTAAGGACCACAGTAGAGGGATAGGTTTACTCAGTGTAAACTCATCATCAACATTGTGATTGTACAAGTGTGAGCGAATATTTTGTACATCAACCACAGTCATGTGTGCATCTACGTTAGATTTGGCTACAACACCTCGCAGTTTTAATGCCAAATACAAAGCAACATGTTCCGACAGGTGAATCAGGTGAGAGTTGTGTCTCCCACCTGTGCGTCGGGCTGTCTGACCCATAGATGCCCCCTGACGCCGAGGGCGATGATGACCAGGAGGAGAGTGGCACTGAGGGTCACCCAGAATGCCTTGTGTGGGAACTGGCAGGACACTGTTGGACCCTCGTCCTGAGGAGACATACACAACAACAGCTTATCACAATCTACATAGCCACTTGTCTGGGTGAGTGTCTGACTGTTTCTGGATTCAACAACATTGTTGACTTCAACAAGTTTGTTAAAACTGAAATAGAATGGAACACTATACCCTATGACAGTGATCACCAACTGGATTCAGCCGGGGGATGATTTTTTTCTTGAGCAAATAGTCAGGGGAGCGGAACATAATGACAAATAATTTGTAGACTTCAAATTGACCGCAAGCCCAAACAGATATATTTAACTAAAACAATAATTTCAAACCTTGCTTACATTTGTATACAATCATGTCTCTCTCTATATAATGCTTGGGAATATTAGGGAAAAGATTTGCAAAATTTCAATCACTTGTAGCTGATTTCCTGGTATTTTTTGCTCAGAAAACTTGGGGTGCCAAATAAAGCCGCCAGTTGGGGACCCTGCTCTGTGAGTGTTGCACAAATAACATTACCACAACTTAGTCTTTCTATCTGTATGAAAATAACTTTTCCAAGAGCAACAAAACCATTGAGGCTAATAAAAAAAAATCTGACTTTTGCCACAGATCATTTAAGCCACCACTGAGCAAGGTACAGATGAGTCCCACTCCTACCATGCGTTGTGAATCCTCCAGCCCGGTGGTTTCTAAACGTTTCCAACACCTCACCATCCTGTGTCCGGTGACTTCTCTTCTCTCACTCCGACTTCACCCTTCTTCTCTCACCTATCTGC
Organism: Oncorhynchus mykiss; assembly: GCF_057628025.1. Lineage (NCBI taxonomy): Eukaryota > Metazoa > Chordata > Actinopteri > Salmoniformes > Salmonidae > Oncorhynchus > Oncorhynchus mykiss. Next base: position 9,624,814 of record NC_143041.1, read on the forward strand.
ATCGAGCTGCGGTCATGACCAGCACCGAGTGAGACGCTCTGCGATACACCTGGCCAACTTCTCTCTCTCGCTCTCTGAAAACCTGTCTCCCCCTCTACTCGCCTACCTCCCCCTCACACAGACACACACGTGACAGTCCAAACCCTTTGGCCGGCTACCCTCACCTTAGACAATGGACAAAGGGGTGAGACAAACTCACCTCTGTGGACAGGCTCGGTCATCGGCCATGGCAGGGTGATATGAGGAATGGACTGAAGGACCGTCCAGTCGATGAAAGGCCAAGGTGACTTTAAGAGCTTCTGTGTTAATAACACCAGGGTCCAGCACAGCCCGCTGTGTTGAAGTTGACACAATCCACAGGGAAGCCTTTAATTTTGGAAAAGGTATGTTTATTTTTTATCAGTGTTTGATTGACTTGAGTCAAGGCGAATACTTTTTCAAGGACAGAGGATGATACAGTAGTTTGATTATTGTATTGGCAGTACAGACAATCTAACGTATTATAGACCCTTAATTACTAAGAAGACTGACATTATGTTACATTAAAACACACTTAACAAGATCATTGATTATTGTGCAAACCCCTAACCTTCTAATTGAATGGGAACAAAAGGTAGTTCTATTTTTACATTTACAATACATCAGGATACAATAAGAGTATAACCCAGTTTATGTATACTTCCTCACGTGAATGGGTAATGTAAATGGCAATAAACACAGCATTGGTACAGTGAATGAGAGTGGACAACATAAGATATATAATTCCTGATGAATTGTCAGTGCACTCCAGTTTACTGTATTTCCGCATAGCTCTCTGCTTTAGATAAATATTGAGTGACGTGATTTTAAATGTATGCACACAGATGAGGGAAATACCCAAAAGGAGTGTGTACACATTTCCTCCGACTGTGTTTGAGATCATTGCTACAGAGGGATATTGAGCAAAGAACACAGGCCTTGCATAGCCCTTCTTCTTTTTCACCCAAACACACAGCACATACTTCACTACCATTTCCTGAACAACTCTTTTGAAAAAAAATATCGAAATCCATTTATCAACACTGGAAATCAGGAGTGGCTTACCCTCGTCCTGGAGAGCTACTGGGTGTGCTGGGCAGGCTTTTGTTCCAGCCCTACTATTTGTTTCCTTTTTTTGCTGCTGAATCTATGTGGTGCATTACAGCAGGGCTGGAACAAAGGCTTGCACACCCAGTAGCTCTCCATGAGGAGTCGGCTACACCGGCTGTATATCTTGAATATACATATTCAGCCATAGCATACTGTAGTTAAAATAACTTTAATATAGGTTTGTTTTGTTGCAGTCTTAGTATAATCGAAGCAGTTGATTAACTCTCTGTACCTTCCTGAATTTTCACATCCGTAATCCGGAAACAAGCCTGGGTTTTCAGACGCACACAGTCCTTAACGGTCCTTTATAATTAGTCAATATTAATCTAATTATCATCTATCAAGGCTAAAGTCTCATTGAGATAAAAACCTATTTTTCTTTTTACTGGTTATCCTTGTAGAGCAGGCAGGAGTTCTGCAATACTCTCTACGTAGTAGTCAGGCACCATGCCAAGGCGTTTTGGACAGCCACTCTCCTGATGGGCCTCAGCGTCGGCCACAGTGGACACCCCGGTCAGGGTCAGTAGGGTCTTCAGGCCACAGTTGGACCCCAGCAGGATGTCCGTGTCCAACCGGTCCCCCACCATGAGGCAGCGGGTGCGGTCCAGGCCGAACTGGCTGGCCACACAGTCGTACATGAAGTGGTTGGGCTTTCCCACCGTCTGGGCCTGGCGCTGGGCTGCGGTCTCCACAGCCTTCAGGATGCAGCCTGTCCCTGGTGGAGACAGAGAGGGGAAGACATTTAGTGTTGTTGACACATGCTTAAACATACAGTAAGAGATGAAAGATCTGACTTGGGGCAGTGGAAAACCCCTCATGTTATCGCATCACACTGGCTCGCTGTAAGCTACTAAAGATCATTAACACACCACTCATGTAGCCTCCCTGTATGTAAGCACTACGGACTATGCCACAGAGGTCTGACCCGTTGTGGCACAGATGGTGTGCACTCCATGTGTACGGTAACCACAGTCTTGTTGGTTAATACTCCAGCTGTTGTCTCTGCACAGCCAACATCCTACTTACCTGGGACAGCTTTGCCTCCTTCCAGGGGCAGTCTGGTGTCAGTGTTGGTTCCCACCAGTAGACAGTCAGGGTTGTTGAGGTACTGTAGGGCTCTGTTCAGTTTCATGTAACTGAAGTGCTCATCAAACCCAACAACCACAGCCTTCACCTCAGGGTCCAGGGGCACATTTGCCCAATCGATCTGGACACCTGATATCGGATCAGGCCCCACACCTGTCTGCTGGATCCCAACCTTTTCTAGTTCCTTCCTCATTGCATTGCTTCCTATGAGATACACTTTGCCCTGTAGTCTGGAGACATGTTTTAGGTACATTGCAGAGCAGTATGCCGTTCCAAACACTTCATCTTCAGTTGCGTTGAATCCCATCAATGCCATTTTGTCTGCATACATCTTTCTAGTTTTAGTGCTGTTGTTGGTGACGAAAAACACTTTCTTTCCATTCTTCTTGAGCAGGTTGATAACGTCAGGGGCGCCAGGGATTGCCTGATCCCCTCGCCAGATGACACCATCACAGTCGAAGAGGACACTGTCCACAGAATCTAACATTTGCTTTATTAAGGGACCGTTCAGCCGGGTGCATTTTGACACAGCCATTGGGAAAACGGGTGCGTTTTGTTCCTCGATCAGTCAGTGTCCAAAAATAACTGGCTAGCTACTGTATGCTACCACTTTCTTGCAGACTAGCCACGACGTTTAGCGAAAAATGTACGAGAACAATCTCCCCGAAGAAATATGACATTAAAATTAAGCACGAGTACTATTTCGTTTGATCTTGCAGTTGAATCATTTGGTGTCTTCAATAACGATTTATTGCGAAGTTTCCTGACCTTATATCATTGCATCAAATCCATACTGTAACACACTTCCGCACCGGTTTAAAGTGACAGGAGCATCCATGTGCCCTCTTCCGGGTTCCTTGCTAGGTTCAATATATACAGGTTAAGGGTGCGTTCGTAAATTAACTTTGGCTATGTACGATTTCAGAGCACTCTCGTCTGTGTGCAAGAGTGCTGAATAACGGATGCATTTACAAACGTGCAACACGTTGAATATGACCATTGTCAGTAAACGTCGGCAAAAAAACGTAATTAAATTGTTACCAGCAGCACAGCTACAGTCACCAAAACGATATGGATAACATGAAAACAGCCTAACCAGCTCTGCTAGGGCGAGTAAAACGGTCAAAGTGAGGTGTTCTCTCATTTGTGTCTGGAAGCAGCTAGCCAACTAGCCACTGTCAGCCAGTTAGCTGGGTGCTTGACTGCCGTTGTGAGGTCAGAACGCTCGGATCAACACTACTCCTCCGTCAGAGCGTCCAATGTGGCTCTGAACGCTCCGAGAGATCAACGCTCTGAATTTACGAACACCAACAGCGCAATTTACGAACACACCACCTAGGTTCCTTGCGGATCAACTTCACACTCCCCCATCAGCTCTGGGACGCAAAATAGTGTTATGTCTTGAGACATTTTATTTTGGAATGTTGAACATTTCAAATTCGCAGATCATTCTTCAGTCAACTGACAGATGATGCAAGACTCACAAACGACCTGGAGGATTTACAAACTTTTACAAAAGTATTTTAGTATGCAATGTATGTTTAGCCCAAACAATATTTAGTCCATATGAAGAAATATGTTAATGACATATTGTTTTATATTATGCAGACTCTGGTTAGCTATCTAGTAGCTAACAACTGTCATTAGCTAGCACAACGGACCCTGTAGCACACGCTGTAGCACACGCTCCAGCAGGTATATCTCTCTAGTCACCCCCAAAACCAATTCTTTCTTTGGCCGCCTCTCCTTCCAGTTCTCTGCTGCCAATGACTGGAACGAACTACAAAAATCTCTGAAACTGGAAACACTTATCTCCCTCACTAGCTTTAAGCACCAACTGTCAGAGCAGCTCACAGATTACTGCACCTGTACATAGCCCATCTATAATTTAGCCCAAACAACTACCTCTTTCCCTACTGTATTTTATTTATTTATTTATTTTGCTCCTTTGCACCCCATTATTTTAATTTCTACTTTGCACATTCTCCCATTGCAAATCTACCATTCCAGTGTTTTACTTGCTATATTGTATTTACTTTGCCACCATGGCCTTTTTGCCTTTACCTCCCTTATCTCACCTCATTTGCTCACATCGTATATAGACTTGTTTATACTGTATTATTGACTGTATGTTTGTTTTACTCCATGTGTAACTCTGTGTCGTTGTATGTGTCGAACTGCTTTGCTTTATCTTGGCCAGGTCGCAATTGTAAATGAGAACTTGTTCTCAACTTGCCTACCTGGTTAAATAAAGGTGAAATAAATAAATAACAATTATAGTAAAAAAATGATGTAGCTAGCTAGTTATATCTCTGAAAGGCATGTTGTTACTTTTTTTTTCAGTTGCCCATTAAGTCCATGCGGGATCAGAAAAAGGAGAAGGGATCATGTCAAATGTCTCAACCTCGGTGATAGCTCAGCCATCACCATCTGATTATATACAGATGTTTCAAGACATGTTGAGTCAAAGCTGATCTACTCCAACAGCTGACTGCAGTTATTGTCTTTTCTGTGCAGTTTTATTTAATAGAGAATACATCTAAATGTTACATGAAAAAATGCCCAAATAGCTGGTGGATTAGATTTTTTTTGTTTTGTTGATCAACCTCACATGCTGCAGAGTAGACTGGATTTATCTGAGTGCTAACCTCTATTCATGGGTATGCTGATGAGGTAAATTATGAATGGATGCTTGTATCTGCTTTTTGCTTTTACATGTGCTTTAATAGTTATTGTGTAATGAACATGGCCTATTTCTCTTTTGTCAGGATATAAGGATGGAATACATGTCAACAACTCCGACTCAATCAAGGGAAGCGGTCACCCAGCAAATACAAGTGAGAGCAGTGCATCCAAAAATGAACAAGACACGTTATGTTAATTTCTTCCCATGAGAACAGTGCTTAACTGACTCATTCTATTTTCAGACTGGACAAAGAATACAACTTCCTATCTGGTGTCAAACATTAAGCCCTCGTGGATGGTAGGGCTTTCTGCTTCAGGTGAGCTATTCAGAATTAAGTTACAAGAAAATAGCAGGGTAGAGGCAGTATTGTTATTGATGTTGCTATATTTATAATGATACATAACTACATACTTTCCAGCAGATTAAGCAATAGAAGCTCTGAGATCCCCAAACAAGAGATGACAATCTGGCTGTAAAGACTTGAAGATAGTTTGGAGCCCTATAACACATTTACTAAGTTATTTTGTTGCTTCTGCCTTTGTTATTTGTCAATAAATCTAGATTACTTTGATTTGGTGTGCAGGTCAATTTGTGCTATGGATGTGCATGAGTTCTGGAGTGAGTGATTAGGATTTAGAACTAATAAAACATCTCAAGACATATTTCCAAGACGTGTCTAAAGACAGTCTTAGATGTCTTCATTTTAGTCTTAAAACATCTCCAGATGTCACAAGACATGGTTGGTGATGGCTGGGTATGTTGTGCAAGCAGCGAGCAAAGCTCCAAATGCATGTGTGTATACACAGCAAGCATTGAATGAAAATGAATTACCTGAAGGCATGATATGCATCCTTGCTTCCTCTAATACACAATTAAACTTGATAGGCATAGACCATCTGCAAATTCATCTCAAGGAACAGACAACAGGGAAAAGGTGTATACAGAAGCTTTATTGCCAGTTAGAAAAATATTTAAGATCCCCCAAAATTCACATACCAACAACCATATCTTTAAAAAATAAATACAAATGACAAACATTCAGTACTGTAGCTAGTGGGCCTATAAACTGCCTCTGTTGAACTCAATTATCTTTTTTCTGCACGGGACGGAGGGGGAAAAATATCTCCCCCAGGTTTCTAAGCACCCCTCTACTATAGAACCACCTTTTGGACTGGTCAGAGGCTGGCAGACCACAGAAGTGGTCAGGTGAGGGGTGGCAGTGCTGGCAGACATTCCCTCGTCCCTTGTACCACTCGTTGGAGGTCTGGTTGACCAGAGCTAGGTAGGAGTGGAACATGGTGTAGCCTGCCAGGAGCAGGAAGACGAAGACCAGGAAGCCCAGCATAAACACGATCCTGGGGAAGGTCAGGAACAGGTGCTGGGGAGAGGCAGAGGAAATATACACTGAGTGTACAAAACATTAACACCTGCTCTTTCCATGAGACTGACCAGGTGAATCCAGGTAAAAGCTATGATCCACTTCAAATCAGTGTAGATGAAGGGGAGGAGACAGCATAAATAAGGATTTTTAAGCCTTGAGACATGGATTGTGTATGTGTGCAATTCAGAGGGTGAATCAGCTAAACAAAATATTTAAGTGCCTTTGAATGGGGTATGTAAGTAGGTGCCAGGCGCACCGACTTGTGTCAAGAACAGCAATGCTGCTGGGTTTTTCCACACTCAACAGTTTCCCATGTGTATCAAGAATGGTCCACCACCCAAAGGACATCCAGCCAAACTGTGGGAAGCATTGGAGTCAACATGGGCCAGCATCCCTGTGGAACGCTTACTACAAGGTGTCGAATAGTCCAAGCCCTGCCAAATTGAGGTTATTCTGAGGCGAAAATGAGCTTGAGGGAAGAGTTCTTAATGTTTTGTACACTCAGTCTATATGTGGGAAGTGAATTTAAATTAAAATATAAAAAAATAAATAGTACATCTGTAAACTGAGACAAAGTGTGTAGTGATTTCTGTGGCACATTAATGGAACTAGATAGGATTTAATTCATGACATTCATATTTAAATTAATTAAATCAGACTTGCTGGGTTTAAACAGGCAGAAGGAAATACTAACTCCATGTAAACATCAGGCACCGATATCATTGTATGTGTGTCTGTATGTCCAGTCTTTCACCTGTATGACAAAGAGCATCCCTGCCTGCTGTTGCTGCCCATCATCATCTATGTAACGGGCTTGTAGGATGCCTGACCGCACCACAGCGTGCAGTAACATGTCCACCGTCAGTAGTGCCATGTCTGCTGCCATGGCACACACACTCAGCAGGTAGAGAAGGAAGTACCGGGTGTTCTGAGCGCCGATGCAGTTGTTGACCCAGACACAGTGGTGGTCGAAGCGCTGCACACACCTATTGCAGACTCCTGGACAAAACAAGGGGAACACATTGGCTATTCAATACAGTTTAGAGACAATAATAGTAGCAGTTATACATTATTATGTAACAATGCATCTTAGGATGTTATACGCTGTTCTGAGAAGTAAAGTTTATAGACTGTACTATGCCTATATAGTAGACATTCAGAGGTACAGTATTAGAACTAATGCCTGCGACTAAAAGCCAAAGGCCAATCTGTACTACTTACTACAGTGTTTTGAGCGAGCAGGTTTGACCAGCTGACACGTTGGACAGCAGACTCCTGGGTGGAACATCCTCTTGTCATATGGGTATACCTGGAGCTGACCAGCATGGCGCTTCTTTGTAACTGTACCTACAGAGAAAGAGCGTACTTAATTATATTCATGGTGGGATTGTATTGCACAATACAATGTGCATCCATAAGAGTTTATTAAAGTACTAGCAGGAGCCTGCTCAGGTGTCATGATATTCCTCAGGAGGAAACTTTACAGAACGTTCACTTCAGATAATGTATTATGTTGTGATTTTCTGTCTACCAAATGGGCCCTACTCATGTGTTATAGTTGACTTACCAGGTTCCCTTCTAATGCAGAGGTAGAAGAAGCAGGATTTGACCACCAGTAGAACATAAGGGACTGATAGGCTAGAGAGAGTGGTGTCCATGTCCCTGCAGTATCCAAACACCTCATAGGTGAACTCTGTGTACACGGCCCCCTCCAGTAAGATATGGAGATAGATAAACATTCTGTTCCTATGAGGAGACAATGGCAGACAGTTAATCAGAGGGACTGTGTTTAAAAAATATATATATTTTCAAAATACATTTTCAAAACTAGAGTGACCCCATTTAGTCAACAGGCTGTTGTTCAACAGATCATTTTTTAGTCGGGAAGTTGCAAAGAAAACAACTAAATTCTGCCATGTCTTGATTGACACCTGTGGACTAAACCATTGCAGGGATGGCACACCAGTAGTACATTTCCCTTTAATTCCCATAATTTCTAATCTACAAAATGTTTGTTCAGTTACTGTAATTCTGTTAATGTCATATTATTATTTTACAATTCTTATTGTCAAATGACAACTTTGTTTGCAGAGCACACAACCTAGTCTACACTTGTGAGAAACAAGTTTAGGTTTGTTTCATTCCATTTACGAGTTATCAAATATAGGCTTATAAAATGTGCCCATTTGGGGATCTGATAGTATTTCTGATTGTCTTAACTCACCACCACTAATGAGCTGTAGAGCTTCTAAAAATATATATTTTCAACTCAAAACAGCAAGTTATTTTTATTTTTCTACATCCATTGAGGATGACAATAGTTCCTCAATCTTTCCAGCTCTCTCCCTTGCGATAACCACTCGGTCGGTGTAAAAGAGAAAGAACATGTAATTCTCTTATCAGGTGGAAAAGTCATAATAGACCTACCTGAAATTATTATCCTTGTACAAATAGCCTACAACTGTGTGTGTCCAGAGCTCACTGGTGAGGGAAACTGAGGGTCCAACATATTTTATACAATGTTGCAAGTTTGTTATCAGGGCTGAATGGACCAAGTTGATACAATGTTTTAAAGTTCCTTGCAGAAAGGCCATGCATAACCAATGTTTATTTTATTTCACCTTTATTTAACCAGGTAGGCAAGTTGAGAACAAGTTCTCATTTACAATTGCGACCTGGCCAAGATAAAGCAAAGCAGTTCGACACATACAACAGAGTTACACATGGAGTAAAACAAACATACAGTCAATAATACAGTAGAAAAATAAGTATATCTACAATGTGAGCAAGTGAGGTGAGATAAGGGAGGTAAAGGCCATGGTGGCGAAGTAAATACAATATAGCAAGTAAAACACTGGAATGGTAGATTTGCAGTGGAAGAATGTGCAAAGAAGAGATAGAAATAATGGGGTGCAAAAGAGTTAAATAAATCAATACAGTAGGGAAAGAGGTAGTTGTTTGGGCTAAATTATAGATGGGCTATGTACAGGTGCAGTAATCTGTGAGCTGCTCTGACAGCTGGTGCTTAAAACTAGTGAGGGAGATAGGTGTTTCCAGTTTCAGAGATTTTTGTAGTTCGTTCCAGTCATTGGCAGCAGAGAACTGGAAGGAGAGGCGGCCAAAGGAAGAATTGGTTTTGGGCGTGACCAGAGAGATACCTGCTGGAGCGCGTGCTACAGGTGGGTGCTGCTATGGTGACCAGTGAGCTGAGATAAGGGGGGACTTTACCTAGCAGGGTCTTGTAGAGGACCTGGAGCCAGTGGGTTTGGCGACGAGTATGAAGCGAGGGCCAGCCAACGAGAGCCAGCCAACGAGAGCATACAGGTAGCAGTGGTGGGTAGTATATGGGGCTTTGGTGACAAAACAGATGGCACTGTGATAGACTGCATCCAATTTATTGAGTAGGGTATTGGGAGGCTATTTTGTAAATGGCATCGCCGAAGTCGAGGATTGGTAGGATGGTCAGTTTTACAAGGGTATGTTTGGCAGCATGACTGAAGGATGCTTTGTTGTGAAATAGGAAGCCAATTCTTGATTTAACTTTGGATTGGAGATGTTTGATGCGAGTCTGGAAGGAGAGTTTACAGTCTAACCAGACACCTAGGTATTTCTAGTTGTCCACATATTCTAAGTCCGAGCCGTCCAGAGTAGTGATGTTGGACAGGCGGGCAGGTGCAGGCAGCGATCGGTTGAAGAGCATGCATTTAGTTTTACTTGTATTTAAGAGCAATTGCAGGCCACGGAAGGAGAGTTGTATGGCATTGAAGCTCGCCTGGAGGGTTGTTAACAGTGTCCAAAGAAGGGCCAGAAGTATACAGAATGGTGTCGTCTGCGTAGAGGTGGATCAGAGACTCACCAGCAGCAAGAGCGACATCATTGATGTATACAGAGAAGAGAGTCAGTCCAAGAATTGAACCCTGTGGCACCCCCATAGAGACTGCCAGAGGCCCGGACAACAGACCCTCCGATTTGACACACTGAACTCTATCAGAGAAGTAGTTGGTCAACAAGGCGAGGCAATCATTTGAGAAACCAAGGCTGTCGAGTCTGCAGATGAGGATGTGGTGATTGACAGAGTCGAAAGCCTTGGCCAGGTCAATGAATATGGCTGCACAGTATTGTTTCTTATCGATGGCGGTTAAGATATCGTTTAGGACCTTGAGCGTGGCTGAGGTGCACCCATGACCAGCACTGAAACCAGATTACAGAGAAGGTAAGGTGGGATTCGAAATGGTCGGTAATCTGTTTGTTGACTTGGCTTACAAAGACCTTAGAAAAGGCAGGGTAGGATAGATATAAGTCTGTAGCAGTTTGGGTCCAGAGTGTCCCCCCCCTTTGAAGAGGGAGATGACCGCAGCTGCTTTCCAATCTTTGGGAATCTCAGATGACACGAATGAGAGGTTGAACAGGCTAGTAATAGCGCTGGCAACAATTTCGGCAGATCATTTTAGAAAGGGTCCAGATTGTCTAGCCCGGCTGATTTGTAGGGGTCCAGATTTTGAAGCTCTTTCAGAACATCAGCTGACTGGATTTGGGAGAAGGAGAAATGGGGAAGGCTTGGGCGAGTTGCTGTGGGGGGTGCAGTGCTGTTGACCGGGGTAGGGGTAGCCAGGTGGAAAGCATGGCCAGCTGTAGAAAAATGCTTATTGAAATTCTCAATTATAGTGGATTTATCGGTGGTGAGTGTTTCCTAACTTCAGTGCAGTGGGCCGCTGGGAGGTGCTCTTATTCTCCATGGACTTTACAGTGTCCCGGAACTTTTTGGAGTTTTTGTTGCAGGAAGAACATTTCTGCTTGAAAAAGCTAGCCTTGGCTTTTCTAACTGCCTGTGTATATTGGTTTCTAGCTTCCCTGAAAAGTTGCATGTCACGGGGGCTGTTCGATGCTAATGCAGAACACCATAGGATGTTTTTGTGTTGGTTAAGGGCAGTCAGGTCTGGAGAGAACCAAGGGCTATATCTGTTCCTGGTTCTACATTTCTTGAATGGGGCATGCTTATTTAAGATTGTGAGGAAGGCATTTAAAAAAAATAACCAGGCATCCTCTACTGACAGGATGAGATCAATATCCTTTCAGGATACCTCAGCCAGGTCTGTGATTTATAAAAAAGATCAGTGGCACCCCCATAGTTCTACCTGCAAGCTGCAATGTTTTAATTTGTTGGCTTTTTTATGTAGGCTATTTTTTACATAGTTGGCAATGTCAATAGAAGTTACTTCTAGATTTGTATAGCCTCATTTTCATTATTAATCACACATGACAATGATTTTGCGATACGAATACTTTATTAAAAAACAAATGAAACAGTTCCACAAAAATGTGAAAATCATAACTGGCACGCAGATCAGTAGAAATGGTCAAATAAATTGGCACTCCAAATGTAGAAGGTTGCTGACCCCTGGTGTAGCCCATTTCCGACGATTTTGGGAGGGTAATGGCAGAATCTGCCAAGTCCAGCAGTAGTGGGAGGTGGTAGTTCGGGAACATGTTTTTTTCTTGAGGTTAGGCTCTCTCTGGCTCCCTCGAGTCATTTGTGTGTCTTAATTATTTAATCACTGTCTGCTTAAAGCGTCAGACAAGCTCAGTAGACTTCATATAGCCTTGTTGATTTTATTAAAACACATAGGGTGTGTCTATATATGGGAAACTACACGTTTTAAACCAGTCGATTGGTTGAAATAACAGAATACTGTTTTTATTCGGGACAGCCCTAAAAAAATACAAATAAAAATAAAAACATTTAAAAAGTTGTGAATTCCAGGTTGTTCACTTACCGTTGATGAAATAGCATGTGCAAGGTCCTCTGTGTAAAGCTTTGAAGCCATAGTGGTGTCCAAGGTGCTATTACCTGTCAAACAAAATAAGAGCATACTTTCATAAATGAACATCTCTATGGTTATGGCTATAACTACAATGGCGCTATAGCACCACTTTGTGTACGTTTCGAGAAGTGCCGTACTCTGATACAGTCTCTTACCTTTGTCACCGAGTCGAAAAGTAAACCAAAAGGACTTTGTTGCTGACCAGAATATTTACAAACCAAGGCAATGCAGGTCAGCACAACCCCCACATAGATAGCAAATAGTGTGAGGAAATCCATTTGTTATTAACCTGTCAGAGTAGGAAACATGTCAGGAACATTGTAGGAAACAGCCTACTGTTAGATAACTGGCTGTCAAGCACTGACTGACTAGAAATAACTAACGTTAGCTAGCTAACTTATCATCATAGTGTAAGTAGATGTAATTATTGGTGTTATTCGATGATCACGAATAACACTAAACCTTTGCTAATGTTAAAAGACGCAGGTGCTCAGGTTGGTTAGCAACGACAGGTTAACTAGCTAGCTTAGCAGCTAGCTTGCTTCCTTCCTTCGACATTTCACTGCCATAGCTAGCCTAGTTGAACAGTAGCTGAGAGTTAGCTACTTATCTAATCATGACTTAATCGAGTCACCTTGTTACTTACCCTCTTTGTGGGATGTACAATTCATCATTGAAATGTGTGCCTTAACTAGCGTTGCAGTAGACTTCATTAACTTCCTTGGACCATTCTCTTGCACGGTGTGGGTGTCTTCACTTCCGTAGCATTCTTCTTCTTCATCGGTCAGATCGGTGGAGTTTAACAGCGGTTGGCATCCAATATGTCGCATTACCGCTCCCAACTGGACTATAAATCCATTATACTTTGCGATACAAAATGGAAAACTTCCGTAGCATGTGGCTAACGTTTCTAACATTTTTTTTTATAGCGCAGCTGTTCTTCTACTACTTTACATTTGAATTGGCAGATCGCAACCGAGAGTTACATATACCGCCACCTATTGTACTGTAGTGTTAGGCCGGTGAAAAGGGAAGAATAATTGCCCTGTCAACTAAGCCTACACCTATTAAAACCTCACCACTATTCCACTACTTGGCCCTATCTGATCCTACACCAGCCCGGCTGCCTGGGAGGACACCAACCTTAATAAACCAACCTTTCTGAAGCACATGTTATTCCTCTCACTCTCTATTAGCCTCTGCCTACTCACAAGGGAGCCTCTTAGGATCCCTCGCCTTGGACCCATCTTCCTCTACTACTCTCTTTACTGCCTCAGCATATGACACTGAGCTGATCCTGGCAACCTCAACCTGTCTTTCTCTCACCAGACACTTCTAATCTCCAACACTATGGGTCCCCTACAGTTAACACACACACATTTTCCCACCGATACTACACATTCTTTTGTCTCAGGCCCTCCTGCACACTTCTCACATCTAGGAATCTCCCTCCTACACACTGCTGCAACATGACCATAAGCTTGGCACTTAAAACACCATATTGGGTTCAGGACAAATGCTCTCATGGGATAACTGACACATCCTAACTGGACTTTGTCGGGTAAAGACTCAGCATCAAAACTTAACAGGATAGACAGTGTCTTCTCTGTTTCACCACGCACTCCACCGGGTCTGCGTCACACCAAACTGCGGGAAGTCACAGACACCGGGAGTCTTCCATTTTAGTTGATCCTCCTCAATCCTTAACACCACCCCAGTTATCACTCCTTTCACAGTTCTTGTCCCTAGGCGTGTGGTGCAGAGCGCCTGCTCCTTCTGGACGGAAGAAACTGAAAAAATCATCACGAGTCCACTTCAATTTACTTTCACTGACTCAACAGTCCCCAAACTCTTCTTCACCCAACCTGACACCAGATATGGATCAGTCAGAAGGCAAGGATCCATTCTCTACAAAAAATCTCACTCCTACTGGGAAAGAAACATCTCTGTCATCCTTTCCTTTCTTCCCACTCTTCACAGGCATATCAAACTCAGCAGCTCCGAATCCGCTCCTCCTTCAAACTCTATGTCACTCTCATCAGTCTCAAGTTCTGAGCTACTAAATTAAGTTTTTCCATTTTTGTACTTCTCTCTCAACATCCTCTCTTGTCCCAGGTTTGTCCCCTTTTGTTTCTTGAACTTCTCCACTTTCTTCAAAGCTACTGAAATACTGTTTTCCATTTTTGTACTTGACACCTATCCACCTCCCGTTCTCGACCTCCATATTCACAACCCACAGGACTCAAACTACCAAAAAGTCCCTTGTTTCTCAGAACATCTACCATTGCTCTGTAACCTCCGGGACGATTAGCACAGCTGTTGCTGGTGTGACGTCAAAAAACCTTAGTGTTGCTTCTCGGCTTATGATGGATTGTTACTCGACACATTGTAAACAAATGGATACATTATAAGTCATTCATGATGGATATTTTATGTTATGCATGGCAAGGTTTGTTGTTAGTCATTTACAGTCAAGTTCCTAAATTCAATTCAGTTAGACTAAAATGCTTTAGACTTTTTTGACTTTACATTAACTCAAGCTTTTTTGCAAATTGACTACACATTGAAAATTCATGAATAAGTAGAAATGGTCACCATTTTACCCCATTTCAATATTGTGCACCTGCTCCTCAGTTTCACACAAAACAAAATACATCATGATGACACAAGCTGTTGGATCTGGTTGCTGGGCTTTGCCTGCATTTTCAAACAGGCCCTGCTCTCATGTTACACATTACTGTTAGTGAGAGGAGTGTTACTTAGAGGCACTTGCTCTGTAGTGTATTCCTTCATCTTCTCAGGGACTTGAAAGGTAAGACTGCATCTTATTCTACTCTTTCTGAAATAATAATGTTGGTTGTAGACTCCACAGTTTGTTTAGTGTTGGGAATCTCCACATGTTCTTCACTTCCACACTGAGTCACCAGCTGCTTCAATTTAGGCTGTTGTTACATGATGATGGTTTCCGCAGCTATCAACTCTCGCAGTTGTATTCATTTGTTTCAGTATCTAAATGACTTGGTTGAATATTGCTGTCGTTTTGGTCTCGTCGGTCTCTGCTTTAAACAACGTAATGTTTTGCCAATGTTGCTGAATGAACAAATAGCCCGGTACCTACCGACCAGGGTGGGTCATCTTACCTCAGGCTCAGTGACCTGTATAATGTCACTTGCTCTCACTTGCTCTTCCTTATTACTCTATACATGTGAAGTGACCATCTTGAGCGAGGTGTAAGATGAGAGTTTGGAGATACAAGTATGGCTGGAGAATAATTCACCTGGCCCTGTATGTATAACCAGGGCTGTGCTGTTTCTTTAACTTAAATATGACATGGGTACTTCTGCACTTCTGCTGTTTTCTGTTGGAAAATAAATCATTTATGTAGATGTCTTAGTATACACACTAGTGTACAGTATTTAGGCCAATTATAGGCCATGTCTTATTACTGTTACTACATTCATTTGTTATTACTATGCTATTACAATGTTATTACTGATTTCATTTAGAAGAAAAACGGAAAACTACTCTCACAGTAGCCCTGTCGCTGTGCTCCATAAAGTCCCTCATCTCCAATAAAAGTCTCTCTCTACAATGAACCCCTCTCATTAACCCCCTGCTATTTTGTGTAGGTTTATTGTTACACCCTCCTCTGATCAGTAATTCAATTATCCGGATTGTATGTGTGATGAACCTTTTTCGTTTTGAATTCATGTACTGCACATGCACTGACATACTGTATATACCACAACTCACTGGCAGTGCTCAATTACTATTGACTGAGGGCCATGTGACTAACTAACTAGCCTGCTGATTGCCCCTATGTTTCCCAATACTCTATTTCACTGTAAATTACACCAGGGACAGGTTGCTGCAGCAATGTTTTAAAGTAACCCAGATCAGAGGCATACATAGGCACCACTGAGTCCGTGTGGATATCTCCACAACCCTAACCCTAGTGAAGGGGGGCATGTGTCCCTGTCCTGATGGGGGGTGGAGGGGGAGTTTAAGATTCAGCCTGTAATCCCACTAATCCAGAGCAAAGTCTTAAATTGCCCCTGCTCCTTCTCAATGGGACTGAGCATTGTGGCACACACTTATACACCAGCACACATACACTACAATACACACCACACATATTAACGCGCCCAGGCAGACGCTCCAATTAGTGTGCTCATCGACCCCTCGCCGATCGACACACACACAGTGATTCTGGGCCAGTCTCCGTCCCTTGGAGAGGTACCTAGCCGTGAGAGAGAGCAGGAAAAGAGACAGAGGAGTATTTATAGAAGAAAATGGGGCCTCACAATACCCTTTTTGGAGAGAGGTTTTATTAAGGAGCGGAGTGGAGCGAGGGTGTCCCAGTTTTATGATTAACACTGTACAAACGGGCTGGAGGACTGCAAGGGCACATTCTGAGAGGAGATGCTGGAGCAACTCTGTGTCAAGTCTCCACTGGTGTTTCATGCACTGTCACCCTTTTCTCGTGTTGAGGTGGCAATGTGGAAGACTCTGAATATAAGTTATTTTTAATTGGCAACCCCTCTTGTTTAAATGGGGGTTGTTGTTGTGGTCCGAGTTTTTTTTTAAACTCTTGTGACACAGTTAGGGAGCCAGGTTGGATACTAGCTCACATGCAGGCCACCTGCAGTTTGATCAAGTCTGATACAAGATGAAGAAATTTCTGCAGAACAAGAAAGGCAGATACTCTTTCAGGAACCAGAACAAGCCTGCCGTTCCTCGCTATCCATCTAAGGATGACTGTAAGTCTGTCTGTATGACTTTTATCGACTTGTTGAAACACATGCCTGTACTGTTTCAAGGCTTTTGAGGTTGCAAGCAGAAACTGTCTCTGTTGTAGGGTAAATGTTAGATTATCTGTTGCACATGATCAAACAGAATAGATATTTGTATAATTCTACATTTGGTATGTTTGACCAGGGACATTTTTGGAAGCAAACTCATGTAGTCATTCTGATCCTGTTTTAATGCTGTATAACTGTTATTGTTTATATAATGTTGTAAATCTGATTGGAATGTATTACCCCAAAAAGCACAATAATCTGCACTCCTAGATTTAAATGTGTTTTCTGTGTTTGGTTATGGCAGATATTTTTGCATAGAAAACATTGCTTCTTGTACACTTGAGTCATTCTCATGCAAGTAATGGAGTGGTATTATTTCCTAGCCTTCCGTCAGATAGAGATTCCGTGAACTTGGATTCACTTTGGAAGAGAGTGCTTCCCGCTCCTCAAGGTCAAGTACTCTGAGATGCCTTTGGAGTTTTGTTCGAGGTCGGCGACCCCAAGGGTTTGACAGGGGCTGAGAGCACCGCACTGCTTCTCTTATTCTCGTCTCAATCCGCAGGCGACAGAACATCTTTCAGTTGATCCTCATCATACTCCATGTGTTTCTTCATGCTCCTCTCCTCTTTGTCATTCTTATTTTATCTTGTGTAGTCATTGCGATGCCGACGTCCAATCAGTGCTGGCCAGAGGAGTTTGGCTTCCAGCTGGGAGGAAGTGGTCCTAGCTACATCCTGTCTGTGGAGGAGGGGAGCAGTGCCTACCTGGCGGGGCTGCAGCCAGGTGACCAGGTCAGAGAGATTCTAGATTCTAAGCTAAACCGAAAGGCCTAATCAGTAATTATTTCAATCCTTTATTTAACCATTATTTAACAAGGCAAGACAATTGTCAAACATGCATTTAATAGTACTACAGGTATGTTATACTACGATGTTATGATAATAGTGTAATAGTATGAACAGGGATTTATACTGGAAAAGCTGTTTCTCGGTCTCTTCCTTATACTCTCTCTGTGATCAGGTGCTGGAGATCGAGGGCCAGAATGTGTCCACTTTGGGATTCCAGGCTGTCATCGCCATCGCTCAGACCCAGAGGAACATCCCTCCCAGCATCGGAGTTGTGTCTCGCATCCAGCAGGTCTGAACTCGCTCTGACTGGGACTCACCTGGCACCATTATGTTGTAGCACAATGTTTGATACTTCTGATTGATTTTAAGTTCCTTTTTCTGTATTTCTGTTTGTGCCTACACAACTCACTGTATTTCTTATTTTTTTCGTTGTTGTATTTTACCCCCTTTTTCTCCCCAATTCTTTCGATCTTGGCTCATCGCTGCAACTCCCCAACGGGCTCGGGAGAGGCGAAGGTGGAGTCATGACCCACCTAACCCCACTCCTTAACACCTGCCAGCTTAACCCGGAAGCCAGCCGCACCAATGTGTCAGAGGAAACACCGTTCAACTGGCACCCGTTGTCAGCCTGCAGGCACCCGGCCCATCACAAGGAGTTGCTAGAGCACGATGAGCCAAGTAAAGGCTCTCCGGCCAAACCCTCCCCTAACCCAGACGACGCTGAGCCAATTGTGCGCCGTCCTATGGGACTTCCGACCACTGCCGGTTGTGGCACAGCCCGGGATATGAACCCGGGACCGTAGTAACACGTCTAGCACTACAGCATATAATGCAGTGCCTTAGACTGCTGCGCCACTCAGGAGCCCCCGACTCACTGTATTTCTGATACCTCATGTAACCTCAGAAACTGTATGGGCAATCCTGGATTTGCCATGCTAATTTCATCAGCAAAGCCATACTTTTCAATTCATTAGTGAAAATAAATTCTCTCTATCTTAATATAATACAGTGAAAGTTAAATAAGAATTACATCTCTGCTTCTCAGATGGACATCACCCCGGGTCCTGACGGTCGTTTTGGCTTCACCATTGTGGGAGACTGCCCCCTCCTGGTGGAGGATTGTTCCCCCTGCTCTCCGGCAGGACGAGGTGGCCTGCGGGCCGGCGACTACGTCATGGAGGTCAACAGGATCCCGGTGAGGCACCACGAGATGGCGGCGGCGCTGATCAAGGCGTCCCAGGGGCGTACGCTGAGGCTAGGGGTGCTGTGTCTGGGGCCCAGACGGAAAATACGCAGCAGTGAGAGTATGGATGAGATACAGCTTGAGGGAGACGGGATGAGGACGGACCGCAAACACAAGGCCCTGGAGTTCAACAGGAAGGTGAGGCTTTCTATTAAACTAACTGCTGAATGAGTTGGAGCTATTCAGGGGAGTATTGATGTCCAGAGAAAACAACATTTTGAAAGAGAATACTTTACTGTTAAAAAATAATTACGCAAGCCTACTGAGCTTACTTCCTTAGTTAGCTAGTTGGATACTTTTTTGTGAAGGTATACCATCTTTCTTTAGGGAGTCTGTGTAATACATAGGCCCTTCAACAACAGTTATTGAAATATTTCAGATTGACCAGATTTTGGGGGAGGAGCCTGAGGTGAAGGAGAAGCTGTTTGCGGTGCTGAAGCAGTATGCTGCAGAGAAGAAGGTTGATTGGCTGGCCTCTGTCCTCCCAGACATCCTCACCACTGACGAGCAGCAGACGCTCATCGGCCACATCAGGTACCTACCCTTGAGTCTCGGCTCCCAATGGTATCATCCATAGAATGTAAATAAAGATACATACTGTAGACTTAATCTGTAGTTGTGTTCAGTATAGGCACTTGAGAAAGAGGAGGTAGCCTACCACCTGTACTCCCTGCTGAACTTGACTCAGATTATGCCCACAGAGATACATTCAAACCTTCCCATTTTGATATATAGACATCCTAGTACAACCCAGGTGGGATCCAGCCTCCTAAAATCCCAATTTCGGAGTCCCAATGAAAAGTAATGGTAATCTATGGGGATTATTTTGCGATGGGTGTGTAAACAGGCTTTTCCAATTGCTAATTTTGCTGGTAGAGGGATTACGGGGAGCTTGCTTAGTGTCAAGCATTGTGAACGTTATCACAAGACCCCATCTGCTGCAGACAGGGCTCCAAGACCAGACGGAGAGCACACAACACCGGTACCTTGGTCTTGTCTTGAATCGAAATTAAGTTCAGAATCTAAAATGACACCTAGTGTTTTATCTTTATTGCCTGTGAATTAAAATGTGAATTAAAATGTGCTTTGACACCAACAAGAAGTACCTTGGTCTTGTCTTGATTTAGCTGGAGGAAGTTGTGAGCCATCCAAGTATTTAAATCACAAATACAGTCTAATAATCCGTGGAGCTAAAATCAGACCCCTTGACATTTTCCAACTTTTGTTACGTTACAGCCTTATTCTAAAATCGATTGAATAGTTTTTTTCCCCTCATCAATCTACACACAATATCCCATAATGACAAAGCAAAACCAAGTTTATAGAAATTTTTGCAAATTTATAAAAAATGGAAAACTGATATCACATTTACATAAGTATTCATACCCTTAACTCAGTACTTTGTTGAAGCACCTTTGGTAGAAATTATAGCCTCAAGTCTTATTGGGTATAACGCTACAAACTTGGCACACCTGTATTTGGGGAGTTTCTCCCATTCTTCTCTGCAGATCCTCTCAAGCTCTGTCAGGTTGGATGGGGAGCGTCGCTGCACTGCTATTTTCCGGTCTTTCCAGAGATGTTCGATCGAGTTCAAGCCTGACCTCTGGCTGGGCCACTCAAGTACATTCAGAGACTTGTCCAGAAGCCACTCCTGCGCTGTCTTGGCTGTGTGCATAGGGTCGTTGTCCTGTTGGAAGGTGAACCTTCACCCCAGTCTGAGGTCCTGAGCGCTCTAAAGCAGGTTTTCATCAAGGACCTCTCTGTACTTTTCTCCGTTCATTTTTCCCTCAATCTTAGTCTCCCAGTCCCTGCTGCTGAAAAACACCCCCATAGCATGATGCAGTCACCCCCATGCTTCACCGTTGTGATGCTACCAGGTTTCCTCCTGACGTTACGCTTAACATTCAGGCAAAAAAGTTCAATCTTGGTTTCATCAGACCAGAGAATCTGGTTTATCATGGTCTGAGAGTCCTTTAGGTGCCTTTTAGCAGCTCCAAGTGGGCTGTAATGTGCCTTCCGTCTGGCCACTCTACCATAAAGGCCTGATTGGTGGAGTGCTGCAGAGATGGTTGTCCTTCTGGAAGGTTCTCGCATCTCCATCAGGTTCTTGGTCACCTCCCTGACCAAGAACCCTTCTCCCCCAATTGCTCAGTTTGGACGAGCGGCCAGCTTTAGGAAGAGTCTTGGTGGTTCCAAACTTCTTCCATTTAAGAATGATGGAGGCCACTATGTTCTTGGGGACCTTCAAGGCTGCAGAAATGTTTTTGTACCCTTCCTCAGATCTGTGCCTCGACACAATCCTGTCTCGGAGCTCTTTGGACAATTCCTTCGGCCTCTTGGCTTGGTTTTGCTCTGACATGTACTGTCAACTGTGGGACCTTATATAGACAGGTATGTGGCTTTCCAAATCATGTCCAGTCAATTGAATGTACCACAAGTGGACTCCAATCAAGTTATATAAACATCCCAAGGATGATTCATGGAAACAGGATGCACCTGATCTCAATTCCGGGTCCCATAGCAAAGTTTCTAAATACTTAAGTAAATAAGGTATTTCTGTTTTTTTTTATAAATTAGCAAACACTTCTAAAAACTTGTTTTCGCTTTGTCATTGTGGGGTATTGTGTAGATTGATGAGGAAAACAAATAATTGAATCAATTTTAGAATAAGACTGTAACATAACACAATTTTTAACTGGAACGGAGAGGCCAACCAACCTTTCCAGTCTGTCCAGAAGGACATCATGGTCAACAGTGATGAATGCAGCACTTAAATCCAAGAGTACAAGGACAGAGAGCTGTTTGGCATCTGTGTTAGCTCTAAGGTAATTTATCACTTTAACTAAGGCGATCTCTGTGCTGTGGTGGGCACAACAACCAGATTGGATTTCTTCAAAAATATAGTTGGCACTTAAAAACTTATTTTGCTGTTTGAAAACCAATTTCTCCAGAAATGGAAGGTTGGAGATTGGTCGAAACGTGCTAAGAGCTGAAGAATCTAGATTAACAATAGCTTGCACTTCTTCAGATATGCAACTAAAAACTGGTTTGAAGAAGGTGGTGGGGATAGGATCCAGAAGGCAGGTAGAAGGCTTAAGTTGTGATATCACTTTCCTGAGCATGTCTGTGTCCACCAGGGAAAATAAATCCATATTAACTTTGGGTGGTAGGCTAGGACACATATCAACAAACTTCTCATCAGGTCTTGCTTGACTGATACCCAACCTAATGTTGGTTATCTTATCTCTGAAATATGCCGCAAACTCATCACATTTAGATGTGGAGAAAAGTTCACATAGGTTTGCGGGGGTAGGATTTATCAGGCCATCAATGGTCAAGAAGAGCACTCTCTCATTATTCTGATTATTAGTGATCCAGTTAGAAAAATTAGCCCTTCTGGCATTTCTAATTGACTTGTTATATATGCCATTTAAGACTGAGATTCGCTTTTCCTGGGTTACAGTAAGGTCAGTGTACTTAGAAAGTAGGTTTTCCTTTTCTCGCAGCCAAGCTAACAGCCAAGCTAACAGCCAGAGGATCTCTTCCCTAAGATGCATGATGGTGGTGCATTTTCCAGTTCCACCTTGTCTTCATCTTGTGATTGTGTGGAAATCATCTCACACCTGACACATTTGTGCCCAGCCATTTGTGCCCAGTTCACGATAATCACTGGTTGAGTTGAGTGCCATTGATGAATAGAAGTTAAGCTCAACGATGGCAAAGCCAGTTTTAGTGTGGTCATTTGAAATTCTACCCGATGTCGACAAATCTTGCCAGCCTTGTTCCTGTCTGAGATCAGCTCAAGGATCTGCCAATTGTATTCATCACTGTCTCTGCCTTTTTGAATTAAATTTGTTTGTTTGTGACCTCAACTGAACTCAGAGAATACTGGCTGCTATGGCTAAAGACTCATGTTGTCAGACATTTTAATGAAGATATATTTGCATAACCGTTTGTCTCGTGTTTTTTCTTGTGTGAAAACGACCAACAAGACTCTCACTAAACCCTTAATCCAAGTACACTTTTTCCTTTAGAGTTGTCGAGATTACTGTTACTTCTATTCTCTATGAAGGGAATAAATTAGAGAGAGGGATGGGCATATTTAATGTGAGATGACACTTCCCGTCGGTTTCTAAGACGTTAATCTGATTGGTTGGTATGAGGAATCCATCTGAGGGAATGTGGACCATGGGGTCTTACCAGACCATATCTTTGATTATCTGACCTTAACTTGAATTTACTAGAGGGAGGCAACGACACAGAGGTAAACAATGTGGATGTGGTGGATTGTGGGTATTGTATCGCAATGTCACTTACTGGTACAGTCTTTACCGTGAAATACTTGTTTACGAGCCCTTCCCAACAATGCAGAGTTTAAAAATAATCATAAAAATAAAAATAAAATAGTAACACAAGAAGAATAAATTAAAATACACAAGAATGGAGCCAGTACCAGATCACTGTGCAGAGGTATGAGGTATTTGAGGTAGATACACTACCCTTCAAAAGTTTGGGGTCACTTTTTTCCATGAACTCATACATGAAATGAATTGCAAAATGAATAGGAAATATAGTCAAGACGTTGACAAATATTATAAATAAAGATTTTTTATATAAATAATAATTGTGTCATTCAAACTTTGCTTTCGTCAAAGAATCCTCCATTTGCAGCAATTACAGCCTTGCAGATCTTTGGCATTCTAGTTGTCCATTTGTTGAGGTAATCTGAAGAGATTTCACCCCATGCTTCCTGAAGCACCACCCACAAGTTGGATTGGTTTGATGGGCACTTCTGACCAAGAACCATACGGTCAAGCTGCTCCCACGGCAGCTTAATAGGGTTGAGATCCGGTGACTGTGCTGGCCATTCCATTATAGACAGAATACCATCTGACTGCTTCTTCCCTAAATAGTTCTTACATAGTTTGGAGCTGTGCTTTGGGTCATTGTCCTGTTATAGGAGGAACTTGGCTCCAATTAAGCGCCGTCCACAGGGTTTGGCATGGCGTTGCAAAATGGAGTGATAGCCTCCCTTCTTCAAGATCCCTTTTACCCTGTACAAATCTCCCACTTTTTCCCATCTTAATCTTTTATTTTTATTGGCCAGTCTGAGATATGGCTTTTTCTTTGCATCTCTGCCTAGAAGGCCAGCATCCCGGAGTTGCCTCTTCACTGTTGACGTTGAGACGGGTGTTTTGTGGGTACTGTTTAATGAAGCTGCCAGTTGAGAACTTGTGAGGCATCTGTTTCTCAAACTAGACACTTTAATGTACTTGTCCTCTTGCTCAGTTGTGCACCGGGGCCTCCCACTCCTCTTTCTATTCTGGTTAGAGCCAGTTTGCGCTGTTCTGTGAAGGGAGTAGTACACAGCGTTGTACGAGATCTTCAGTTTCTCGCATGGAATAGCCTTAATTTCTCAGAACAAGAATAGACTGACGAGTTTCAGAAGAAAGTTCTTTCTGGCCATTTTGAGCCTGTAATCGAACCCATAAATGCTGATGGTCCAGATACTCAACTAGTCTAAAGAAGGCCAGTTTTATTGCTTCTTTAATCAGAACAATAGTTTTCAGCTGTGCTAACATAATTGTAAAAGGGTTTTCTAATGATCAATTAGCCTTTTAAAATGATAAACTTGGATTAGCTAACACAACGTCCCATTGGAACACAGGAGTGATGGTTGCTGATAATGGGCCTCTGTACGCCTATGTAGATATTCCATGAAATATCTGCCGATTCCAGTTACAATAGTCATTTACAACATTAACAATGTCTACACTGTATTTCTGATCAATTTGATGTCATTTTAATGGACAAAAAACGTGCTTTTCTTTCAAAAACAAGGACATTTCTAAGTGATCTGAACTTTTGAACGTATGTACATGAAGGCAGAGTAAAGTGACTAGGCATCAGGATTGATAATAATAGAAGTAAAATAAAGTTTGCGTATTGTGAATGTATGTGTGTTTGTGTTGGGTCGTAATGCGTGTGTGTGTTATGTCGGTATGCATGTGTGTGTTGTGTTTGTGTATGCATAGGTAGTGTATGTGAATGTGTGTGGGTTTTGTGTGGGAGTGTCAATGCAGTGTGCGAGAGTGAGTATGTATATGGTGTGTATATATAGTCTGGTGAGTGTGCGTAGGGTCAGTGCAATATCAAGTCAGATCCTTTGGATACCATTAATATGGTATATCAGGTAGGTAGTGATGCCTAACAATTTGGGTCCTGAGTTTTTCCTGAACACATGACCAGACCAGAGAAAAGTCTTAGAAATTGTTATACTGTAAGATCCTGTACTATCTAAGGTTATACGGTTGTGTATGAATAATTTAATATTCAAATGCACAGTGATTTTGTTCAATAAGACAGTGATTCCTGATCCCCAGAGGACAGCGACACTTCTTTCCTTCTTTATTCTCTAAATATAGACTGAGTGGCATTTAACAGGCCAGGAAAATGTGTTTGTTTTATTCCACTGAATTGGACTCTCTCCCTCCTCTCCTCCTCTTTCTTTCTTTCTCTCTCTCTCTTGCGCTTGCTCTCTTTTTTTTTCGCTAACTCCCCCCTACCCCCCCCCTCTCTGTGTGGATTTTCTGTGACGGATTTGTATCTTAATTATTGTGCTTTAAGCTCTTGCTCGTCTGTGGTTGGTGACCGTTCTCCCTTGACAGTTCACTGCTGGCGATGGTTCTTGGCTGTACCATGCTGATTTTGTCCCATACCGTTATACTGCATTAAGACTTCAACATACCATTTGTGAACCTATGCACTTACTCACATTTACTATTGTATACTCCTCATAACGTTCCTTCTGATTCTGAAATATGACAGGCTACTGACAGTAATGAGCTGTTTGGGGTGAGTACTGGTTTTATTGTTGGGTGTTTTGGGCTGTGGTACTAGCATTTGTCTTGCAGTGGTGTACTGCTGAATGCACACATCTGTTTCAGTACAGGTAGAGACACCGCAGTATAGTGTGTCCGACTTGCCGTAGGTGGGCAGATAATTATCCTGGTACAGTACTTTACCTGTGTACTTTTACTCTGAGGGGTAGTGTGTGTTGGCTGGCAGCCCATGCTCTTTTTCAGAGACTTGTTTGAGTGTTTTCTACTGTTTATTGTTGTGCAATGATTTAATGCAGTGGTCTGAATTACTTTTTTGCAGAATTGAATTCAGTGTTAACCATATACTTTCTTGCTTGCGTATTGGCTCTCGTCACTTGAGTGAGACAACATGAAACATTCCAGGATTTTCTACTAGATTATATGAATCATACTTTTTGTCTCTAGCGATTCCTAGAATAAGCGATAACCTAGAACTCATCATGATAAGTGATGGGGCTTTTTTTGTATCTAATCTCTTGTGTTGTTTTTTTCTATAGCTAAAACTGGATTATGGAAGCTCCAGATTATTATGTAATTGTAGTCTGTGAAAAAGTTACCTTAAAAATGACTGAACTTAAGGTGCTATTGATCATTTGATTTATTGATCCTGCCATGTTTGATGTATCGGTATATGAGTTATTGCTGCCATATTGATTGTGTTTAAGGAGGCTAAACTAATGTCAACAAAAAGAGTCTTCTTTAATGTGGTGGTGCATACCATAGAAGTGTAATGTACTGTAACTACAAAAGCCTCCTCACACATTTACAGTAAATTACAGCATCACTCCATCTAGCAAATCACTTTACAATTTACATCCACTCTCAACCATAGATCTTCCCTCATAGGTCATCATCACATTGCTCTCCCACTGCAACACTCCATTTCCAGACAGGTTGGAGTGTATTTGATAGGTGTATTAGAGAAATAGAGGAGGTTTCAGCTGCGTAACCCCCACCATTACTGGACAATGCTTTATTGGCCTTAAAAAGCTTCCTAATGCTGGAAGACATCTGGGTCTGATGGCCACTGACCAACGACATAGTGACCCTAATCACTGGTTTTCAAACCACATAATCATCTCCTAAATCCCTCCCCTCAATCTTTAATGTCCACCGGTCATTTAGTGCCTGGCAAGGGACAGTGTGGCAAGGCAAAGTAATAAATAGCGACAGTACAGTCTCTCACATCTGGAATGGAAATGAAATGAGGTCTCCCAGTTAGATTTCTATTTGTCATTTCTCCCTTTGGAGACATCCATCCTCCCTCCACCGTCTTAGATAATTATAGAGCACCACTCAACTCTGCTGCAAATGAGGTCACATTGGTTGAAAACTCAATTAGTTCCAAAGATAAGACAGTTTAGACAACTTTTATGATGAGGCGGCTGTTTGAAAAAAATACAATCTTGTATTGAGCAGTGAAGGCTCAATTGTAGTTGTGATGCCAGATAAGGTTTTCTTAGAAATACCACTGAAGGACACAAGGATGCCAGATAATAATGTGGCTAGAGATGTAGAAAAGCTAGTAGAGAGAAAGCGACTCTGTGGGTTGGTGAGAGACCAAGCTATACGATGCTGCATAAGTACATCACAACAGTAATGAGTGTCCACAAATCGCTTTCCGTGGAACAGCAGGTTCTACACGAGTTCCAGATAGGTCTCCATGTGTCTGGATAACTCAGGAGCACTGTGGAAGAATCCTAGCTAATTAGCAGAACATTCCCCAATGGTGGCTAGAATCCTTATTGTCTCTGTGTCCGATTTGCTTGATTTAGCTGTCCAACTTGTTTGAATTTGCATAATTTGCTAGTTCATTTTTACACGTTTCTGCACGTTGCTTCTCTTTCTCTCTCTCTCTCTCTCTCTCTCTCTCTCTCTCTCTCTCTCTCTCTCTCTCTTTCTCTCTGTTCTGTTTGTGTCATATTATTTGTGTTTGTGGCCAGTTAGTCTGTTTCCAGGAAATTCTCCACTTCATTATAATTGATGTCTCACCACTCATCCTCACCTGCGCCTCATGACACTCACCTGGACTCCCATCACCTCCTTGATTCTCTTCTCTACATCTGTCAGTCTCCTTTGGTTCTTCCCTCGGGTGTTATTGACTCTGTTTCATGTCGGTGTGTTTCGTGTTTATTGTTTTGTTTATTTATGAAAACACTCACTCCCTGAACTTGCTTCCCGACACTCAGCACACTCGTTACATTTATACTGTATGTACTCACATGATCTGTATTGGATGATGTGTTCATTGGGAGCATGTGTTTTAATTCCCATAAACAATTCCATCTGTATTAATGCAATGTTGTTCATCAGTTCTAATTTGCTAATGCATACACACCGTTCCTGTTTAAACCAGCTGTCCGCTGCCCTGTGTGTGTGTGCGCGTGTGGTATGTGTGTGTGTGTTGTTTTCATCATCAGCTGTTGCTTTTACATCTGTGTCACAATTGCTGTAATGAACCGTATGTTTTATATCTTCAATTAGCAAAGAATTAGTTCTCTGATTAAATAACACCATACCGCTGTTCTCTTGGTTACGTTATTAAAGACAGACAAGACGATGGCTTTGATCAGTGTGATTGTCTACATGATGAGAAGATGATAATCCTTCACCTCAAATCATTCTCCCTCTGAGAATCCCACAGTTCCTAGAGATGCTCAGAAAAGCTATTGTTCTGCTCCTCAGATAGATAGGCAGGCAGGCAGATAGATAGAGAGATGACAGCAAGAGAGAGAACAAGAGAGGGAGAAAGGGAGAGAAAAGTGATAGAGTAATATATTGCTGACTCCCACACCTTTGCTGTCGCTGTGTTGGTATCTCAAGCTGCAGCAGAGTGAATCCACACTGTAGCAAATGACGCCACTGCACAGAGGGCTGCCTCACTGACTGGCTCTATAGACATCTCTCTCCCTCTTTCTCGCTATCCAACCTTCACTTCTCTTCTTTATCCATGGACTACAGCGACTAAATGGAAACGTAGCGACTTTTTAGAAGAAGTGCGTTTGTTTTGTTTCTCGTCAATCTATGGATTTCTAAGTATGTTTTATAATGATTCTCTTTCACCAAGTCAACAGTGATATGTATTCAGCTGCGTGAATTTTCTTGTCCAACCTGGATGCTTGTTTCTCAGTTCTAGCTCTGACTTTTTCCTCTGCATCTCAGATCAGGGCTTTGGTATGAGTGGTGTGGTTTTGGGCACCAGAGTTGATACAGACTACTGAGGTATCTAGTAATACCTTCTGATTCCCGGAGATCTCCAGAGATCTACATAATCTCTCTCTTCATCATCTCTGATTCCTCTGGGCAGAGGTGACAGACTGTTGAAGGGTGACTGCTGAGGTCTACCTGGTGGTAGCCCCTTGGATCCAGGGGGAACTCCACCCATCCACCTCTCCACCCTCCCCCTACTTTCTCTTCCTCTTTACATGCTGGTCCCTCTCTCACCATGTTCACCAGGATCTTCATCCCCAAGAAGCACCGGCAGCGGTTTGACGAGGCCGTTTCCCAGAGCCTGATCCAGAGGATCTGTCGCAGTAAGAGCATCAGCGAGCCGGGCCCACAGGGCCGTCTGAGACGTAGCCGCAGCGAGGACCACCCCGACCGCCACTACGGCTCCAAACGGGCCAGCTCAGTACCCCGGGACCCCGGGGAGGACAGAGGGGGAAAGGAGAGAGGAGAGAGGGGGTACAGGAAGTCTATGTCGGGCATACCTGTGCATCAATCAGGAGCCAATCAGAGGTTAGTATACAGTATGGTGTATTTAGCTGTGACTCCCACTCACCTGAGAGAGAGAAGATTTAGAATATGCTGTTTGTGTGGTTGGAGTTGGAAATAATGGACATTAATTGGACTTAAAATTACTACTGAAGTACATTTAAAAAATAAGTGTTCCAACCCTCTGGGTAATATCTGGGTAATTCTCTAAATGTTTAAATGTGATGTTTGTTGATAGATGATTTGGAAGCACCTGTTGATTAGGGAACCGTCTCTGTTAACCATTGAGTCTGTTTACTCACCTGATATTATAACGCCACACAATGATTATATCTTTCAGGGTCCAACCGATAATAACATGGAGGAATTAAGATTATGACTCAGAAAGTCAGTACCATACAGCAGGCTCAGCTCAAGCCATACAGTAGCTCACTCCATTCCAGTTTTACAGATATACTTTGCAGTAGACTCAAGTCCGTGTTTTACCAACAGCCCCTCCCCTCCCCAAGGCCTATATCCTAATGAGCAGCATGTGGGAATATGTCCTGTGTAATCATCTATCATTATTTATGGTAAACTTCCTTTTGAGGGGTAGGTTTCAAGTCAATATGGAATAGTGAATAGAGCAATATTGAAATCTCCAGTGATGATAGGTTACTTGATTGATTGTTAATTGAATCATCAACATCATGTTTTTAGCTCCTCTTCTGTGCTGCTTCTTGGGTTATGGAATGGTACTGATGTAGTATATAAAGTACAAATGGTAGATGAGGGGAGAGATGAGATCTGTTTTCTTCACCTTTTCTAACCCACCAGTTTATTATCCCCAGTGCTTTGCAGTGCTGAGCCTACCCTCTGTGTCTCTGTACGTATAGCACAGTACAGTACTCTAAAAACCCATTTGAATAGTTTTCATCTGTCCCGTCTTACATAACAAGCATAAAGACAATCAAATAATGGATTTTACCCGTTTCCTCTCCTCTCCTTCTTCTGCTTTATGGAACTCCTGTTTATATCATATGATGTTGCCTTGAGTAGTTTCCATGGCAACCGTGATATCTCCATCCCAGTCTTTGATGGTAATGCTTCTTTCTGGGAGCCAGGGAACAGAGGCATCACTGTCTGAGCTGGAAATTATACCTGTTATGTGGTATTCCTACTGGACACACTAGCTGCTGTTTATTTTTTACTCATTCACATTCCTTTATTGTTCAAGTTACATAACAGACAGCGTGATGTGGGCATGATAATATGAAATCCCTGTAGAATTGTTATTTACTGTTGAGAATGCTCGGCTATTCTAAACACCCAGTAGTACTTGATAAATACAGTTGAAAGCTGTTGAAAGCCCATTGATAAAACATCAGTACACAACAAAGGTAGTAATGTAGTTCCTGAAATATTACAACTATAATGTTACAACCATATCTTTTACTACTTCTACTGTAAAAATGTACACAAATGTATGTTCTGACAGAAGATAATACACACTTTGTAATGTTCCCTCAGCCTCCATGCTCCCCCTAGGACAGTAAGGGTTTACAGAGGGAAGAAGAGTTTTGGGTTCACCCTGAGGGGGCATGCCCCTGTCTGTATCGACTCTGTCATCCCAGGTAAGTTATGATGCACTGCTGATTACACTTCTCTATGTGGTGCGCTGGGTGGATGAGGTTCTATGTTTTGTGTTGGGTAACACTGTATTGTACTGGGCTGGTATCAGGTGGGTGGTGTTGGCTGTTGGGGATGCTGTAGTCAGTAGTGGGTGTTATGTGTTTGGGATGCTGTGATCATTATTTTATGTATTTATTTATTTATTTAACCTTTATTTAACTAGGCAAGTCATTGGGATGCTGGGAAAGTGGGGTGCTGTGATCAGTAGTGGAGGTTGTTAGGTGTTGGGGATGCTGTGGTCAGTAGTGGAGGTTGTTAGGTGTTTGGGATGCTGTGGTCAGTAGTGGAGGTTGTTAGGTGTTTGGGATGCTGTGGTCAGTAGTGGAGGTTGTTAGGTGTTTGGGATGCTGTGGTCAGTAGTGGAGGTTGTTAGGTGTTTGGGATGCTGTGTCAGTAGTGGAGGTTGTTAGGTGTTTGGGATGCTGTGGTCAGTAGTGGAGGTTGTTAGGTGTTTGGGATGCTGTGGTCAGTAGTGGAGGTTGTTAGGTGTTTGGGATGCTGTGGTCAGTAGTGGAGGTTGTTAGGTGTTGGGGATGCTGTGTTTCAGTAGTGGAGGTTGTTAGGTGTTGGGGATGCTGTGGTCAGTAGTGGGGGTTGTTGTTGGGGTGATCTGGTCTAGAGGGGTGTTACCTGAATACACAGTATGTTTCAGGAGGTGGAGGCGTGTCTCTGAGTCAATAACTAATCAAATCAAATGTTATTTGTTACGTACACATTGTCCAACATCCACCCACTGTACAATAAGACAGACAGGACAGTCATGCTGGGCCATGCTTTTATTGTTGTATTAGTTTGATTAAGGGCCCTTTAAGGGGATGAGAGGAGGGTGAATACATGGATGGATGTGGATGTTGCTGTGTGCAGTGATGAAGATGTTCTGCTGTAGTTCTAAATGAAGAGGTTGGGGCAGCAGGTAGCCTAGTGGTTAAGAGTGTTGGGCTGAAACCGAAAGGTAGCTGGTTCAAATCTCCAAGCCAACTAGTTGAGAAATCTGTTGATATGCCCTTGAGCAAGTTACTTAACTCCAATTGCTCTGGATAAGAGTGTCTGCTAAATTACTAAAATGTAAAATGTTGTACCAGAGTATAATAATATGGGGTTTACCGGATGCTCATCTTTGTCAGGACTGAGGCGGGGGAGGAGTGTGTGTGTGTGTGTGTGTATGATGCCGACCACCCACTACAGATCTGAGCAGAGGCCAGCAGTAAGTTACTCACTGACTCAGGACAGCTGTATATGGAGATGCTGTGGGTGGATGAGATAAGATCGTGATGTACAGGCATCCATAAGAACACACTGTCTCGTGTCAGAGAGCCTGCATGGCCATGTGGTACTGTACACCTACTTAAGAATGATAAATAATAATATTATGCTAAATTGGTTCCTACCGGCATAAACCAATACATCAGGCAACACATGGTGCATAAAAACAACAACAGTCAAATACCACGTACTGATTTGGTTAATGAGGCTTTTATAAATGTTATGCTTTTGCGTATCATCTTGGATTGTTATGTGTCTTCCCTCCTTTTCTCTCTGACTCTCAACCCCTTGTCTCTCTTCAGACAGCCCTGCTGAAGACTGTGGTCTCAAACCAGGCGACCGCATCCTTTTCCTCAATGGGCTGGACATGAGGTACACAAACCTGTTATGTCTTTACTTTACCTTATGATGCACACAAGAGAGTGAGTCAAGCTGGGCTGGTGTGTTTCCTTGTGCACGCACATGCGTGGATGTGTGTGTGGAATGGCATTTGAGAAAATTCTTGTGGGAAGTCCTTTGACGCCCTTTAAACGGACTTATTTTCCCTTTTTATTCTGAACTTGAAGAAGTGTAGGAGTGCCCATTAGAACACAGCCTGGCTGGAATCACATTTGTTCAGGAGGGCTCTGTCAATATTTCACCGCCCATAGCACAATATCACCCACAGTATCACCCACAAATACCTCATTATACCACCATGTAAACTATGGGTCACATGGGTGAGTAGTCGAACACACTACTGAATACTGTAGATAGTAACTCTCTGTACCTTTCAGTGTCTGTAGGAGCTAGTCCAATGACAGCATCCTTGCACATTGATCTTATTACTGACAGTGACTGTGTGTGTGTGTGTGAGTCTTCAGGAACTGTTCCCATGAGAAGGTGGTGTCCATGCTGCAGGGCAGTGGTGCCATGCCAACCCTGGTGGTGGAAAGCGGCCCCTCTGGTTACTCCCTCCCTGACCAGGGGGACCAGGAGGACACTTCCCCAAGCGTGGCCCCTTCAGTGGCCCCAAGGTCCCGCTCCCCGGTCCCCCTCAGCTCTCTACAGTGGGTGGCTGAGATCCTCCCCCCCAGCATCAGGGTCCATGGACGCACCTTTAGCCAGCAGCTGGATCACCTGCTCACCGTGCAGGAGAGATACACCATCTGCAAGGCCCTGGAGACCTTCTTCCAACACAGGTGGGGGGGTGGGGTATTAGAGGATGGAGAGGAAGTAGGAGAGAGAGAGAAGGAAGTAGGAGAGAGAGAGAGAGAGAGAGAGAGAGAGAGAGAGAGAGAGAGAGAGAGAGGGAGAGAGAGAGAGAGGTATTTTATCTCCTTTCAAATGTCAGGAATGATGTTTTATTCATTTGAAATGGCTCACACATTAATAGTAAATATTACATACATTTTATGTTTACCTACCCTAAAGGAGAGTTACAGAAAGTTCCCTACCAAATAACATCCTACCCCTCAATAATCTGTTTGAATCCTAATATGGTTCATTACATCTTATTACATGCACTAAATGTAAATTATATAATATATACATTATATAATGGTAAACTTGTCTAATCTAAAGCAATACATGTTATTTTACAGAGTACAGAATCAAAGAGTCACCAAGACAAATTCCCTATCAACGTTACTGAATAGCAATAAACCTTTTCGAAAGTAGGATTTTCTTTTGATACTTTTATTTTGGCATGTTTGAGAAAGTGAACTTGCACACGTTAACAAGCTACCAGGTGCATGGGAAAAAGTATTCTTAATGATAAAAAGAAGAAAAACTCCAGCACACTGGTAGGAGTTGAGTTGTACCTCCCTGATGAAACATTGGTTAAAATATCTATTCAATTCATGGAAGAATGAATATTACCAGTGTGCCTGAGATTTTTATTTATTTTTATTTTAGCATGTTTTAAAATACTTTTTGTAGCAACAAAAAGGTCAGATTTCGATTTTTTTTTTGTCTGTGCTATTCAGAAGTATCTAAAATAGTGACTTTTTCATTGTATATGTTCAGGAACGTGGACACCCTGATTGTTGATGTGTTCCCGGTGTTGGACACTCCAGCCAAGCAGGTGATCTGGCAGTTCATCTACCAGCTGCTGACCTACGAGGAGCAGGAACACTGTCAGAGCAAGATCTCACGCTTCCTGGGCTTCAAGACCGCAGGTGGGTTAGCCATTAGCAACATCTCTCTGCCTGCTTGGTTGGGTCTGTTGTGTGTGAGTGATTTGAGTTAGATGTGGGGTCTCTGTCTGGTTATGCTCTCACCAGGTTAGATTTGATATAATGTTTTGTCTTTCATAGTGGAAGATTGCTTTGCATCTTTACAGGCAAAGGCCTTGCAGAGGCAAAAACGTAGACAACTAGAAGTTACAATGAAAATAGCTGACAACTAGAGAATATATTTATTGTTCAGTGGGAGTTGGGTGGGATGTTCTTAGATATTTCCTCCTGTCATTCTAATTCATTTGAATTCGTCTCTCTCTTTCTCTCTGTGTGTGTGTGTGTGTGTGTGTGTGTGTGTGTGTGTGTGTGTGTGTGTGTGTGTGTGTGTGTGTGCGTGTGTGTGTGTGTGTGTGTGTGTGTGTGTGTGTGCGTGTGTGTGTGTGTGTGTGTGTGTGTGTGTGTGTGTGTGCGTGTGTGTGTGTGTGTGTGTGTGTGTGTGTGTATGCAGCAGCAGCAGAGCCTGAGCCAGAGCAAGGTGCAGGACATGAGCACCACAGGAGGAGCAGCTCAGTGCGTGTGTCAGGTACCTCCT
The DNA here is from genome assembly GCF_057628025.1 of Oncorhynchus mykiss. NCBI lineage: Eukaryota > Metazoa > Chordata > Actinopteri > Salmoniformes > Salmonidae > Oncorhynchus > Oncorhynchus mykiss. Next base: position 9,660,090 of record NC_143041.1, read on the forward strand.
ACAGAAGCACCGTACGGGAGAGGAGCTCTGACGACTGCATCATCGGAACACACCTGGGGATGGGTACGAATGTGATCAGCTCAACAACTATTTGTCCTTATCCTTGATTGGAAGGCTTTCCTCTCAACTAGCCACTCCAGGGCTGAGGGTTGACTTGCTGCTTCTAACAGAGAACATCTATCCAAGCCAAGTATTGCATTAAGCCCATCTTAACTCTCATAGGGCCAAATCCTAACTTGAGAAATGCCTACAGTAACTTGGAATTTAGCATAAACCTCACATTGACGCCAATGGGAGATTTGTGCAGAAATTCAAGTTACAGGTGTACTGTGTAGTGTACAGTAAATCTCAAGTTAGGATCCAGCCCATAGCTCAAAATGCACTAGGCCTCTGTCGCTTCTCCATGCTGTTAAGGACATTATGACGCTTCCTGCTGTCTCCTGCTGTCTCCCCTCCTCTCTGGGCTTGAGAGGAGGTGGATCCTCATGACTGTTTGTCCCTTCATGTGGACGCAGGGATTCATGTGGATGCACCAGGGAGTGGGACACCTGGAGAGAGACAGTGTGGAGACGGCACCTCCTTCCCAGAGTCCCCTGACCTGAATCACGTGGGTATAAAACTACAACACAATGGTCAGCCATGCAGAGCAAGCGGTGCTAATGATGAGCCGTCTGTTTATAAAGAGAAATACTTACAGGGCTCCGCTGTACTGCAATGCTTTTACCAGTGCTTTGGGAAACACTTTATCTGGACGTCTGCTCACGAACTGTCTGTAAATAGTATTACATAGTTACAGTATGTTCACATTTTTTTAAAAAAGACAAATATGACGCATGTTGTTTAGGATTTTTACTCAAGGTTAATAATGGTTAACAAACGATCTAGTAATGATTCATAAAGAGTTTATAAGCAGACCTTGTGATAAAGAGTTCCTAGTGCTTTGTGCTAACGGCCTGCTCACACCCCCTACGACCCCTAGATGTCAGGAGTGTACACAGAGCTGGAAAGTGTGTACACAGGGAAGAATGCCATGCAACAGAGTCACAGTCGTTGCTCTCCACTGACCCTACCAGACTTTGAGGAGCTGGGACAGACTGACGCCAATGGCCAGTCTCCTGCTCGCTCCTCCCTCAGTCAAGGTAGCACAGGTAACACAGACACACACACACACCCACACACATCGTTGACATGGCAACCACTTGAAGCCAATGGTCAGTATATCATAAAGGTTACAACAACATCACCATTAACGTTGTCACTCATGCTCGCTTTAAGGATGACAAATGAGATCATTTAAGATGGAACCCATCTGGTTTAAGAGACTTCTTTAGAGTAAATTGAACAAACAGTTGCCACGTGGGTCAAGTTTTATTTAAACCAAATAAAACGCAGAGTCACAAAGTCCTTTGTTAGATATCTTTGAAATAATGCAGCGTTTCTTCTCCCCCCCACAGGGAACCGTAAATCAGGATTGTCTCTGACATGGAAGGAGCCTCTGCCCGACCCTCTGTATGAGTTCTATCATGAGGGAACCACCCCGTCTCCCGGCAGCGTTGACTCCAACCCTTACGTGAGCCTGGAGAGCCCCCCTCCGTCTCCCCAGCACTCTGATGACCCCACCAGCCCCCTGTCCAGACGCAGGAAGCTCTTCACCTTCTCCAGACCCCCCCGGAGCAGGGACACGGACAAGTTCCTGGACGCTCTGAGCGAACAGCTGGGACACCGTGTCACTCTGGTGGATAACTTCCTCCCTGGAGAGAACGATTATGAGGAGGTGAGAGACAGAGACAGTAGATGAAGAGATAGTCACTGTGAGGAGGTGAGATACAGAGACAGTAGATGAAGAGATAGTCACTGTGAGGAGGTGAGAGACAGAGACAGTAGATGAAGAGATAGTCACTGTGAGGAGGTGAGAGACAGAGACAGTAGATGAAGAGATAGTCACTGTGAGGAGGTGAGATACAGAGACAGTAGATGAAGAGATAGTCACTGTGAGGAGGTGAGAGAGCCAGAGAGTCACAATTAGACGATATGAGCTCTAAGAGAATTGGTTTGAAATGTTAATGATACCAGATCAAATTCGCCAACAGGCCGTCTGTGCCCACAGTAGTGTCATTGAGTTATTTAAGTATCTACAGTGTAGTAAATCCAATGATTATGAATAAGATACAGACGGTACAGTATGTGAAGTTGTTTTTGTGTCGACAGATACTGTATTTATGGAGTTGGTTTCCATTGTTTCTGAAGAAAAGCGGTGCATATGAATAGGAAATGATTAGATACATTATTAGTCGTACAATAAAGGTTGTTTATAAGGTGTGTGCAGACTATTCAGGATGTATACAGTGATAAAATGACCATCAGATTATACAGTATGTGTGCATCTGATTGTAAGGTTTCTGAAAACTGTATACGGTTATAATATGTAAATCAGATGACATGGGTGTGTCTAATTATAAAGAATGAGAATGATCATTATCTGCTGTGTCCAGATGAGTTTCCAGGATGAGCAGGAAGTGAGCTACCTCCCCCGCCAGCTGAGCAGTGCCAGCAGTGAGGACATCAGCAGCAACGATGACGCCACCTCCCTCACCTACTCCTCCGGGTCAGAACACATCCCCATTCCCCCGCCCCCCCAGAGCGCCCCGCCGCCCCCACCCTTCCCCACCCCCCTACCCCCGCCACCATTCGGCTTCTCCGACCCCCTCCCCATTACCTCGGTCCTCTCTCGCTTTTCCCCCGAACACATCCCCCGGGCGCGCATGTCCTTCCAGCCGCAGCACCCCATCATCCCCCCTCCCCCGCCCCCTCCACGGACCTTCACGTACAACAGGCCGACCCTACACAAGTTGCTGCCGACCAGGGATGAACTACAGGGCCGTTTCCACCACCAAGCACCCCAGATGACTCTCCCCCTGGCCCCTTGCTACTCTCCCCAGCCCTCTCGCCCCAGGAACCTGCCCCGCCAGGCCAGCCAGCCTCAGCCCCTGACCCAACCCATCCTGTGTCCCCAGCCCTCCCCTCAGCCCAACAGGCAAAGCCAGCTCGCCCTCCAGAGACACCACCAGCTTCACCACCAGCCCTACCAGCCCAGGCTGAGCCACCAGCCCTACCAGCCCCAGCTGAGCCACAGCCTGCCCCCCCAGACCCCACACCTGTCTCAGCCCCAGAGTCACCCTCTCCAGCCCCCTCACCTGTCCCAGTCTCAGAGTCACCCCCCCCAGCCCCCTCACCTGTCCCAGCCCCAGAGTCACCCCCCCCAGGCCCCTCACCTGTCCCAGCCCCAGAGTCACCTTCCCCAGCCCCTTCTCTCAAAGACCTACGAGACCCCTGTCTCAGTGTCAGAGCTCCAGAAACACAAGGTGCCCCCACCGCCCCCTCCACCACTTCCGCCCCCGTGCGACCCGCCTCCACTGCCCAATTCCAGTCCCTGTGCTGGGGACACCAACCACATGAGTGTCAAGAGGCTACGCTGGGAGCAGGTAGAGAACTCTGAGGGGACCATCTGGGGACAGGTACGTGTGGAGTATATTATATTAACCCTGAACCTGGAATAATACTGTTTGTTGTTGTTTTGTTCAGACATGTATTGACAGATACTTTGTCTGCTTTAGCTTGGAGAGGACCCTGACTATGACAAACTGAGTGACATGGTGAAGTACCTCGATCTAGAGCTGCACTTTGGTACCCAACAGAGTTCCAGTAAGTTCTTTATTATGACCTCTTCTCCTCAAACATCTCATCTCGGGGGTGTCATATCATATCATGTATTCATATCACTGTATTACCAGTTAAACCACCTCTATGATGCAACTTTTTAATATTGTCCTTCTACCGTCATTGTCTCTGATTTGATATGTATTTATTTTAACATGGAGTCCCACTGAAGGTCTCTTTTGCAAGGGAGCCATGCATATATAATGCAATATAATGATTTTATATCATCGCTGTGTACATCACATTCATTAATTTTTTGTGTTTCATTGTGTAAGTGTATTCCTGATATTCCATGTTGTTGCCTTCACAGTTCACCAAGTTGTCCCATGGTCTACTAAGCTCCTCCATTCACCTGCTCATCAAATCCATTATCCATATGGCACCACCTCCCATCCCATCTCTCCTCTCTTCTCTCATTACCCATCCATCTTTAGTGCCTGTTAGCGTTTCCACCTCTGGTGCCTGGAGAGCAGCATCCTTACACTGTGAATAAATGTGTCAGTCTCTCTTCCAGAGCCAGCCTTCCTGCCCGAGAGCTTCAAAAAGAAAGATGTGGTGGAGATTCTGTCTTATAAGAAGGCCTACAACGCCTGTGAGTATGACCATGCCGTAGCCCCCAGGGATCTGAACCTTTCTCTCAATGATCTGAACATACCCTCTATGGCCACGTGGCTCAAACACAGGTTCTCTGATTTCTACAGAAGCAGTTGAATGGTATTGTTATTGTTGTTGTTTTTCATCAATGAAGGACTGTGACTGTCAATGACTGTTTTGTAGTGTGTTTTCTGTGAACCCCAGGATGAGTATCAGTTGCTTTTGTAACAGATCCAAATGAAATACAAATAAATCTAGTCTCCTCCATCCCTCCATTCCATTCCTCCTCTCCTCAGCCATCCTGATCGCCCACCTGAAGCTGTCTCCTGGTGAGCTGCGTAAGGTGCTGATGACAATGACCACAGACAGGCTAGAGCCGGCCCACATCAAGCAGCTGCTGCTCTACGCCCCCGATGACCAGGAGGTCAAACAGTATCAACGCTTCGACCAGGACTCCGCCAAACTCAGCGACCCTGACCAGTTTGTCCTGCAGGTAACAGAGACACTGTTGTGTCAATGTTTCCCAAATGGTGGATCGGGACGTTGTTTATATTGGTCCAGTCAAATCAAATTAAATTGTATTTGTCACATACACGTGTTTAGCAGATGTTATTGCGGGTGTAGTGAAAATCTGTCTAGGCTGCGGCTAGACTGTTTAAAAATATATATTTCAGTATTTTACTGTATAATATAGTAGTAGTTTAACACAGTATTATGCTACTATACTAGCAATAGTAACAATATTTTTCAAGTTCATAATCTGTGTGCCCAGATGCTGATGGTCCCTGAGTATAAGACTCGTCTGCGGAGCCTCCATTTTAAGACGACCCTGCAGGAGAAGACAGAGGAGATGAAGGCTGGATACGAATGTATCTACAAGGCCTCAGTGGAACTCAGGAGCAGCAAGAAACTGGCCAAGATCCTCGAGGTAATACAACCACTGTAACTCGCTCCGTGGGAGATGAATACAGGAGCTTAATGGTTGAGAAATGGCAAACGACTGTTGATTTCATATTCTTTATGGTACCCTGCTGTCAAAATCTAAGGTTATTAAAGAACCAGGAGGATTTAAGACCAAAGACCCAAGATGATTCCGTTAAGAATTACAATTTTGGAGATTTGTCTGTCTATAAAATCATATAGGATAAGGTAATAAGAAACAGACTCGGAGGTATGCATAATGTTTTTATCGTGTTGTGTTACCTGTAAACTGTTTCTAAACCTCTGTTTCTGTTAACAGTTTGTGCTGGCAATGGGGAATTACCTGAATAATGGTCAACCCAAGACGAACAAAACCACTGGCTTTAAGATCAACTTTCTCACTGAGGTATGGATGTATGTTCATGCTCTTGCAGACTGTGCTTTAGCCTCATTTGCCTCTATAGCAGTGGTTCTCAAACTAATTCTCAGGGATCCCCAAATGTTTCACAATTTTGTTGTAGTCCTGAACTAAGTCACCTGATTCACCTAGTCAAGGGCTTGATGATTAGTTGACCATTTGAATCAGGTGTGCTAGCTGTGTAATAGTTTGAATACGTGGAATGACTAGAGGTCCCTGAGGAGAGGTTTGAGAACCCTTGCGCTATAGTATTTGTGTTGTCTTTGCTTTCTACTGCCAAATCCTATCTCACCTTAATTCTTACAGCTCAGCACCACTAAAACAGTGGATGGTAAATCCACCTTCCTCCACATTCTTGCCAAATCGCTATGCCAACACTTCCCAGAACTGCTGAACTTTGCCAGGGACCTCACAACCGTACCACTCGCAGCCAAAGGTACAGTAAGACGACACCACACAATGTTATTTTCCTGGCTCCAACCTTCAGCTGGACTCTGAGGTTCACTAGCAGAATGAACACATTCTATTTAGTACATTTACACAGTCCACAATATGTACTAAAAGTCATGTTCTTATCTTTTTCCTGATAATCCCCGGTCGTTTCCTGATAATCCCCGGTCGTTTCCTGATAACCTCCGGTCGTTTCCTGATAGTTCCTTTTCAACATTCCGATATGCCTTACAGCAGTCATCGCATAAGACTGAAACACTACAGAAATGACTTTATAATGAATGGCACTTGACACTTGAATTTGCAATGGATTTGTCTCATATGAGTCATACTGTATGGTTTTGTATTGAACTTCCTCTGCAGTGAATCAGCGAATCCTGACAGCTGAGCTGGGTGACCTCCACTCCACCATCCAGGACATCAGGACAGCGTGTCAGATGATCCCTGCCACGGCTGAGGACCACTTCGCTGCTGTCATGAGTGTATCCTTTTATCAACAACAACAATTCCCTTCACAACAGAACATTTCCCACACACACATAATCATGGTAGACAGTATAGTTAGTGTGTGCCACACAGTAACACACTGTAGTGATTAGTAGTAAGTAATTACACTGTAATTGTATATAATTACACCATACATAACAGTCATCAGGATGTTACTAGTCAGAATGTTTCACTGTGCTTCAAATGGTCTGACAGTTTGACAGTTTTATCCTTGACCCTGGAGATAAAGGGCTTCCTGGAGAACAGTCACCCAGCGGTTCAGTCTCTGGACTCTCTGCAGCTGAGAGCCATGGATGAGTTCACTAAGGTGGCTTCTTACTTCGGAGAGGACAGCAAAGCCACCTCCACTGAGGCCTTCTTCGCCATTTTCGCTGAGTTTACTTCCAAGTTTGAGGTGAGCCGGTAGCCATAGTGATGCCCTTGATAGGTCTCTGACCGTACAATTTGACAGCATTCAAGTGTGTCTGTGACTCATGCATGATTTTGATTGGTTCATGTTTTCCAGAAAGCACTGAATGAGACCCAGGCTACAGAGAACCCCTGTATCCCCAGAGTGGCCTCTCCCCTGGCCTGGTAGAGATGAGAGACTGGATAACCCCTCTGCTCTCCTCAACCAAAGTGCCAAGACAACACAAAGAAACAGTCACAGCTACTGGGACACAAACAACATGATCTTCAACACTGCGGAATGACCTATGGCCAGGAGTTCTTCCTGAACATGTCATCTGACCAGAAAGAACTCTGAGCCCTAGGGCCCACAGTTGTCCCTGGTAAGGTCAAGTGGTACAAGAAATTAGTAATGAAGATTAATATGTTTAGATAAGAGTATATATTTGATATTGGATTATATGAAATTGAAATTATATTGAAATTGTAAAGCATAGATGTATATGGAAATGACATTTTAGATGGCTGATAGTCAAACGTATATGAATGTTATCTAGAGCTGAGCACTATTTTCACAGATGGACTTGATCTGAAAAGTGCACAACACCAGAAACTCAAATTCCATTCACACACACTCACTGCCTCTTAGATTATGTGATGATAGAACGCAGTATTAACCTACCAAGAATCATTACATTGGCATGACAATAGTACTGTGAATTATTATTTTAAAAATTAGAAGCTTTCTGGTGTCAACGTACCTGCAGTCATCCTGACGTACCTGCAGTCATCCTAACGTACCTGCAGTCATCCTGGCGTTTGGCATTTCAAAAGTTCCACTCGGCAGGGGAAACAAAAAATAATGCCAGACTCCTGCGGGTTTTAAGTGTTTTATAGTATGATGAACCACATGAAATAAGAGGGTTAACCCACCGGGGCTAGTATATGGATAGCTGATAACAGAAAGACATCCATTCATTTTAGCATTGAGTGGTCTTGGCAGCTCTTACTGTCACTGTGGTTGTTATTGATGAACCGTCCATCTCTGCCATAAATTCACCTGAATTTGTATCTTGTTTTAGAACAAATGTTCACTTTTTTTCTGATGTTAATTTAAAGCTGTTTTGATGGTATTACTTTAATACTATACGTGTTTCTACTTTCCCTCCATAATTCCCTTTTACATTGGAATTTCAGTCAGAGCTGCCATCATGAAAATACAGATGTATTTATTTACAGACCTGTCGTACCAGGCAATTTGTCATCATGTTCAAGAAGACACTGCAACACATTTAAATATTGCCCCTGGTGCAGTACAGTGTTGACAACTGTCCGAAGCATTTGCATGTTTGTATAGGTGTTGTTTTGTGTTATATCTGGATTTGTTTACTTTTATTATATTCTGACAAATTGGGTCTGAAATGTAGGCCTATTATAACATTTGGTCGATTGAAGTTTATTGTTAATTTATTGAAATGTTCATTTTGTAAACGTGTGTTTTATATGTTTTCATTGATATTATTGGAGTACTTTGTATAGTTAAAAAAATATTGACTTTTTATGTTGGCCATGTGGTTGCTTCTGGATCAGTTGTATTTGGATCTGTAAAAAAAAAACCATGAATGCTTGACAAATAAATCTGCCTGATACCCTCGAGCTTCTTTGGCACTAATGACAATCATGGACCAAATAAAGTGGAAATTGTTTTGTGGTGAGGCTGTTGCCATAGTAACAGGAAAATGGCAGTAAATCCTTTGCCATCATCAAATCAAATCAAATTGTATTAGTCACATGCGCCGAACACAACAGGTGTAGACCTTAAGGTGAAATGCTTACTTACGAGCCCCTAACCAACAATGCAGTTTCAAAAAAGATGGACAAGCATAAGAGATAAAAGTAACAAGTAATTAAAGAGCAGCAGAAAAACAACAATAGCGAGACTATATACAGGGGGGTACCTGTATATGCAGGGGCACCGGTTAGTTAAGGTAGTATGTACATAGGTAGAGTTATTGAAGTGACTATGCATAGAGAACAACAACAGAGTAGCAGCGGTGTAAAGGGGGGGGGGGGCAATGCAAATAGTCTGGGTAGCCATTTGATTACAAGTTCAGGACTCTTATGACTTGGGGGTAGAAGCTGTTTAGAAGCCTCTTGGATCTAGACTTGCCGTGCGGTAGCAGACAAAACAGTCTATGACTAGGGTGGCTGGAGTCTTTGACAATTCTTAGGGCCTTCCTCCAACACCGCCTGGTAAAGAGGTTCTGGATGACAGGAAGCTTGGCCCCAGTGATGTACTGGGCCGCTCGCACTACCCTCTGTAGTGCCTTGCGGTCGGAGGCCGAGGAGTTGCCATACCAGGAAGTGATGCAACCAGGATGCTCTCGATGGTGCAGCTGTAGAACATTTTGAGGATCTGAGGACACATGCCAAATCTTTTCAGTCTCACGAGGGGGAATAGGTTTCGTTGTGCCATCTTCACGACTGTCTTGGTTTGCTTGGACTATGTTAGTTTGTTGGTGATGTGGACACCAAGGAACCTGAAGCTCTCAACCTGCTCCACTGCAGCCCCGTCGATGAGAATGGGGGCATGCTCTGTCCTCCTTTTCCTGTAGTCCACAATCATCTCCTTTGTCATGATCACGTTGAGGGACAGGTTGTTGTCCTGGCACCACAAGGCCAGGTCTCCGACCTCCTCTCTGTAAGCTGTCTCGTCGTTGTCAGTGATCAGGCCTACCAGTGCTGTGTCATTGGCAAATTTAATGATGGTATTGGAGTCGTGCCTGGCCGTGCAGTCATGAGTGAACAGGGAGTACAGGAGGGGACTGAGCCTTCACCCCTGAGGGGCCCTTGTGTTGGGGATAAGCATGGCGAATGTGTTGTTACCTAGCCTTACCACCTGAGGGCGGCCCGTCTGGAAGTCCAGGATCCAGTTGCAGAGGGAGGTGTTCAGTCCCAGGGTCTTGAGCTTATTTACGAGCTTTAAGGGCACTATGGTGTTGAACACTGAGCTGTAGTCAATGAATATCATTCTCACATAGGTGTTCCTTTTGTCCAGGTGAGAAAGGGCAGTGTGGAGTGCAATAGAGATTGCATCATCTGTGGATCTGTTGGTGCGGTATGCAAATTGGAGTGGGTCTAAGGTTTCTGGGATAATGGTGTTGATGTGAGCCATGAGCAGCCTTTGAAAGCACTTCATAGCTACAGATGTGAGTGCTATGGTTCTGTAGTCATTTAGGCAGGTTACCTTAGTGTTCTTGGGAACAGGCACTATGGTGGTCTGCTTAAAACATGTTGGTATTACAGACTCGGACAGGGGGAGGTTGAAAATGTCAATGAAGACACTTGCCAGTTGGTCAGCGCATGCTCTCAGTACACGTCCTGGTGATCCGTCTGGCCCTGCGGCCTTGTGAATGTTGACCTATTTAAAGATCTTACATCGGCTGCGGAGAGCTTGATCACACAGTCTTCCGGAACAGCTGGTGCTCTCATGCATGTTTCAGTGTTATTTGCCTCAAAGCGAGCATAAAAGTAGTTTAGATTGTCTGATAGGCTTGTGTCACTGGGCAGCTCTCGGCTGTGCTTCCCTTTGTAGTCTGTAATGGTTTGCAAGCCCTGCCACATCCGATGAGTGTCGGAGCCGGTGTAGTACGATTCAATCTTAGTCCTCTATTAACGCTTTGCCTGTTTAATGGTTCGACGGAGGGCATAGCGGGATTTCTCATAAGCTTCCGGGTTAGAGTCCCACTCCTTGAAAGCGGCAGCTCTAGCCTTTAGCTCAGTGCAAATGTTGCCTGTAATCCATGTCTTCTGGTTGGGGTGTGTATGTACGGTTACTGTGGGGACGATGTCATCGATGCACTTATTGATGAAGCTAATGACTGATGTGGTGCACTCCTTTTATAATTTAACCTTTATTTAACCACGCAAGTCAGTGAAGAACAAATTCTTATTTACAATGATGACCTAGGAACAGCGGGTTAACTGCCTTGTTCAGGGGCAGAATTACATATTTTACCTTGTCAGCTCAGTGATTCGATCTAGCAACCTTTCTGGTTACTGGCCCAATGCTCTCACCACTAGGATATCTACCACCCCAATGCCATCGGAGGAATCCCGGAACATATTCCAGTCTGTGCTAGCAAAACCGTCCTGTAGTTTAGCATCTACTTCATCTGACCACTTTTTTATTGATCTCGTCACTGGTGCTTCCTGCTTCTATTTTTGCTTGTAAGCAGTATTCAGAAGGATATAATTATGGTCAGATTTGCCAAATGGAGGGCGAGGGAGGGAGAGCTTTGTATGCGTCTCTGTGTGTGGAGTATAGGTGATCCAGAGTTTTTTTCCCTCTGGTTGCACATTTAACATGCTGATAGAAACTTGGTAAAACTGATTTAAGTTTCACTGGATTAAAGTCCCCAGCTACTAGGAGCGCCGCTTCTGGGTGAGCGTTTTCTTGCTTGCTTATGTGTCACGAGAATTTTCAATCCTAATGATAATAACTGACAATCAATAGTTCTGACCAATCCCCGAGATCTGTAAGACCATGGGTTTAATAATAATTAGTCAAAGACTCAGCTTATGCAAAAATATAGTAGTTTATTCAGAGAACGTTCTAAATTCCATGATACAAAGACATCCATTTTTTAGCTGCGCACATACTTCCACACAAACAGTAGGTATCCTACGCACATACTTCCACACAAACAGTAGGTATCCTACTCACATACTTCCACACAAACAGTAGGTATCCTACGCACATACTTCCACACAAAGAGTAGGTATCCTACGCACATACTTCCACACAAACAGTAGGTATCCTACGCACATACTTCCACACAAACAGTAGGTATCCTACGCACATACTTCCACACAAACAGTAGGTATCCTACGCACATACTTCCACACAAACAGTAAGTATCCTACGCACATACTTCCACACAAACAGTAGGTATCCTACGCACATACTTCCACACAAACAGTAGGTATCCTACGCACATACTTCCACACAAACAGTAGGTATCCTACGCACATACTTCCACACAAACAGTAGGTATCCTACGCACATACTTCCACACAAACAGTAGGTATCCTACGCACATACTTCCACACAAACAGTAGGTATCCTACGCACATACTTCCACACAAACAGTAGGTATCCTACGCACATACTTCCACACAAACAGTAGGTATCCTACGCACATACATCCACACAAACAGTAGGTATCCTACGCACATACTTCCACACAAACTGTAGGTATCCTACGCACATACATCCACACAAACAATAGGTATCCTACGCACATACTTCCACACAAACAGTAGGTATCCTACGCACATACTTCCACACAAACAGTAGGTATCCTACACACATACATCCACACAAACAGTACGTATCCTACGCACATACTTCCACACAAACAGTAGGTATCCTACGCACATACTTCCACACAAACAGTAGGTATCCTACGCACATACTTCCACACAAACAGTAGGTATCCTACGCACATACTTCCACACAAACAGTAGGTATCCTACGCACATACTTCCACACAAACAGTAGGTATCTTACGCACATACTTCCACACAAACAGTAGATATCCTACGCACATACTTCCACACAAACAGTAGGTATCCTACGCACATACTTCCACACAAACAGTAGGTATCCTACGCACATACTTCCACACAAACAGTAGGTATCCTACGCACATACTTCCACACAAACAGTAGGTATCCTACGCACATACTTCCACACAAACAGTAGGTATCCTACGCACATACTGTACTTCCACACAAACAGTAGGTATCCTACGCACACACTTCCACACAAACAGTAGGTATCCTATGCACATACTTCCACACAAACAGTAGGTATCCTACGCACATACTTCCACACAAACAGTAGGTATCCTACGCACATACTTCCACACAAACAGTAGGTATCTTACGCACATACTTCCACACAAACAGTAGGTATCCTACTCACATACTTCCACACAAACAGTAGGTATCCTACGCACATACTTCCACACAAACAGTAGGTATCCTACGCACATACTTCCACACAAACAGTAGGTATCCTACGCACATACTTCCACACAAACAGTAGGTATCTTACGCACATACTTCCACACAAACAGTAGATATCCTACGCACATACTTCCACACAAACAGTAGGTATCCTACGCACATACTTCCACACAAACAGTAGGTATCCTACGCACATACTTCCACACAAACAGTAGGTATCCTACGCACATACTGTACTTCCACACAAACAGTAGGTATCCTACGCACACACTTCCACACAAACAGTAGGTATCCTATGCACATACTTCCACACAAACAGTAGGTATCCTACGCACATACTTCCACACAAACAGTAGGTATCCTACGCACATACTGTACTTCCACACAAACAGTAGGTATCCTACGCACATACTTCCACACAAACAGTAGGTATCCTACGCACATACTTCCACACAAACAGTAGGTATCCTACGCACATACTGTACTTCCACACAAACAGTAGGTATCATAATCACATACTTCCACACAAACAGTAGGTATCCTACGCACATACTTCCACACAAACAGTAGGCAAGTTTCATCCTTCTCTATAGTTCTCACCGCTGTGTATCACTGCCCAGCCGACAGTTCCATTAGGGACACCTTAGAGAAGGTGATTAGGGACACCTTGAGAAGTACTCCCTATGCTATCATAGGTTCCTCAGAGGCCTAGCCAGGTCGGTCCAAACACAGTTTAACTGTTCTCAGTTTTTTTCTTCGGCACACACATACAAGTTCAAATCCTAAACTACGCCTTGCTCAGAAAGTCTGTGTTTTCCCACTATACAGATACATTGTTTAACCTAATTCTGACTAAAACTACACACATAATCAGATTATAATTTTATGATTCTAATCAATTTCATACAGTTATAAGGTTTCAGAGTGGAATTATTTTATCATTATCTTTCAACATGCACATTATTTTATCATTATGGCGGAATACAGCTCATTCAATGCTGTCTTAGTGCCACCCTCTGACTGTGGTGGTATGTAAACAACTACACAAAATACAGCTGAAAATCCTCTAGGTATATAGTGTGGTCTACAGCTTATCATGAGATACTCTACCTCAGGCGAGCAATATCTCAAGACTTCCTTAGATATCGTGCACCAGCTGTTATTTACAAAAATACACAGTCTTGTGTCTTACCAGACACAGCTGTTCTGTCCTGCCGGTGCAGTGTGTATCCAGCCAGCTGTAGTGTCGTCGTTCAGCCACGACTACAAGAGCATAAGATGTTACAGTTTTTAATGTCCCGTTGGTAGTTTAATCTTCCACGTAGCTCGTCTATTTTATTCTCCAAACATTGCACGTTTGCTAGCAGAATGGAGGGAAGTGGGGGTTTATTCGATTGCCTACGAATTTTCATAAGGCAGTCTGCCCTTTGGCCCCTTTTTCTCCACCTCCTCTTCACACAGATCACGGGGATCGGGACCTGTTCCTGAGAAAGCAGTATATCCTTCGCATCTTGCTCGTCAGAGTCGTGAAAGGAAAAAAAGGATTCTGCTAGTCCGTGGTGACTAATCGCAGTCCTGATGTATAGAAGTTATTTTCGGTCATAAGAGACAATAGCGGCAACATAATGTACAAAATAAGTTTAAAAAATTGTTACAAACAACGCAAATAAACTACCAAAAGAAACACAATGGGTTAGGGGACACGTAAAACCTCTGCCTTCCTCTCCGGTGCCGTCAATCCATATGGCAGCATCAATCCATATTTCAAAGCCTTTGAGTTGCTCGCCGTTTGCTCGTCGTCATTCCAGAATACTATGAGCAATTTTTGTCAAAATTCCTGAAAAACACACTGAAAAAGTTGCTGGCATATCCCAAAGGTATGTATCATTTATTTGATGAAGGTATGTTGAGAATTAACAATTTTACTTTGCTTACAGATGTAGGAGGATCTATATTAGCCTATTAATATTCATATTATAAGTGACATTTGTTTGGTTTTAGTCCTCATCAGAAGTTCTCCACATGATTCTGGAAGATCTGAATGACGTTGAGAAACGCCCAAAGTAAGTTTTCCTCTGACTCCTCATTGAGGCATGGCCCTTGCTTTGCTCGGTTATCTGACTGTGGTTGTTTTTGGCCCATCTGCCCACTGAAGGAGGTTTGTATCCTGGTGGTGTCTCATTGTGTGCTGAGCCGTATGTTCCCGTCGTAGGGATACCACTTCGTGATGCAGCCCCTCAGCCTCCAGGACCCCACCCCACAGATCCAGCCGTAGAGACCCTGGTTCCAGACAGCCTGTCCATGATCTGCGCGTGCCTACTCAAACACAGGGTAAAGCAGATGCTGAACACTGTTGGTGGCAAATTTCAACATCATTGTTGCATGTCAATTTGTCCATATCACAGACATACCAGTTGTAAGACAAATTCATTATTTCCTTTGTAAGGTATTTTGATATGATGTAAGCCCTCCATGTTTTTGTGATCTTTGAGGGGTTGTGTCACAGGCCTGTCGGTGTGTGTGTTATATAACAGGGGTATTCAACTCTTACCCTACGAGATCCACAGGCTGCTAGTTTTCTGTTTTACCTGATCATTTAACACACCTGGTGTCCCAGGTCTTATTCAGTCCCTGATTAGAGGGGAGCAATAACAAAAATGCAGCGGAACTGGCTTCGAGGTCTATATTTGAGGGTTCTATAGGTAAGCTGTTCAGTGTGTGTTGTTCTACAGGTAAGCTGTTCAGTGTGTGTTGTGCTATAGGTAAGCTGTTCAGTGTGTGTTGTTCTACAGGTAAGCTGTTCAGTGTGTGTTGTTCTACAGGTAAGCTGTTCAGTGTGTGTGTGTTGTTCTACAGGTAAGCTGTTCAGTGTGTGTTGTTCTACAGGTAAGCTGTTCAGTGTGTGTGTGTTGTTCTACAGGTAAGCTGTTCAGTGTGTGTTGTTCTACAGGTAAGCTGTTCAGTGTGTGTGTGTTGTTCTACAGGTAAGCTGTTCAGTGTGTGTTGTTCTACAGGTAAGCTGTTCAGTGTGTGTTGTTCTACAGGTAAGCTGTTCAGTGTGTGTGTGTTGTTCTACAGGTAAGCTGTTCAGTGTGTGTTGTTCTACAGGTAAGCTGTTCAGTGTGTGTTGTTCTACAGGTAAGCTGTTCAGTGTGTGTTGTTCTACAGGTTAGCTGTTCAGTGTGTGTTGTTCTACAGGTAAGCTGTTCAGTGTGTGTTGTTCTACAGGTAAGCTGTTCAGTGTGTGTTGTTCTACAGGTAAGCTGTTCAGTGTGTGTTGTTCTACAGGTAAGCTGTTCAGTGTGTGTGTTGTTCTACAGGTTAGCTGTTCAGTGTGTGTTGTTCTACAGGTAAGCTGTTCAGTGTGTGTTGTTCTACAGGTAAGCTGTTCAGTGTGTGTTGTTCTACAGGTAAGCTGTTCAGTGTGTGTTGTTCTACAGGTAAGCTGTTCAGTGTGTGTTGTTCTACAGGTAAGCTGTTCAGTGTGTGTGTGTTGTGCTATAGGAAAGCTGTTCAGTGCGTGTTGTGCTATAGGTAAGCTGTTCAGTGTGTGTGTGTTGTGCTATAGGAAAGCTGTTCAGTGCGTGTTGTGCTATAGGTAAGCTGTTCAGTGTGTGTGTGTTGTGCTATAGGAAAGCTGTTCAGTGCGTGTTGTGCTATAGGTAAGCTGTTCAGTGTGTGTTGTGCTATAGGTAAGCTGTTCAGTGTGTATTGTGCTATAGGTAAGCTGTTCAGTGTGTGTTGTGCTATAGGTAAGCTGTTCAGTGTGTGTTGTGCTATAGGTTAGCTGTTCAGTGCGTGTTGTGCTATAGGTAAGCTGTTCAGTGCGTGTTGTGCTATAGGTAAGCTGTTCAGTGTGTGTTGTGCTATAGGTAAGCTGTTCAGTGTGTGTTGTGCTATAGGTAAGCTGTTCAGTGTGTGTTGTGCTATAGGTAAGCTGTTCAGTGTGTGTTGTGCTATAGGTAAGCTGTTCAGTGTGTGTTGTGCTATAGGTAAGCTGTTCAGTGTGTGTTGTGCTATAGGTAAGCTGTTCAGTGTATGCGTGTCTTACAGGGTAGAAGTTCAGGCCAGGATGCTCAGGAGCCAGCTTTACTGTTAGCGGATACAGTAATCTACACCTTAGTTTTGAAATCAGAATCAGGAGTGTTTTAAACAATTATTCGGTTTTTATTTTTGAAATTGTGTGTCCAACACACCAGACTTTACTGGTAGGCGGAGATTGAAGAAATGATTACTAGACAATCGTCCTCCCATCCATAAGACCAAATTAATCATTTTCTTACTCATGTTGTGTGAGTGATAAAGCCATGACTCACAACCTTTTCACATTTTTCTTCATATACTTTATTCAGAAAGGGAGTATAACCAAGCAGTCATTTTACATTTGATTTATTTCTTGTTTCAGCTCAGTCTGCATACAAAACTAGCTGAGCTCAAAACGCAGCTTTAACATTTGTAGTTTAATGGCATTTGTTCATCTTTCAGAGCCTCGAAACAAGGTACTCTTTCTGCAGAAGGATAAGGCAGCAAGTTAAAGGAAAAGATGAGATAGAGGGGAATCTCAGCAAGACTACATGGATGATGATGGTCTCTGAAAAGCAGTACAAATACTGAACATGTTTTCAGTGCAACTAAAGCATCCAGAAATGTGCCCTTTAGTTGATACCATTCAGGGTCTCTTCTCTAGGAGCACAACCCTGCACTATACTCAAGGAAAAAGCAACGTGTATAAAAATAAAAGAGAATGAAGCTTTTCTGGTCTAGTGTATCCAACACCACCTCACGACTAGGTTGTTACATTGGTTTGTGTGTAAAACCCAGCTCAGTGGGAAAGGTAGAGCAGAATGATCTTCCATATAGAAACCTGTTCCCTGGAAAGCAAGCGCTTGTGGGGTTTAGACTTGGTTCAATATCAGCTGTTGAAGTGATTCACTAGTCAGATGACAAGGTAGCTACAGTATAAGCGCTTAAAACAGTCCTTTCCTATATTCACTTATACAGGAACTGTCACTTTAATGCCCCAGCAACATAGACGTAAACACAGAAGATTAGGAAGGCACCTACAAGCCAAGAGGATAAGCATGTACACTGAAAGTATATAGACCTATCCCTGCTACGAGTTATGGAACCAGTAAGGCATGCTTCAGAAAACTGCATGATTATTAACTCAAGCTACAGGGAATGTGTTTTAGGAAATAAATACAGAGAGCAAAGGATGGGTTTCATACAAAAACAGGGATTAAAAAAAAAGGTATAATTGTGAGATAGACTGGAAACCTGCTACACTTCAGCAACAGTTATTATTTTGGCGGGATTCTACTTTTACCCACGTTTACTGTGCTTCACATTTACAAATAGTATTTTTCATTTCTTGAACTAAGGCCATCATCAAGAACAACACACCAATATCAAAGAAGTCTGTCGGTCCACTGTTAACAACCCACTCTACTAGCAGTTCCTTAACCATCATAAAACAATTCCGTATGTTAGCTTAGAAACCCAGCCCCGGGCCCTTAAAACTCATTAAGGTGCAACATCCCATGCAAATGCATACCGTTTTCAATCCAAACCTCATCATCCCCCCAAAATCTACAAAGCTTTATCGAGGCTTCATCAGTGCTACAGTTACGATTTCCTGGTGGGGAGGGGCCAGGGGGAGGCCTGTTCTGTAGTTCCACTGGGGTGGTTGAGTTGACTGTATGGAGTTGTAGCTGTAACAGGCCTGCAGTAGAGCGAACCAAGTGGGTGGTGAAGGGAAAGTTAGTGTGTGGAGGACACCGGGAGTTGGAGTTGAGAGAGAGCAGCAGATGTGTGGTGATCTGAGGGGAGCTTGAGGTAGAAGTTGACACTAACCACAAGTCTAGGACCAGATCACCCTACCCCTAGACCTAAAGTTAACCATTAGGGGATGACACTAATATCTGACCCTGGACCTGTGGTTAGGGTCAACTTCTAACCACACCTGGAGAGGAGATGGAGAGGGGACAGAGAGACAAGGCCAGTCCTCTTCCTTATAGAACGGTACTCTCTGTGTCCAGGTCTGAGTCTTTGGGCTGGGGCACGGACGTCATGGAGGGGGCGGTCACTGGCTGCTGGTCCACAGCAAACTCAGGGATGAAGGCTCGAGTCAACCCTTTGAGAGACAGGGCTGGGTCTGGACAGGACAGAGACAGTGAAATGTTAGTGCTGCAGCTGACTGAGTAGTTCATGTTAAAAGTCTGCTAAGCTGTAGTTGCTTGTTGAGAGACTGTATAAAATCACTCACTTATTCTTTAGCTAAATATTGTGGATTAACTAAGTAAAAAATACTAAGAATTCAATTAATAGAAATGCCTAAAGGAGAAAACAAAAGTGGATTTTAAAACCAAATGGTGACTTGTGTTCAGTGTTAGTTTGTTTTGGCAAGGATGGTTGACATTCTTAAGACAGGCATAATGCAAATTGAACCTGCAGTACAGACAATCACCCCCCCATGCTACTACCTTCAGTACCATCATCTGAAGGATCTGACATCCAAACAGTGGTTTCAACCGATGCAATCTATGACCATTTTCCATTGGCTTAAATAGGAAAATAGCAGTGCACCATCAAGTAGCGTTAAGTGCCAGCCACACTATGTAGCATATCAGAGATGATGCTGAGACAGATTTATTCTTCAACAGAGTCATGCTAATGCTATCCACATTCCATCATAAAGGCAAATAATGCAGCCCTCTTTATTGAAAACCACATCACAGCCATCATCAGCACAGAGTTAAAGAGAGCTTCATGCATCCAAGGCTTGCACCTTAAGTACAATCCTGTTCCACGCATACCAGAACACTAAAACCTGATGCGGTTGGGTTGCCAAACTAAAACACACCTAAGTCAAGTTAGGCATTAGGCATGCAGTGTGTTTAGCCTAAAGTGAATATGTATGAAAGGCTATGATCATGCTTAATATTCGGATGTACAATAGTATAGGCCAAGACAAGGAGCAGGCCATTATGGGGACAAGTCTTCCAATCAAAATGACAACAATGTCTTAACAAAAAAACATTTCCAGAGGGCGAACAAATGCAATTTAAGGCTTTGCAAAAGACATCCTGACACAATCTATCAAATTCAAAAAGTTTATATTCTGCCAATTCCATGAATCAAATTGTTTTTTTGTTTGTTTCCGGTATGCTTTCATCATTTACAGACCGACCATTAGAGATGTCCTTTGCAAATTCCACATTAAAATGTTACTGATATTTAAATGATTTAATAATGAAGGTTGAAAGTCATGATGATTCACGACCAATGGGAACAATTGTAAAAGCAGGCACAAGTGGCATGTTTCTAAAAGTATGATGTGGTAATGGAGTAATGCCAAAACGGATGGAGTGCAGGAGCTGCAAAATGCAAGTATCACCTGACAAACCTTTCATAAATGCTCCTGAACCTGTGGACACAGGACTTTTAGATAAAACATTGTCAATATACTGTCAACACCAGAGGAAAAGGAGGTACTGAATACTGAACCTATACTATAAACTGAAAGAAGGGATTGTTGTGATATGTCTGTTCTGTCTGTTTATAGACTGTTGTGAATATATTTATGTGGCGTGTTGCCAAATGAATCTCCCTTCATGGGACAATAACACGTCACTTGACTGGACTCACCCATGATTTTGTAGGCTGTGCTGCAGATCCCGTTGGTATCGTTTCCCTGTGTGGGGGGCTGAGGGGGCGGAGGGATGTTGGGCCTGTTTCTGGGTTTGGGGACGGGGCGCGGCCGGGGGAGGGAGCCTGACTGGAAGGGAGAGGGGGAGCCAGGATGGGCACCGGGTATGTCCAGGAGGGTGGTGGAGGGTGGAGGGGTGTCAGGCGGGGTGGGGGTGTCTGGAGGAGACTGGTCCGCCCCCGGGTAGTCTCCTGCGGGCTGGCTGAGGGCCCTAGGGTGGGGCGGGGGACTGACCTGTGAGGGTGTGGGGGGCTGTGGGGGCGGGTGGTTGGGGGCCTGGATGGGGGGCTGGTTGCTGGATTGGCGGCGGTGGGTGGTAGAGGGCTGGGAGACGGGTGAGGTAGGGGAGTGGCTTGAGGAAGAGAGGGGTCTGGGAGAGGGGCTGAGGGACTGGCCCTGGCCTGAGAAGGGGTGGTGGTTGGTAGGGTTACTGGACTGGCCTGAAGGGGGATTGAGCGGCTTGGGAGGGGCAGGGGCCGGCTTCTTTGTACCTGGATAGTGGAGAGGGGTGGACTTCAGAAAGGATCTTATGTCTACATATACTTTATTTTAGGCTACTTGAAATTGTAGGTCTACGTCTAACAGGGGAGCTACACTGGGGAGTCACAAAAACAGTGGGTTTTCAGCTGCTACACTGGACTGGTTAACTATAGCCAGGCTGAGCAGAGCCCAAGCCACTTTCTGTAGTGTTCTCTGGCATGAGGCGCACGTTCAATTCCTAAAAATAGAACCAGAGCGCCATTTTACACTAAGCAGCACAGGCTCTTAAAGATCTGCGTTGCTTACACAGGTTTCATTCAAATGAATAGGAGTGTCTTACACTTTGCAACAGTTACACATCCAGTGTAGCATGCTTGTAAATCTATGTCAAATGTAACAATATAACTGCTAGTGGAAATTACCTTGTAATAAGAGGCTTACTAATGAAAAAGAAAATAATAGGTTCTTGATAAAAATGTCCTCATGATACCATTATGCATATAGCTCCAAATAAATGTCAAACAACCGAATAAAGCTAAGCTGAATTGCTTTAAGGAGTGTCTCACCTCTGCGCATCATGTGTGGACTGGGCCCCATGGATCCAGCCCCAGGGCCTCCCACTCCCAGCTGTCCCCCAGCTCCCCCTCCTCCGGCTGAGCTGGCCGTGCCCGGGTGGCCCCCACCTGAACCGTTCCTCTGGTGGAGGGTCGGGGTGGAACTGGGTTCACGCTTTGGGTTGCTTAACAGAGACAGACAGACAGACAGAGGTCCTAATTTTACGTACAAGACTCAGAATTTAGCGTAGTGCTATGAAAATGTCCATCAAATTGAAGGCCTGTTCAGTGAGCTTTTTGTCCTTAACTGCACTGGGCGGTGTCTTCGGTTTACCTTCTATATTCTGTCCAATGGATCAATAGAACAGTCAAAATGAGATTGAATCCGTTCATGAAAGGTTTCCATTCAAACTCATCCTTCAAAAACTACATAAGCTCAATGAGAAACGGAAATGGACCTAATGGTCAAACAACATCTGTTGATTCATGTGTTGTAGCCTGAGAGCAGAGGCGTGGGGAGGGCCCTCTGAGGACGGCTGGCTCACACCAACCATTGTTGTAGAGCCAGTGGTCTGAACTGAGATGTACCCACAGTGTTATTATAATGATTACTTGTTAATTGTTTGAGGAAAATGCAGTTAGACAGCGAGAGGAAAAACTCTAGGAAAATAACACGTGAGAAACCCATGCGGTCACTTCAACATTTTCTATGCTCTGTAGTCATTTTCCATTCAAAAATGATTCAAATTACCATACAACGTTTATATTTGTAGAAGAGCAGTGACATCACCATAAACAGTGCACACACACTTATCAGCAAATTATCATCAAAAGGTTGCAGGCAAAAAGGTATTTCCTTCCCATGCAGTGGAGTGGCATGCGTGTCTGTGCTCCCCAGTGCACCACACACCCTTACCTGAGTTCCTCAGCGGTAGTAGCGAGAAGCTGCTGCGCTGCCACCAGGGCAGCCATACTCAGTGCCAGGCTAGGCTGGCAGCCCTCCAACGCCATGCCCCCCGGTGGGGCCTGGAGCTCAGCCACGCACCCTGTGAACTGCCCAGGCCCTGGGGCCTCTACCGGGGGTAAGGGGGGCTGGAAGGCGGGTGAAGCATGCTGCTTTCTACCTAAGGTGTGGCTGCCTCTACGGGGGACGGTGTTATGGTCCGACAGTTTGTTAGCAAAACTACAGAGAGGAGAGAGGACAGACAGACGGCAGAGCCACGTTGAGAAAGAAACCCGGGCGACAGGACAGAATCACCAAGTCCCAGAGTAGAGCGAGAGCGTGAGAGAGTGGAGAGAAAGAGAGCGAGAGAGATACTCCACACCAAATAGTCAAAAGGGATGTTATGTAGATTTGTAGTCTAAAGTCACAAAGATAAACTAGAAGCAACTAGAAGCCTATAGCACTTAAGACATCCAAAAATACACTTCAAAAATATCCCCAAGTAAGTATGATAATCATTAGAGCTACCAATCAAACCAAACATTCAAAGTGTAAATTAATATATTATTGGTTGAGTTATCCAAGTGAAAATCCTTTAGATTTAAATAGCATATCCTCAGCTCAGAGCACTGGCAGGTATAGGATCCGTCTTTGACCTTTCACCCCATGGCAGTTCAAAGTAGAGGGATGGAGCTAGTTAATTTACCATTTATTAACACATTTAGCATCTCCTGGCTTCCACACACAGCCTACAAGCCACTGATGCAGACCTGTGGAACATCTACATTTTAAAAAGTCAAATCCATGTAATATAGTCTAAACTTCACAATAAATCCATGATTTATTTTAGACCGGTCTAAAGAAACATGATATGAAGAAAATCATGTAATCGGCTCTTTCTCACAGGCTACAAGTGAAGACGGACATCGGGGACGCAACTGCGGGCGTTCTTATCAAATTCTGAGGCGCATATTGAAGATATTGGAAGAGGAAGAACTGTCCACATTTACTTTTTCAGCCAACAAGATGAGTCGGCCTAACGAACAGAAAAAGCACTAACCTACATCAATCTACTATCCACCATAGTACAAAAGTTGACCTATTCTGTGAGAGAAATAAATATTCCAAACAGTCTGGGACAGTTGTGGGATGCGATAGATCCCTAATTAATACAACCACTAGCAATAAAAAAAAACATAACCAATGAGGCTGATGCAACAGATCAGAACATTTAGCTTAAAATATTGATAGATAAGGCTATTTCATCACATAAGCGCAGCAATGCTCACACGGCAAGAGGTTATAAGTGTGAATGTTCCATTAGCAGGAAAACACCATTATCAAAAGTGACCAGAAATGGGATTATGCATGTAATGCTTTTATTATAATAGAAAAAAGGTGCATTTATGGTGAAAATTAACTTACCCAACTTGAAACTCACGTGCTGCATATGTATGCCAGTTAGGCTCTACATGTCATTAAAATACATGTCATCTATGCACTTAAAAAGCAAATGGAGGATGCTTTTCCTGTGGTAAATTTTCATGCCAGCCATGTTGTAAAGAGAAACAATGTGTTTAACATTAGGAAAGTTGAGAAATAAATATAGAGGAGAAAGCTGATGGGTTCCTCCTCTTTTAAGAGGCCATCACTCTGTTTTCTCAAGCAATTGTATGGCCTATTGAAATGTTGCGCAACATGAGCTCTCATGAAGTGTCTGATTAGATTTTCAAAGACATTTGTATTGATGTCAGAGTGATTAGAGAGACAATAGAGTGCTGAGTACCAGGCAGTTAGCCAGTTTGGTAGACTACTAATGACCAATTTTTATTTTTACCTTTATTTAACCAGGCAAGTCAGTTAAGAACAAATTCTTATTTTCAATGACGGCCTAGGAACAGCCTGTTCAGGGGCAGAACAACAGATTTGTACCTTGTCAGCTCGGGATTTGAACTTGCAACCTTCCGGTTACTAGTCCAACGCTCTAACCACTAAACTACCCTGCCGCACCATCAGCATCATCAGAGCTCGGAGAAGCCTAACTACCGTGACTAAACGGTCACGTTGAATTTGACTGCCTTCATGACTCGTGACAGCCGGTGTGGCGGTAATACAGTCACCGTAACAGCCCTAGCTACTGTTGGTGGTTACCTGTCCTTGCGAGGGTTATCGTTCTCTGGCCCCACCATGCTACCAGGCCTCTTCTTCTCGATGGTGGAACAGTCGTACTCCATCGAGTGGTTGGAAGGAGGGGTGGGCATGGCGAACATCCCCGATACATTAAACTCCACATCTATGCAAAGGCGGAGAACAGGCAAGTAGAATTCCTTTAGGCGCCATTTAAAAACAAACAGATCTATCTTTTTGAGTAGCCTGGGAATCAGATTTATACCACTGAAAGAGTAATCTGATGACATTCCCGTTTCCATTGTTCATGATCCTGTACACAGGAGACTAAGTACCTCCCTCCTGAGGACCCGGTCAAAGGTCACATATACATACCCTCAGGGAAGAACCAGTCAGCGTGCTGTATGATAGGTTCTATGATGGTCACCACGTGAACAGAGGTAGCAGCAGCCATCTCAGCTAGAGTCCTGCAGGCATACAGAGGATAGCAGACATGTTATAAACAAACACTAACAAACATTTGTTTTTTCCGTTTGAAAAGTAAGTAACTCCCCCCTTTCTCACCCCTCTGTTTTGGCCCACAGCATGTTTGGTCCGAGTACAATGGCGATGTTGCTAGGGGTCATCTTGTTGACCTCACTGTCCTGAGCCAGCTTGGACAGGAACTTCACCAGATACCTACGACACAGAGACGGGCACAGGTAAGGCACATCATTAGATGTTAAGAAACAGGGTAATATATCTTCATAATAAACACATCTTTGTTGTGAAGCAAAGTTGTGGGAACCAGTCCATCTGTTACCCACCTTAGGTTGGCTTTGTTGTTCTTCGGTAGTTGATCACACACAACCCATAGGGCCTGCAGACGCTTGTCTGGCTCTGAAACGCTGGGCAGAGACAGAGGGACAGAGACACAGAGAGACAGGGACACAGAGACAGAGACAGAGGGACAGAGACAGAGGGACAGAGACAGAGGGACAATCACAGACCCGTTTTATGGTTGCTATAATTTCACTCCTTTTTCCATTTTATTTCTCATACTTTTATTCCTGCTCTACTTGGTTACACTTCCTTTAACAGCGACACAAGACGGTGTGTGGTGGCTTACTTAGACGCCTGAATCCACTCGTCGTAAAGCTGGAAGCTCATCAGAGGTTCCGGCAGTTCTCTCAGGTAAGACTTCAGGGCTCCTGGAATGAAAGGACAGTGATGTGAGGAATGGTCTGACAGTCATATTACTTGAAAACTCTTGCCGAAACATGTATAAAACGTGAGTAGGGCTTAGCACCGTACCAGCGACAGCGTGGGGGTCTGAGTAGAACTCCTCCAGCTGTGAGGTGGAACAGTCCAGAGCAGCCTTGAGCTTCTTTAGTTTAGAGGCCCCTGCTGCGATCCTAAACAGGCCCTGATACAACAACACAGACACGATTGATGCGACACAGACACACAATCCGCAAACAATGCTTAAATGATAAATTTCCTTTTGTCATAGAAGGGTCCAGACACTTTTTTGGTAATTTCACTTGATTAAAATAAATAAATAAATCAAACAATCATCCTCGTTGTGCTGTACGGGGGCTCGGAAAGAACATTAACAAAAACACTCAAATACGTCCTTTTAGAAACAGAAACACTTTCAGAATAGTGATGCAGGTCTTTAGATGTTGTACACGTGAAATTGTGTCATTTCGAATTTTATCCGCAACGTTACATTCCATTTTGTACGACTCGGGCAGTTTACCCTATACAGCTGTTCCATTGTGTAGCCTGCTGCTAGAATGGACAGAGAGGTATTGTTCAAGTCACCAAAACATAATGTAATGTAACGTTGGGGATACATTTCAGAATCACACAATTTCACGTGTACAACTAAACACTATACCCTATTGTTGATGTATTTTTCCCGAGCCCCCATACTGACAAAGAAGATGAGGAAGTGAAATCGCTGGTTGGGTAAATAAAATAAAAACGAGTGAAATCGCAAAAACATAACATTAACTCCAAAATAGAGATTTGGTTGTAAAATAGCTAAATTCTCCTTAAATCACTACACAGACACCCAACCCTGTATTCATTCATTCACACACACCTCCACTCTCTCTCTCCCAAACAAACAGTCCCTCTCTTCTCACCACACTGACTGTGTTGTGTTTACCCATAGAATGAACGGGAAGACAAACAATGTGTTGAGAACTAAAGACTGGGAGGAGTAAACACACAGCTGATTTATTATGACCAACCAGATACTTTGTTGTATTCTAAAACCGTGCAAACACAAACATAGCGTCCTAATAAATCGCAATTACAGAATAATTGCTGACATTTCTAATAAGTGAAAAGAACTTCGAACATTGCAACAGATTTCAATGTTTTTGTCCCGTCTCTCCTCACGTTCATTTTTGTAAACATTTCAAATTGATGGGTTCAATTATGTTTAGGACCAGTTTAAGTGCATTTTGTGTTTCGTATTTGGGTCCACTTGAGACAAAAATGTTCAATCCATTTCCTCCATCCTATTATTCCACCCATCCATAATTACATTTCAGTCCTCAACTTACTATGATCCCCTCATTTCTCCCCCCCCCCCTCCAGCCAATGCTTCCCTCCATCTCCCTACCTCCTCCTTCATGCCAGTCTCCAGCAGCATCATGACGCAGGCCTCTAAGGGCAGAGCGATCTCTCTGCTACTCCTCTTCAGATGCTCCTCCAGCCCCGTCCCAAACGCTGGCTTCTCCGTCCACGAGTCTGAAGGGACAGCGAGAGCGTGGTAGAGAGAGAATGGTAGCACTAAGCATGGTGGTAGCAACACTACAGTTGTTACGGGTCTGCAGCGAGAGAGGGCGGTAGGTAGTCACCCCAGGAAGACCAGTGTGTGGATGAGAGGTTAGGAGGCCTGGGAATGGTAGCACTAAGCATGGTGGTAACAACACTACAGTTGTTACGGATCTGCAGCGAGAGAGGGCGGTAGGTAGTCACCCCAGGAAGAGCAGTGTGTGGATGAGAGGTTAGGAGGCCTGGGAATGGTAGATTTCTAGGTCAACAATGTCCCCTCTGGTCAACCATCAGTCACTCCCTCCTCTAATAAAGCCAGCTGTAACGAATAACCACATGGTCTCCATCCATGGTATATGTTCCCACTCTGTGGAAAGGAAAGCCCAGGTAGGTCTGACGTGAGCTGTAAATAGTGTTGGACTTTGAGTCATCATAACCTACATGCTGAGAGCAAGGCTGTCTGATTTAGACCAAATGTGTTGGGTTTACTAGATAAAAACAAGCTAACAGGACACAGCTTCACAACCACAGAGAGGGAGAAGAGGGAGGGAGGATGCCCATACTAAAAAGAGAGTGGCGGCACCAACATAAAATGTCTTTCCTGTAATCCTTTTCAGTCCTACAGAAACAATAAGCAATTCTCTATATTTGACAGAGCCTGCCAGTTTCATTCAGCCATCATTGAGAATAACAAGCCATTACTTTGACTGAGAGATGGTTGATGTGGCATTTTAATATACGTATAAGTGATTGAAATGGTCTAACAAATAACCAAGAACGCTAACAGCTGTAGACAACCGGCAGGGGGAAATAAAGGAGACAGTAAAGGAACGTTATATCGTTTTTGGGCATCTCTAAACAATGTTCTATCGATTCTGGGGGTCATTCCGTTTTCATGTGTATCTGAGCTCTTGCCGTTCACGCAGGCAGAAATATAGCCGGTATGGCGTAGCATTTGTTGTATTTTTTATGAACTTTTATTTAAATCAGGGAAGACCAATTGAGTCCAGGACCTCATTTTCAATGGTGTCCTGAGACCATAAAGTAAAATGCAAAAAAAAAAATATAACAAGACACCATAAAAAAGTACATTAGAACATCAGCCATCATAAACAAGTTATTCAAACCAATCAAAACAATTGCACACCTCGTTGAACTCATTTATCGTCAAGGTTATAAACTGCCTTAGTGGAACCAGGGAATCCAAATGTCATTCTTTTTGTAACTGATTCCAAACGTTTGGAGCGTGAAAACGAAAAGCGGATTTACCTAATTCCGTGGAGACCCGAGGAATCTGAAGAGTTAACCAACCCTTTGAATGGCTTTGGCATGTCATTCTTTAACACGTTCGATTCGTTTTAGATCGCGAAAATGTATATCACACATGTCAAATTTCAATACTGGCCAATGTCAAAACCCGGGATGTTGTTCTCTCTTGAATGAGCCATTGATCATATTTTTGGCGATATTCCTACCTGGAGAAATGTATAATTTAACAGAGGGTCCACCACATTTCTCCTATTAGTCTGCTTCTTCAGTCCAGGGTGCACGGCATGCTGCTGTTGCGAACCACTCCGCACGGCGAGGCACACGATCTGTGGTTGAACATGGTGAGATTGTAGACCGCCTAAATTGATAGTGCAGTTTGTTTAAGCGATTTTACAGACAACTAGCTACTTCATATGCTGATATTGACTTGAATATTATTGTGTGTAGCTACATTTGCTAGCTAGCCAGCCAGCCCAGAGAGAGAGCATTGTACTGTGGGTTTTGTAGTCGACTTGAGCTGCAAAAGACTTCAGCGTTTCACGTTGCTACCAACCTTATTATAACAAAATGTTCTCGCGTAGAGTTATTTTTAACACTGCAAATTATAAAGAATTGGTGCTTTTGGGTGGATGTTTCCTTTAAGACTTCAGCCTAACTTAACAATAACACCATAATATACTGGAGTTCCTGTATCACGCTCAGTTAAATCATTATGAGCCTGAAGTAGAAAAAAAAGAGCCTGTGGCTAGAGGGGGGTGGGTTGGAGAGAGAAAGTTTTTTTTTGGAAGGACGTGAGGATTGGTTTGCACAGAGCATTCGGAAAGTATTCTGACCCCTTTACTTTTTCCACATTTTGTTACATTACAGCCTTATTCTAAAAAATATTAGTTTTTTCCCTCATCAATCTACACACAATACCCCATAATGACAAAGCGAAAACAGGTTAAGATATCTGCAAATGTATTACAAATAAAAAACTGAAATATATTTTTTGTGTAAGCATTCAGACCCTTTGCTATGAGACTCAAAATTGAGCTCAGGTGCGTCCCATTTCCATTGATTATCCTTGAGATGTTTCTACAACTTGGAGTCCACCTGTGGTAAATTCAATGATTGGGACATGATTTAGAAAAGGCACACCTGTCTATATAAGGTCCCACAGTTGACAGTGCACGGCAGAGCATATCAGAGCAAAAACCAAGCCATGAGGTCGAAGGAATTGACCGTAGAGTGCCAATACAGGATTGTGTCGATCTGGAGAAGGGTACCAAAACATTTCTGTAACATTGAAGGTCCCCAAGAACACAGTGGCCTCCTTCATTCTTACATGGAGGAAGTTTGGAACCACCCAAACTCTTCCTAGAAATGGCCGCTTGGCCAAACTGAGCAATCGGGGGAGAAGGGCCTTCGTCAGGGACATGACCAAGAACCCGATGGTCACTGACAGAGCTCCAGAGTTCCTCTGTGGAGATGGGAGAACCTTCCAGAAGGACAATCATCTTTGCAGCACTCCACCAATCAGGCCTTCATGGTAGAGTCGCCAGACGGAAGCCACTCCTCAGTAAAAGGCACATGACAGGATTCTCAGACCATGAGAAACAATATTTTCTGGTCTGATGAAACCAAGATTAAACTCTTTGGCCTGAATGCCAAGCGTCACATCTGGTGGAAACTTGGCACCATCCCTACAGTGAAGCATGGTGGTAGCAGCATCATGCTGTGGGGATGTTTTTCAGCAGCAGGGACTGGGAGACTAGTCATGATTGAGGGAAAGATGAATGGAGCAAAGTACAGAGAGATCCTTGATGAAAACCTGCTCAGGACCTCCGAGTGGGGTGAAGGTTCCCCTTCCAACAGGACAACGACCCTAAGCACACAGCCAAGACAACACAGGAATGGCTTCAGGAGAAGTCTCCGAATGTCATTGAGTGGACCAGCCAGAGCCCAGACTTGAACCCGATCGAACATCTCTGAAGAGACCTGAAAATATCTGTGCAGCAATGCTCCCCATCCAACCTGAAAGAGCTTGAGAGGATCTGCAGAGAGGAATGGGAGAAACTTCCCAAATACAGGTGTGCCAAGCTTATAGCATCCTACCCAAGAAGACTCGAGGCTGTAATAGCTGCCAAAGGTGAGTAAAAGGTGTGAATACTTGTGTAAATGTGATATTTCAGTTTTACATTTTTAATACAGCTGCAAAAAATAAAAACTTTTTTTTTTGCTTTGCCATTATGGGTTATTGTCTGTAGATTGATGAGGGGAAAAAACAATGTAATCCATTTTAGAATAAGTCTAACGTAACAAAATGTGGAAAAAGTCAAGGGGTCTGAAAACTTCCCAAATGCACTGTACAGACCAATCCTCACATCCTTCCAAAAAAAATCTATACTCTCCACTCCACCCCCCTCTAGCCACAGGTCTGAATACTTTCCCGAATGGACTGTATCTTGCTGCGAGAGGTTTTAGCGGGGAGTACAATGAAGTTGTCTCTAGACAAATGACGTAGTACTGCATTTCCTTCCATCATGGTTAAGGCTAGGATTGGAGGAGGATAACTTCTGGGCAAGTTCAACCAGCACGGGGAGAGGAAGACTGTGTTGTACTGCACCTGGCTGTCGGAGGGTTTTGGGGGGTCAGGAGTGTAGTGTACCTTGCTGTGCTTGGATGGTTGGCAGGACACTCTCCAGCACAGTCAGAGATTTTCTATGATAATCAGCTTGGGCCTCTAAGAGCTGGGAAAAGAACAGAACATTGGGGTGGGGGCAAGAGAGATGGTAGAGGGGGAGTGTCAATCATCAACAATGAAGACTTAAAAATGAACTGCTCACCCAGTCAATCTACAGCTGTGAACATTCCCACACATGCACACACACCCACCCACCATTACATAGTAGCGGGCATAGTCCCCTTCCTTAGAGAAGAAACTGTACATGTCTGCAGCCAGTTGGTCCTGAGAGAGAGGAGCAGACAAGAGATCATTACAACCAGATGACAGAGGAACCAGCTCTCAGAACTTACATTTCAAACTAAAACACATCCATTTAATGATTAAACATCACATCAACAGTAATGTCCCTATGCCCGTTTTATTATTGACCTAGGTGGTGAGTGGCGAAGGGGTCTAAGGCTCTGCATCTCAATGCAAGAGGCGTCACTACAGTCCCTGGTTCCAATCCAGGCTGCATCACATCCGGCCGTGATTGTGAGTCCCATCGGGCGGGCGCACAATTGGCCCAGCGTCGTCCTGGTTTGGCCATCATTGTATATAAGAATTTATTCTACACTGACTTGCCTATATATAAATATATATGTTTTTATCAACATCCAATCCATGCATTTCAGGTGGCAGCTCTGTTAGTGTTAGCGGTGGGTATGGCCATTGGGCCTTCCATCGTCAATCAAATCTGTCTGCTGTTAACAGGGCCTGGGTAGAGCTGTAGGGTTCGTAGGGCTAAACAGGCTTGGAGAGTAGAGGAAGGAAAACACACAGATGACCTGACACACACCACTCCATACAAACGCAATACACTGAGTCAGCAACATACACAGAGGGGCCACATGTGCACACAAACAGCTGACTGGGCATTCTTCCTAAAGCAAGCAGCCACGACGTCACTGGGGTTGGAATGTCCACTTCTGCTCTCATGTACAGTACCAGTCAAAAGTTTGGACACATCTACTCATTCCAGGGTTTTTCTTTATTTTTACTATTGTCTACATTGTAGAATAATAGTGAAGACATCAAAACTATGAAAAAACACATTTGGAATCATCTGGTAACCAAAAAAGTGTTAAACAAAATAAAATAAAATGTATTTTTGAGATTCTTCAAAGTAGCCACCCTTTGAGTGTACAAAGCTATCATCAATATGAAATATATTCTGACACTTTTTTTGGTTACCAGATGATTCCATAGGTGTTATTTCATAGATTTGATGTCTTCACTATTATTCTACAATGTAGAACATTGTCAAATAAAAACCCTTGAATGAGTAGCTGTGCCCAAACTATTGATTTGACAGAAAAACTGTACCAATCATTCCATATTCCAACTTCCTCTTCTGCAAGCAGTTAACATTCGGGACTGAGGTCTGTGATTTATCCTAATTCATACAGCGGACTGGACGTCGGACACACTTACCTTGCAGAGTTCCATTTTGTTCATAGCTTCATCCACCTCTTCTTTCAGCAGGTCTGCCTTGGCCGTCAGTGCCTGCGTGTTTGTTCCTGAGATTATTGACTTGGTTGCCTGCAACCACCTGGAAGGGGTAGACCACACACACACACACACACCAGGTTAGAAACTTGTTACAAACTTCAGAAAACATGTCATAAGCACAATATGACATGAATAAAGGTCATACATGTAAATAAAGGTCATACAGGTGATACAGTTGAGGTCGGAAGTTTACATACACTTAGGTTGGAGTCCTTAACTGGGGAATTTTTACTAGGATTAAATGTCGGGAATTGTGAAAAACTGAGTTTAAATGTATTTGGCTAAGGTGTATCTAAACTTCCGACTTCAACTGTACATAGGCTCACCTCGCTCTGGCAGAATCGTAGTCCAGCACTAGCCTGGCTAGCTGCTTCCTCTGTTTCAGGATGTTGGGAATGTCCACCTGAGAATATGGACAGATCACATTCATATTAAGAATGTATGGTACTTTTCCAAGTACATATTGACTCAATGATTCTTTGATGCTGTGTTGGAGTAAGAATGTACTTATATATATTGGATACTCTTGAGACTGGTTTGGATGAAATAAGGCACTAGCTAGATATCTCCTTCTCACCTCTGCTAGCTGGTTGAGTGGGTCTAGGACATCTTTCTCTATCTGGACCTCATGCTGCAGCAGCTCTGACGCCAGCCTGTTCTCTGCCTCCCCACACACCTCCATCATCTTCCTGTCAGGAGGAGACCCATACACACAGGTCATTCAGACGCCACAGGAAGAGCCACCGGATCAGCAGTTAATTACTTTCCTTCAAATAATATAAATAAGGACTGATAACAGCAGAGAGGGCCATCTACATGTCGCATTCGTCACTAGTCTTCGTTGGCACCACCTTTCAAATTCATCATCCACACATACATCATGCACAAATGAGAGATTGACCTCCACCTAAAAGCAGACAGTAGATCGGTTTCCATCCAATTGGTGACAGCGTTTCATTCTAAAATCTGCATGAAAACAATATAGGCAATTTCCCACCATCGCATTTAACTCTACCGATGGTTCTCTCACCAAAATAAAATGGGTGTTATATAGCGAGTGTGCCCACTCTGGTATTGGCACGTGTGCTCTAGCCAACAGCTCACAGATACAACACGGGTATAGCCTACTAGATGAGATTATTAGGGACATAAAAGCTAAATCATTTTTATTTGTCAAATGACAGCCAAGCATCGATGATCATGTAACCAGAATAAGACACTCAATATTTATTGGAAAGGCGAATCAAGCTCATCACCTTACACTTTCACCACCCTGTGAAGTACATCGTCATTTATTTAATCTGTAGCCTAACAAACTTCACGCTTAGTGGGAGGACTAGAGGTCAACCGATTAATCGACATGGCCGATTAATTAGGCCCGATTTCAAGTTATAACAATCGGTAATCTGCATTTTTGCACGGCAATTACATTGCAATCCATGTGGAGACTGAGTGGCAGGCTGTGACCACCTGTTACGCAAGTGAGGCAAGGAGGCAAGGTAAGTTGCTTGCTAGCATTAAACTTATAAAAAAACAATCAATCTTAACATAATCACTAGTTAAACTAGTAATATCGTCAACCATGTGTAGTTATCTAGCTTGTCCTGTGTTGCATATAATCAATGCGGTGCCTGTTAATTTATCATCGAATCACAGCCTACTTCGCCAAACGGGTGATGATTTAACAAAAGCGCTTTTGCGAAAAAAGCACAAGCCTTGCACCAATGTACCTAACCATAAACATCAATGCCTTTCTTAAAATCAATACACAAGTATATTTTTTTTACCTGCATATTTAGTTAAGATAAATTAATGTTATCAGGCAATATTAACAAGGGAAATTGTGTCACTTCTCTTACGTTCTGTGCAAGCAGAGTCAGGGTATATGCAGCAGTTTGGGCCGCCTGCGAACTGTGTGAAGACCATTTCTTCCTAACAAAGACTAATTAATTTGCCAGAATTTTACATAATTATGACATAACATTGAAGGTTGTGCAATGTAACAGCAATATTTAGATTTAGGGTTGCCACCCGTTAGATAAAATACGGAACGGTTCCGTATTTCACTGAAAGAATAAACGTTTTGTTTCTAAATGATAGTTTCCGGATTTGACCATATTAATGACCAAAGGCTCATAGTGTGTTTTATTATATTATAATTAAGTCTATGATTTAAAATTTGATAGAGCAGTCTGTCTGAGGGGTGGTAGGCAGCAGCAGGCTCGTAAGCTTTCATTCAAACTTTACTGTGTTTGCCAGCTGCTCTTAGCAATGCTTGAGGCACAGCGCTGTTTATGACTTCAAGCCTCTCAACTCACGAGATTAGGCTGGCAATACTATAGTGCCTATAAGAACATCCAATTGTCAAAGGTATATGAAAAAAAAAAAAATGGTAGAGAGAGAAATAGTCCTATAATTACAACCTAAAACTTCTTAACTGGGAATATTGAAGACTTATGTTAAAAGGAACCACCAGCTTTCATATGTTCTCATGTTCTGAGCAAGGAACATAAACATTAGCTTTTTTACATGGCACATATTGCACTTTTACTTTCTTCTCCAACATTGTGTTTTTGCATTATTTAAACCAAATTGAACATGTTTCATTATTTATTTGAGACTAAATAGATTTTATTTACGTATTATATTAAGTTAAAAATGTAAAAAAAAGTGTTAATTGTTCATTCTGTATTGTTGTACTTGTCATTATTACAAATATATTTATATATAAAAAAAAAACTAAAAAATATATTTTTTTAAAACGGCAGATTAATCGGTATTGGCTTTTTTGGTCCTCCAATAATCAGTATCGGCGTTGAAAAATCATAATTGGTCGACCTCTAGGGAGGACCACACAACTTGTCATCGCCTGACTCAAAGTTTACTTCGATATGATAGTTCTTATAGAAATATTTATGCATAAAAGCATTTCAACTGACATTTCTCACATAATGAATTTTACCTACACAAAAAGATCCCACCTTGTCTAGGGTATTTTGTTTTGATGACATTTGGAAAGTTAACGACAAATGTTCAGTTTCAATCAGACCTGTCAAGACATTTTTTATCCAACATGAACTTTACTCTCATAACAAGGTCAGATGGACACCTTCGTAGTAACAGTAAAATCGATGGGTAGCTTCCAGTCACAGTTTCTAGATCCTCTTGTTCGAGTGCCTGTCCATTTTTGTCACTGTCTTACCATGCGAACAAGGCAAGCTAGTGTTGTTACATGGAGGAACTGTCTGGCACACATCCTCATTATGTGGATACACACAACCACACTAAGCACTTTCTGATCCTCCAAGAAAACAAAACATTACAAAATACAGACGATAATAACAAATTAGGCCAGTTTGTTAGCTCTGAAAACATAGTCTCACATTCTCCATCCCCCTGAGCAAGGCAGTTAACCCACTGTTCCCCGAGTGCCAAAGACGTGGATGCCGATTTAAGGCAGCCCCCCACCTCTCTGATTAAGAGGGGTTGGGTTAAATGCAGAAGACACATTTCAGTTGAAGGCATTCAGTTGTACAACTAACTAGGTATCCCCATTTCCCCCTCTCTAAGGTTCATCTGTTCCAGATAACCAGTGTCAGACAAATGGTTGGTTGTCTAACCCGTCACCCTCACTCACCCAATCAGAGACTCCTCTCCCAGCTGACTGCCGCCGTCCACCATGGCTTGAGACAGCGCCGTCAGAGGAAGCTTTTTCTGTGAGGTGTGTGTGTGTGTGTAGAGAAAGAGAGGGAAGAGAGAGATGTATATATTTATTAGATACCAACAATTTACTCATTCTAATAATGTCAACAAAATGTTTATGCTTAGTTTTTTTTAGGGTTTATCAGTGGAAAGTCATTTTCCAATGTCATGAAGTTGGACAATAAAGAATAGTAGAAATAATGAGGATGTTACTGTTATTGCTGTG
Organism: Oncorhynchus mykiss; assembly: GCF_057628025.1. Classification (NCBI taxonomy): domain Eukaryota; kingdom Metazoa; phylum Chordata; class Actinopteri; order Salmoniformes; family Salmonidae; genus Oncorhynchus; species Oncorhynchus mykiss. The sequence continues at coordinate 9,697,117 of NC_143041.1, forward strand.
TTAATAGCTACAGTACTTTGACATACTGTAAAAACTAGATACAGTATGATGCCTTTTCATTCCTTTCTATTCTCAAAGCTGGAATGAAAAGCATGGGAGGAGGGATGAGCAGAGCTGGAAATGTAGCTATGAAAAAAGTAAAATGTGTGTTTTTACCTGACCATTTCCTGTGTAAAGGCGTGGTACGGACTGGCATTGACACAATTGTACATGTTGGAGCATGAGAAGTAAACAAAAACAAACAAATTGCTGATATAGAACATTATTCAAGGGGATGGGATAATCTAGTGTTAAATCGGGATAAGTGAAGACTCAGTGGTATATACAGTACCAGTCAAAAGTTTGGACACACCTACTCATTCAAGGGTTTTTCTGTATTTGTACATTGTAGAATAATAGTGAAGACATCGAAAATATGAAATAACACATGGAATCATGTAGTAACCCCCAAAAAAGTTAAACAAAAACAAAACAGATTTTATTTTCTTCAAAGTAGCCACCCTTTGCCTTGATGACATCTTTGCACACTCTTTGCATTCTCTCAACCAGCCTCATGAGATAGTCACCTGGAATGCAGTTCAATTAACAGGTGTGCCTTGTTAATAGTTAATTTGTGGAATTTCTTTCCTTCTTAATGTGTTTGAGCCAATCAGTTGTGTTGTGAGAAGGTAGGGGTGGTATACAGAAGACAGCCATATAAACAGGTAAAAGTCCATATTATGGAAAGAACAACTCAAATAAGCAAATAGAAACAACATTCCATCGTTACTTAAAGACATGAAGGTCAGTCAATCCAGAAAGTTTCTTCAAGTGCCGTCACAATAACCAATAAGCACTATGATGAAACTGGCTCTCATGAGGACCTCCACAGCAAAGACAGACCCAGTCACCTCTGCTGCAGGGGATAAGTTCAGCCTCAGAAATTGCAGCCCAAATAAATTCACAGAGTTCAAGTAACAGACACCTCAACACAAGTATTCAGAGGAGACTGTGTGAATCAGGCCTTCATGGTTGAATTGCTGCTAAGAAACCACTAAATGACACCAATAACAAGAACAGACTTGCTTTGGCCAAGAAACACGAGCAATGGATATTAGACCAGTGGAAATCTTGAGATATTGGTTCCAACTGCTATGTCTTTGTGAGACGGAGAGTAGGTGAACGGATGATCTCTGCATGTGTGGTTCCCATCGTGAAGCATGGAGGAGGTGTGATGGTGCTTTACCGGTGACACTGTGGGTGATTTATTTAGAAATCAAGGCACACTTAACCAGCATGGCTACCACAGCATTCTGTAGCGATACGCCTTCCCATCTGGTTTGCGCATAGTGGGACTATCATTTGTTTTTCAACAGGACAATGACCCAACACACCTCCAGGCTGTGTAAGGACTATTTGACCAAGAAGGAGAGTGATGGAGTGCTGCATCAGATGACCTGGCCTCCAAAATCACCCGACCTCAACCCAATTGAGATGGTTTGGGATGTGTTGAACCGCGGAGTGAAGGAAAAGCAGCCAACAGGTGCTCAGCATATGTGGGAACTTCTTCAAGAATGTTGGAAAAGCATTCCAGGTGAAGCTGGTTGAGAGAATGCCAAGAGTGTGCAAAGCTGCCATCAAGGAAAAGGGTGGCTACTTTGAAGAATATAAAATATATTTAGATTTTTAACATTTATTTGGGTTACTATATGATTCATTGTGTATTTCATAGTTTTGATGTCTTCACTATTTAAAAAAAGAAAAACCCTTGAATGAGTAGGTGTGTCAAAACTTTTGACTGGTACTGTAAATCATAAATATGTTAATATTTGATCTAGTAATTCAGACAATTTGGCCAGGAATAATGTTAATAATGTGTACTTACATGTCTCTTCTCTGCGTCGGTGCCAATGTGGCCCTGCAGACACGTGACCATCCTCTTGTGTGTATTGTGGGACACCACGCGCACCATCTCCATGCGCCGCTCAATCTGTGCACGAGAAGAGAGAAACACACATGACCACTTACATACAGCCAGACCTTTACTGTGAAGTAGCATGCAACTACAGCCTATAGACATGGGGAACTAGTTTCATAGAGGCAGTGTGTTGAATAAGTAAACCACTGTAAATGCATTGTTTTGTTGTTTAAAAAAAATAATGTTGGTGGAGGAACTTTGTAATGCAGACAAAAGTTCCCGGGGTTAGGGACAATGAGTTGAAAGGTTATGCCTGTAGTTTATAACTACACTGAGCCATCTTTCCCAGCCCTTTTGGTCCTCTGATAACTGTCTGTAGAATGAATGGTGTTGACGTCTTTCCACAGGTCACTATATTCCTCTAATCGCCCTCATTCCTGCCTGTTGACTGCTGTCTCATGGAAGTCCATTCAGATACATGGCCTGTTTTGATTAGTGGCCGGGGCTGGATGTCAAAGGTCAGGCATGATTGATACCGTCCGCTCCCAGCGGGGCGACACAGGAATGTTCTCTATGAAACGGATGACTCATCCGAAGCGTCTCCATGGAGACCGTAGCTGGGCTGTGACTGCTGTTTGGAGAGTGAAAGGGCAGATTAATGCTCTCCCCTTGGAAGTTGTGATTTCAAGGCACTCTGAAGACAGGCCATAAAAGACAGCCAGCCTTGTCGATCTCCCAAATGAAGAGCTGATATACAGTGCATTCGGAAAGTATTCAGACCCCATGACTTTTTCCACATTTTGTTACATTACTGCCTTGCTCTAAAATTTATAAAAACGAAATGTAAAAAATGTTTGTCAATCAACCCACAATACCCCATAATGACAAAGCAAACAGGTTAAGAAATATGTGCAAATGTATAAAAGTAAAAAAACAGAAATACCTTATTTACATAAGTATTCAGACCATTTGCTATGAGACTTGAAATTGAGCTACGGTGCATCCTGTTTCCATTGATCATCCTTGAGATGTTTCTATAACTTGATTGGAGTCCACCTGTGGTAAATTCAATTGATTGGACATGATTTGGAAAGGCATACACCAGTCTATATAAAAGGGTTCCACAGTTGAAAGTGCATGTCAGAGCAAAAACCAAGCCATGAAGTCGAAGGAATTGTCCGTAGAGCTCCGAGACAGATCTGCATCAAAAAATGTTCTGCAGCATTGGAAGTCCAAGAACACAGTGGCCTCCATCAGTCTTCAATGGAAGAGGTTTGGAACCAACAAGACTCTTCCTAGAGCTGGCCGCCAGCCAAACTGCACAATCAAGGGGAGGGGCCTTGGTCAGGGAAGTGACCAAGAACCCAATGGTCATTCTGACAGCGCTCCTCTGTGGAGATGGGAGAACCTTCCAGAAGGACAAGCATTTTCTGCAGCATTCCACCAATTGGGCCTTTATGGTAGAGTGGCCAGCTGGAAGCCACTCCTCAGTAAAAGGCTCATGACAGCCCACTTGGAGTTTGCCAAAAGGCACCTAAGGGATGCTCAGACCACTTATATTATTTTTTAAAAATATATACACACATACACACACATATATATTTAACCAGGTAGGCTAGTTGAGAACAAGTTCTCATTTGCAACTGCGACCTGGCCAAGATAAAGCATAGCAATTCAACACATACAGAGTTACACATGGAATAAACAAACGTCAATAATACAGTAGAACAAAATAAAACAAAAAGTATATGTACAGTGAGTGCAAATGAGGTAAGATAAGGGAGTCAAGGCAATAAATAGGCCATGGTGGCGAAGTAATTACAATATAGCAATTAAACACTGGAATGGTAGATGTGCAGAAGATGAATGTGCAAGTAGAGATACTGGGGTGCAAAGGAGCAAGATAAATAAATAAGTACTGTATGGGGATGAGGTAGGTAGATAGCCCATCTGTAAACAGCCCATCTATGTACAGGTGCAGTGATCTGTGAGCTGCTCTGACAGCTGGTGCTTAAAGCTTGTGAGTGAGATATGAGTCTCCAGCTTCAGGGATTTTTGCAGTTCGTTCCAGTCATTGGCAGCAGAGAACTGGAAGGAAAGACAACCAAAGGAGGAATTGGCTTTGGGGGTGACCAGTGAGATATACCTGCTGGAGCGCGTGCTACGAGTGGGTGCTGCTATGCTGACCGTTGAGCTGAGATAAGGCGAGGCTTTACCTAGAAGAGACTTGTAGATAACCTGTATCCAGTGGGTTTGGCGACGAGTATGAAGCGAGGGCCAACCAACGAGAGCGTACAGGTCGCAATGGTGGGTAGTGTGTGGGGCTTTGGTGACAAAACAGATGGCACTGTGATAGACTGCATCCAGTTTGTTGAGTAGAGTGTTGGAGGGTTTTTTAAAGAGAAACAGAATCTTCTGGTCTGATGAAACCAAGATTAAAACTATTTGTTCTGAATGCCAAGCGTCACGTCTGGAGGAAACCTGGCACCATCCCTACGGTGAAGCATGGTGGTGGCAGCATCATAATGTGGAGATGTTTTTCAGTGGCAGGGACTGGGAGACTAGTCAGGATCAAAGGAAAGATGAATGGAGCAAAGTACAGAGAGATCCTTGATGAAAACCTGATCCAGAGCACTCAGGACCTCAGACTGGGGGCAGAGGTTCACCTTCCAACAGGAAAACCCCAAGCACACAGCCAAGAAAACGCAGGAGTGGCATCGGGACAAGTCTCTGAATGTCCCAGCCAGAACCCGGACTTGAACCCGATCAAACATCCCTGGAAATACCTGAAAATAGTTGTGCAGAGACGTGCCTCATCCAACCTGACAGAACTTGAAAGGATCTGCAGAGAAGGGAGAAACTCACCAAATACAGGTGTGCCAAGCTTGTAGCGTCATACCCAAGAAGACTCTAGGATGTAATCACTGCCAAAGGTGCTTCACAAAATACTGAGTAAAGGGTCTGAATACTTAAAAAAAAAAAAAAAATGTATACATTTGCAAACATTTCTAAAAAGCTGTTTTTGCTTTGTCATGTGGTATTGGATGTAGATTGTGGAGAGAAAAAATGATTTAATTAATTTTAGAATAAGGCTGTAACGTAACAAAATGTGGAAAATTCAAGGGGTCTGAATACGTTCCGACTGCAGAGTAAATGGTGAAACGATGTTATTTCCAACGCTTCTTAACAGCATTGTTATGCCATTTATTGTCAGTTCAAAACTAGTGTCGGTTGTACCAACTTAGGTACAGAACATGCGCAGTATGGAACATGGGGTGGGTCGGTTTTTAAAAAGGTGGGGGGGGGGGGGGGGGGAAACAGAACAATGCGCTGGGAACAGGGCAGAGACGGAGCAGCCAGGGGACAGACCGACAGTGTCAGAACAGATAAACAGAAACCATGGCAATTGTGTTCTAAAAACAGAACTCTGGAATTCCACTGACTGGAAGAGGACAGAGAAGATAGAGGTGGAAAGAGTCTCTGCACACCTCTCTCACACGTCTTTCCCGACTCAAGGAGGCCCCCTAGCATTCCCAAAACAGCTGTTATGACAAACTGTGTGGAGGGCGTCTCCTGCCTCTTCCACAAGCCCATGGCTTAAGGGGGAAAGTCATGTGTTCAAACTGGGCCCTGCTAGTACCTGGCACAGGAAAGGGAGATTCCTCTTACTGGAGTGGGAGATCCTGGGAATGTGTGTGTGTTTTGATTACATGGAGCTAGGGGTGCCACTATGTTTCCCTTTTCCACCATATTCTTACACGCAGAGAGACAACCCCCCCCCCCCCCCCCCCCCTAAATTAGACACAGAGACAAAGACTTCCCACACACAGCAAATGTTCCAGTGTTGAATCAACACTGAGGGTTCAAATTAAAACTGTTCCTGTGTCTATAGCGACCCACACGTTTGTGTTAATTTAACACTGCTTAGTGCTGACAATTTCTTACACTGAGAAAGTGTGACAGCAACACCTGTAGGGTTAGTGTTTTAACACCGCATGATGTAAAGCCTAATTTGCATATTTCTGTGGGATCCTGCCTTGCATTATCGAGTGAATTGTGGAGTTACCAACCATGACTGTATTTGTTAGTGACAGACCTAGCTGTTGAATTCATTCCTTTTAAGTCCTGTGGACTTCATCAAGTGAGTTCCTAGGGAAATGTTAAAGATTTTACTCTGACAATAAAATTACACACACCGAGTGTACAAAACAATTGGAACACCTTAATATTGAGCTGCACCCAGGGTTTCCGTTAGGAAAATGTGGCGCTGGACATTTGACAGGCAACATTTGAATTTTACAGACGTTTTAGAAATGTACCGGACCCATATGCATTGGGTGAGTAACCTGATTAGGGCGTCCACCCACGGTGCTCATTGGGTGAGTAACCTGATTAGGGTGTCCACCCACGGTGCTCATTGGGTGAGTAACCTGATTAGGGTGTCCACCCACGGTGCTCATTGGGTGAGTAACCTGATTAGGGTGTCCACCCACGGTGCTCATTGGGTGAGTAACCTGATTAGGGAGTCCACCCACGGTGCTCATTGGGTGAGTAACCTGATTAGGGTGTCAACCCACAGTGCTCATGACAGAAATAATAGTTCAAATATGGCAATTCATATTAAAAGAACATGGAAGTCGATGAATTCTGATGTGCACTTTGAACATGTTAGAATAACTGTCCAAATCTACTTTTCCTCAGTCAGCCAACAAGATGAGTAACGAACAGCACAATCACAAGCCTATGTCAATCTACTATAGTAGAAAAGTTTAGGCTATTCTATAGACTTGCTTGTCAAGAAAGAAATAGCCTATTCCAAACAGACTCTGGGACAGTTGGGGGACGATAGATCCCAAATTCATACAACCAGAAGGCCTAGGCTACATAAAAAAAAAAGTTTACAAGCAATGAGTCTGATGCAACAGATCAGAACGTTTAGCTTAAAATGTTGATAACCTATTATTTCTTCACATTGTAAGCGCAGTAATACACACAAGGCAATAAGCCATGCGTGAATGTTTGTTCCATAAAGCAATTTGCGGGAAAACAGAGTTGTTAAAAAGGGCACTGCACATGCAAGTGGTTTCATGTGACAGAGACGAAAATATCCATTAGAAATGTATGAAGAGAGATCTAATACGCTACTTTGAAGCAAGGTAAGACATGCCTCATAGTATCTATTAAAACGTTCAGGTTTCAAAAAATTAAGTACACAGTAACAGTCAAAACTGACACCTTCATTCAAGGGTTTTTAGTTTTTACTATTTTCAACATTGTAGAACACAAATATGGTTCCGTATTTCACTGGAAGAATAATAATAGTTTCCGGATTTGACCATATTAATGACCAAAGGCTCATATTTCTGTGATTATTATATTATAATTAAGTCAATGATTTGATATTTGATAGAGCAGTCTGACTGAGCGGTGGTAGGCAGCAGCAGGCTCGTAAGCATTCATTCAAACTTTACTGTGTTTGCCAGCAGCTCTTAGCAATGCTTGAGGCACAGTGCTGTTTATGACTTCAAGCCTCTCAACTCCCGAGATTAGGCAGGCAATACTAAAGTGCCTATTAGAACATCCAATTGTCAAAGGTATATGAAATACAAGTGGTATAGAGAATAGAGGTCGACCGATTAATCTGAATGGCCGATTTCAAGTTTTCATAACAATCGAAAATCGGTATTTTTGGGCGCTGATTGACAATTGAAAAAAAATACAACTTTATTTAACTAGGCAAGTCAGTTAAGAACACATTCTTATTTTCAATGACGGCCTAGGAACGGTGGGTTAACTGCCTTGTTCAGGGGCAAAACGACAGATTTTCACCTTGTCAGCTTGGGGGATTCAATCTTTCAACCTTACAGTTAACTAGTCCAACGCTCTATCCACCTGCCTCTCATTGCACTCCACGAGGAGCCTGCCTGTTACGC